>NC_045619.1:118255235-118560455 GCF_009829155.1 Mustela erminea
TCCACTTTAAATTACAAGACATACTAAGAGGCAAAAAACACAGTCTGAAGAGACTGAACAAGCAACAGAAAGAATGAGATATAGCAGGAATGTTGGATTTATTAGACTAGGAACTAAAAAATTAACTAAGATTTATATCCTAAGGGCTTTAATGGAAAAAGTTGTCAATATGAAAGAAGAGATAGATGGCTAATGTAAACAGAGAGATGGAAATTCTAAGGATCAAAAAGAAATTCTGGAGATCAAGAGCTGTAAAAGAAGAGAGTAACTTGATAGATTTATTAGTAGACTGGACACAGATGAAGAAAGAATCTCTGAGCTTGATGACATGCCAATAGAAACTCCAAAAATGGAAAAGGAAAATGAAAAAAAAAAGAAAAAAAAGACTGAGAAAAACAGAATACCCAAGAACTGCAAGACAACTGTAAGATGTGTAACATTTGCATAATGGGAAACATATGCATAATGGGAATAGAAGGAGAATTAAGAAAGGAACAGGAGCAATATTTGAAGAAATAATAACTGGGAATTTCCTCAAATTTAATGTCAAGCACAAAACCAACCAACCAGAGAGCTCAGAGAACACCAAACCAGATAAATGCCTCTTTCCAAACAAAAACAATCCACAAAAACTCCAAACAGTAAAACCTCCAAAGTACTCCTAAGTATATCATAGTCAAACTTAAGAAGATGGAATATAAAGAAAAAATTTTGAAAGAAACCAGAGGAAAAAAAAATCTTCCCTACCATAAAGCAAAAGTAAGAATTTTATTCAACTTTCCCTCAGAAACCATGCAAGCCTAGTAGAAGGTGGAGTGAAATATTTAAAGTATTGAGAAAAAAAAAAGTCCACCAACCTAGGATTCTGTACCCTGGGAAATTATTCTTCAAAGCTGAAGGAAAAATAAAGATTTTCTCAGACAAACAAAAATTGAGGAAATTTGTTGCCAGGAGACCTGCCACATGAGAAATGTTAAAGCAAGTTTTTGAGAGAGGAAGAAAATTATATTGATGAGAAATCTGGATCTATGTAAAGAAAGAAGAGGATCAGAGAATGAAAACAGCAATAAAAATTTTACTGGTTCTTTTTTTAAAAAAATTATTTATTTATTTATTTATTTGAGAGAGAGAAATACAGATAGCAAGAGAAATCAGGAGCTGGGAGGGGAGGCTTCCCACTGAGCAGGGAGCCTACGGTGGGGCTTGATCCCAGGACCCTGGAACCATGACCTGTGCCAAAGGCAGATGCTTAACCAACTGAGTTAAGCCAGTTAAGATGTAACATTTAAGTATGTTCAACCTAGTAATAGTAACAGTGCATTTGATTATGTATGCTCATGTATTTATGTATATGCATGCATGTATATGTAAGTATATATTAAATATAAGTGAAATAAAGGACAGAAATGATACAAGGGACAGAGGGGAGAGGAATTAGGAATATTTTGTTAGATAAGGTACTTGTACTTTTTATGAAGTTGTATAGTGTTATTTACAGGGGTACTTGGTGGGGCACTTGGATGGCTCAGTGGGTTAAGCCTCTTCCTTCAGCTCAGGTCATTAACTCAGGGTCCTGGTATTGAGCCCCACATTGGGCTCTCTGTTCGGTGGGGAGCCTGCTTCCCCTCTCTCTCTGCCTGCCTCTCTGCCTACTTGTGATCCCTCTCTCTCGGTCAAATAAATAAATAAAATCTTTAAAAAAAATTTTTAAATATAAGTGGACTTGGATTAGTTGTGAATGTATATTACAAACTCTAGGGAAACCACTAAAAAGAAGTTTTTAAAAAAAGGTATAATTGATATACTAAGAATGGAGAGGCAATGGAATTATATAAAAATACTTAATGAAAATCACAAAAAGCAGGAAGGTATAGAAGACAAAATTAGGAACAGAGAACAAGGACAACAAATAGAACATAGTAACAAATATAATAAATGTTTATCTAACAATATCAATGATCATTTAAATGTCAATGGTCTAAATATACAATTAAAAGACAGAGATTGTCAGAGTGGATCAAAACAAAGGCCCCAACTATAGGTTTTCTATAAGAAATCCACAGACACATATAGAAAGGAAACAAAGAGATGGAGAAAGATAAACTATGCTACAACCAATTGAAAGAAAGTGGGAGTAGCTATATTAATTTCAGACTCAGCAGACTTCAAGTAAAACTATCAGAAATAAAGGGAGTATTAGGTAACGATAAATGGGTCAATTCTCCAAGAAGACATAACAATCATTAACATATATGCCCTAATAACAGAGTGTCAAAACATATGAAGAAAAAACTGATAGAACTACAAGAAAAAAACAAGTCTACTATTATGGTTGGACATGTCAGTACTCCCTATCAGGAATGGACAAATCCAGCAGGCATACATTCAGTTCAGCACATAGTTGAACTAAACAACATCATCAATCAACTGGATATGATGGATGTCTATAGACTATTTCACCCACCAACAGCAGAATACACTTCTTCTGAAGCTCACATGAACCATTCACCAAGATAAACCATTTTCTGAGACATAAAACATACCTTAACAAATGTAAAAGATTAAAAATCATACAGTGTCTTCTCCCAGACCACAACAAAATTAAACTAGAAATCAAGAACAAAAAAGATAGATAATACTTGGATATTAAACACCATAGTTCCAGAATAATACATGGATCAAAGAAAAAATCTAAAGAGAAATTAGGGGGTGCCTGGGTGGCTCAGCATGTTAAAGCCTCTGCCTTCAGCTCAGGTCATGATCCCAGGGTCCTGGGATCGAGTCCCACATCAGCCTTCCTGCTGAGCAGAGAGCCTGCTTCCCCACCCTTTCTCTGCCTGCCTCTCTGCCTAATTGTGATCTCTCTCTGTCAAATAAATAAATAAAGTCCTTAAAAAAAAAGAGAGAAATTAAACATTTTTTTTAACAAAATGAAACTGAAAACACAACTTTTAAAAGTTTGTGGAGTGCTGTGAGAGAAGTGCCTAGTGGGAAATTTATAGCATTGAATGCATAAATTAGAAGAGAAAACAAGAAAGATCTAAAAATCAGTAATATAATATCTTCCCATTAAGGAAAGTAGAATAAAGAAGAGCAAATTAAATCTAAAGTAAGCAAAAGAAAAAATAATAAAAATTAAAGCAAAAATCAATGAAATTAAAAACAGGAGATCAATAGAGAAAATCAATAAAACCAAAAGATGGTTCTTTGAAAGGATCAATAAAAGCAGTAGCTGCTTAGCCAGGATAAGTTAAAAAAGAGAGAAGACACAAATTACTAACATCAAAAGTGAAAGAGGAGACATCTTTGGACATTAAAAGGATAACAGAAGAAACACTATGAACAACTCTTGCCCACGGATTTGATAACCTAGATGAAATGGATCCATTCCTTGAAAGATAATCTGTCAAAACTCACACAAGAAGAAACAGAATCAATAATTGATAACCTTGAGATGCCTGCATGGCTCAGTCAGTTAAGCATCTGCCTTCAGCTCAGGTCATGATCCCAGGGTCCTGGGATCGAGTCCCACATCAGGCTCCTTACTCAGCAGAGAACCTGCTTCTCCTTTTGCCTGCTCTGCCTGTTCTGACTGTAGCTCTCCATGCTTCTGCTTTCTCTCTGACAAATAGACAAAAATCTTTAAAAAAAAATTTTTAAATAATAATTGATAACCTTACAAAACAGAAAGCACTAGACCCAGATAAGTACACTGCTAAATTCTGTCCGACTTCTATGGAAGAAATTATACCAATCTTCCACAATATTTTCCAGAAGATAGAAGCAAATACTTTCAAATTAATTTTATGAGGCCAGCATTGCTCTAATATCAAAACCAGAAAAACACATTACTAGAAAACTACAAACTGATACATGTCATGAACACAGAGGCAAAAATCCTCAACAAAATATTAGCAAATTGAGTACAACAATGTACAAAAAAATTATATACCATGATCAAGTGGGATTTATCCCAGGTATACAAGGCTGCTTCAACACTAAAAAATTAAATAATGTAACAAAAAATGCAAGAATAAAATGTTTAAGAAGAAAAATCACATAATCATATCAATAGATGTAGAGAAACTATTTGACAAAATTCAACACCTATTCATGACAAAAGCTTTTAAATAAGTAGGAAGAGAGGCGAGCTTTCCTAACTTGAAAAAAATATCCTCAAAAGCCTTCAGCTAACACCACACTTAATGGTGAGAAACTTAAAGTTTTCCCACTAAGATCAAGAGCAAGGGAATGATGTCTTTTTCACCATTGGTTTTCAATATCATCTTGGAAGTCCTAACTAGTGCAATAAGACAAGAAAAAGAAATAAAATAAATGCATATTGGGAAAGAATATATATAAAACTGTTCACAGATGACATGATTATTCATGTAGAAAATCTGAAAGAATTGAAAAAAAATTTGTGGAACTAATAAGTGATTACAGAAAGGTTACAGAATACAAGGTTAATATTCAAAAGTCAATTGCTTTCTTATATACTGGTAAGGAACAAGTAGAACTGGAAATTAAAAATATGTTACCATTTATGTTAGCACTCCCCAGTGAAACATTTAGGTATAGTTTAAACAAAATATGTACAAAATCTATATGAGGAAAATGGGAAAACTCTGATGAAAGATACCAAAAAAGAACTAAATAATTAGAGAACTATTCCATGTCCTTGGATAGGAAGACATGATATTGTCTAAATATCAGTTTTCTCAAATTTATCTATAGATTAACACAATCGCAATCAATCCCAGCAAGTTATTTTGCAGATATCAACGAACTGATACTGAAGTTTATATGGAGAGGCAAAAGATCCAAATTAATTGATTTAATATTGATGGGAAAAAAGTTGGAGAGCTCACACCACCCAACTTCAAGACTTACTCTAAAGCTACCTTAAGACAGTATGGTATTTGTGCAAGACTAGGCAAATAGATCACTAAAACAGATTAGAAAGCCCAGAAATAGACCTACATAAATATAGTCAGGTCTTTGGCAAAGGAGCAAAGGAAGTACAATGGAGCAAAGGCAATCTTTTCAACAAATGGTGCTGGAACAACTGAATATTCACATACAAAAAAAAAAAAAAAAAGAATCTAGACCTTATGCCCTTTATAAATATTAACTCAGAATGAAATTTAGACTTAAGTATAAAACCCCAAACTATAAAACTCCTAAAAGATAGCATAGGAGAAAATCCAGATGACCTTGGATATGGTGATAACTTTTTAGATATAACACCAAGGCAAGAGCCATGAAAAAAATAACTGATAAGCTGAGCTTCACTGAAATGAAAAGCTGCTCTGCAAAAAACTGCCAAGTGAATGAGAAGAGCCATAGACTGGGAGAAAATATTTGTAAAAAATTTACCTGACAAATGGCTGATATCCCAGATATACAAAGAACACCAAAAACTCAACAATAAGGAAATAAACAACCAGACTAAAAAGTGGACAAAAGACCTTAACAGATACCTCACCAAGGAAGATACCCAGATAAAGTAAGCATATGAAAAGATGCTGAACATCATATATCATTAAGGAATTATGAATTAGGATAATAATGAGATACCACTACATACCTATTAGAATGGCCCAAATCCAAAACACTGACAACACCAAAGGTTGGCAAAGATGTGGACCAACAGGAGCTCTTGTTCAATGCTGGCGGGAATGCAATATGGCATAACCACTTTGTAAGATAGTTTGTTGGTATTTTTCGAAACTAAACATTTAAACCACACAATCCAGCAGTTGAGCTTCTTGGTATTTACTCAAATGTATTGAAACCTACATCTACACAAGATGTAGAAACCTACATCTACATCTACACCTGCACACAGATGTTTATAGCCATGTATTGTAATTGCAAAATCTTGGAAGCAACCAAGATATTTTCAGTTGGTTAATGAATAAATAAACTTTGGTGCATCTGAACAACAGCCCATTACTAAACATCAAGAAATGAGCTATCAAGCCATGAAAAGACATGGAGGAAATATACATGCATATCATTAAAGAGAAGAAACCAATTTGAAAAGGCTACATATCAGTCTAATTATATTGTATTCTGGAAATGACAAAAGAGTAAAGGAGACAGTAAAAATATTAGTGGTTGCCAGACATTAGGGAGGAGGAGAGATGAATAGGTAGAGCACAGTGGATTTTTAGGGCAGTGAAACTATCTTATATGATTCTACAGTAGTGGATACATGTCAGTCAATTACAGTCAACCCATAGTGTGTGTAACACCAATAGTGAACCCTAATGTAAACTACTGACTTTGAGTGATAATGGTGTGTCAGTATAGGCTCAATGATTACAATAAATGTATCAATCTACTGTGGGATGTCTGTAGTGGGAGAGGTTGTGAGTGTGTGGGAATAGGAAATGTATAGGAAATCTCTGTACTCTCTGCTCAGTTTTGCTGTGAAACTCAAACTAGTCTAAAAAATATTTTTTAGCAATTAATAAAATAAAATATAAAGAGGTTGATCTGGAGATGATAATCTGAAATGAACAGGAGGAAAAATAGTGGATACAGGAGAACAATTAGATGGTTAGCCCAAGTGAGGGTGTAGTAAGGACCTAAACTGGGGCAATGAAATTATGGATTGTATTTACAGAAAAGGAGGGAGTATGTGACTGCACTTTCCTCTAGGGAAGAGGGTATCTGGGAGTTCTCAAATAAGGTAAAAGTGGTGGGTATATTGGAAAATAGTGGGGGGGGGGGCAGGTAAGGAGAGAAGGTGACTACATTAATGATTTTGTGGTATTTAAATGAAACAAATTCTTACTTAATTAATTTTTCCCTGAGGTGACCAAACTCACACCAACCCCTTGGTATGTCACTGACTGCCCCCACACAAGACCCTACAGCCACTTACCACCAGCCACCACCATGGCAGACCGTGGTTGCTGGGCAGAGGGTATCAGCTGCCAAAGAAACTTCCCATCCTCTTACTCAATCTCTACTTATACTTCAGAAAATCGTGATGCTGGACATGAGCCTCACATCACTGGAAATCCAGAAGGTTGCTCTCCCTTCTTGACACATTCCTTCTCGAAGGCATAACTTCCTGACCCTCCGGTCAGAATGAATGTGAGGTAGTGGGATTCCGGTATCCAGCCTGGAAAGGGCAGTTCCCTCCGGGAATCCTGCCAGTGTAATGTTGCCTCAAATAGATGACAGATTATAAATTAATAAAGCTCAAAAAAAAAAAAAAAAAAAAAGCCCCAGACTCTAACGGCTGCCAAAACACACCATTCCCTGTTAAGTTCCTGAAAGGGACTTAGTGATGTATAGTGAAAGAGCCAACCCCCCACAGCCTTTTCCAGATTCGAGACGCAGACTGAATGGTCCTCAGATGGACCACTGCCGCCTTTCCCAGGAGAGAGCCAATGTTGTTCTTGGAAGGAGAACACCTTTCTTTGCTAACTACCCCCTGCATGCTTCACACAGTCTGAAGCTCCCTAAACCCCCATCAATAATACAAAACAGACAGACCTATCACCAACAGAAATCCCCAAGAAAAGAGTAAGAACGACTGTGGTTGGTTTGGGGCAGAAACGATGTTTAAGTTGCTGTGGATGCCAGGGGTTTTCAAAGATTGTGTTTCTAAAATCATCACAGGAATAGAAGTATCCTTTGTCAGCTGCCGCTTCTTTCAAAATCAGTCTCTCAAACCGCCTCACGCCATAAAATCCGTTCCTGAGGAAGCACTGGTGACCTAATCTCTAGGAAAATGGCCAGGATCCAGCGGCTGGGGCTCTATGCAGAGCGACGAGCTCTCTCTACCCTCACCCTCAGCATTCTCCGTGGGAAAAATAAAGTATGTTGAGCCCACCTTCCCTTTTGTTTTCTGGAATGATCACTTCACTTCACCAGGAGATCCGCGTCTCCTAGGGAATACCTTCTAAAGCTGCTTTCCTCTCTTGGGCAAATGTGTTCCATTCATTCAGCCTCCCGCACATTGCTTGTTCTCAGAAGCCATTTCCCTGCTAGGTCATCTGTACAGACCATTCCCTGACACTCAGGCATTTAGCGACTTTATGGTTTTGTCCCCTCAAGGCACATAAGCACACGTCAAGCCACTGTGGGAGCACTGGACCGTTGCGGAATAGAATCCTAGTCGGGAATGGGGACAGAGTCCTGAAGACTGCGGGGATGCAGAAGGGGATCTGTTGTGCAGAATAAGGAAAAGCCTTTACTTACAAACACATCCATGAGCAGATGCTCCAGTGTCACTTCGAAGTCTTCCAGTTTGGCAGCTAATGTCATAGTGAACGCTCCAATGCGCGAGGAGGCTCCACTGACAACCACGCCCGCGAACTCCTCAGCTCAGAGAACACAGCAGGTGTCAGACGGAGCCACAGGTGGGACTGGCGCCAGCAGGACGGGGACTAGAACATCACAGACGGCGCTGATAGAGCCCCGTAGCCAGAAACCTTCAAGGGTTAAAGGAGAAAGCTGGGTTTTTCTAGCATGAGGGACCAGACCGGATGCGAAGTGATGTCACCAGGTAAAGAAACCAGCCACGGCCGGCTCTTTATGGCTCCCCAGTCTGAGGTGCTGTGCGAAATGCAGGGAAACCCCAACTGTGGGCGAGGGAGAAAGCACCGAGGAGGTGGTGAGGGGCAGCCGGGAGAGAATGGAAGAAGCCGTCTGACTCTGATATTTATAGGGCCACATGTTTTTGACTCTAGCCCATTTCTCAGTTCATTTCTGACCTTTCATAAATGGCCAAGCACACTGGGGTGTATTGTAGAGCGGGGGCAGTGGGTCCCACAGAAGTTGGCTGTGACCAATGCTAGGGCAATTCACACAGACACGCCATCAATAGTTCTTTGTCAAAAACCCATCAGACCTTGTTCTGTACACGATGACAGAAAAGCACATAGTCTTGTGAAAAACAAGGAAACGAAAGTCGTGGGGGTACTAAATTTTTCCTTGGAATATTATTAGATCCTTACACTCTCCCCCGTTCTCTGTCCTCTCCACCCCCTCCTCTGTGAGAGTAGATAAACATCAAGGAAAAAATTTAATCTCTTGTGTCAACTCTTCAAACTTCTGCCAGTAAAGAATATCCACTATATCTTGCAAATGTCATTTTTCCTTTTTGGTCTTCAAAATTTGACATTTTTTTTCATACCTAAAACATTGCAAAATTGTGGTAAAACACATGTAACATAAAATTTACCATCTTCACTGCATTTTATGTGTCAAGGTCAGTAGTGTTGAGTACTTTCGTATTGTTGTAGGATGCATCTCTAATCTCATATTGCAAAACTGAAACCTGTACCCATTAAACAAATTGCCAGCCCCCCTTCTTCCCAGTCCCTGGCACCCACTGTTCCAGTTTCCATCTCTATGGATTTGACTGGTCTCAGCACCTCACATAAGTGAAATTATACAGTATTTTGTACAAGTCCTTTTGTGTCTGGTTTATTTCACTTAAATTATCTTCAAGGTTCAACTATGTTACAGCATATGTCAGAATTGCTTTCCCTTATAAGGTTGAAATCTTATATCCTAAGAAAGACCCCTGCTTTGGACAATTCTTCAGGCCTGCGAAAATCTCTCAGGAACACTTGTCCATCAAGTCTTTAGTGACCATTCCTGCTGTGACTTTCCTAACAAAAACAGCCTTGCTCTACAAGTAAGTGCTGCACTGTTCCCTAAACAATTTCCAAGCTGAATGATCCATGAAAATTCTGGTCTCCAAATCCGAACAGGGTGTGACCGCTTAACAGTCAATATTGATGCCAAAGAAGAGGGAGCCCCATGTGAAGTTGAGGAAATATAAAAAGGCTCTATGATAAAACTTCTCCCCTTCTTGTCAGAGCTCTTAAAAGTGGGAACAGCTAAAATTCTCCAATTTAGTATCTTTCCATGAATTTTCATTTTCCCAAAGGAGATACAGCCCCACTTAATTCAGCATTTAACATTTAAACAAAGCAACCATAAAGGACAAGGAAAAAATTGATAAAAAGCATCATATTATTTCTAAAGCAGATTTGGAGTCTGTCAGGGTAGTTTAGCTTGACAGTTGGTCATAAATTGTACATAAATGTTCTTTGAGTTATGGTTTTGATTCTGTTTTGGGGCCTCTTATAGAGGAATGAGAGTGGCTTCATGACAAGCATTTCTGTTTAGGCAAAGGCACAAGGGAGGGGGCAGCGATGCCGTGATGAATGGCTCCAATAGCCAAGAATGTACAGAAAATATATTTCCTGGATGGCTGAACTCATACTCACAGCAGTTCCCATCAGCAAATGCATTTGCCATGTCTGCAGCGGGTGCAATGACCAGAGAAAACAATGCCAGCAACAAAGACTCAGCACAAGCCAACTTCTTGCCATGCGGTTGCCATGTTTTGTTAAAACTATGGATTTCCAGCCTAGACTCAAAAATCCAGGTGCCTTCTCTCACCAGGAAAGACAGCGTTGAGTGAAGAATCGGCCACATGGTCAGGAAGATTATTGGGGAAGACAGGTGTATCCATAGATAACAGTTTGGTTCTGGCCTCTTGGCCATCTCAGGAGAGCTTTCAAAATCAGGTTTTGAAATGCACTCTCTTTATGAATTACATTTGGATGAATTATTTCGAATGTCTGGAATTTTGTAAAAAGGATACTTGCTTCTTTCGTTAATTTTCTTCCTGAGATGGACAAGGCATGAACCAATGGAGAACAGTGAATATTTTTCCTTAAAGGCCGGCAGTCTCCCAGCCCCAGCAATGAGTTTACATGGTCTTAAGCAGCAGACAATGGCTTCTCTAGAATATGAACAGCAAACTTCATGGACTAGAAACTGTATAATTTGAGCCATGGAAGTGGTTAGTATTCGGGAACTAGGGCTCTGAGGATGATGTGTTGAGAATATCCTACTTTTAGGAACAAAATGACTTGAACAGTTTCCAAAGGGAAGAAATTGGCCAAAAGGGAGTCAGCATGAAGAGAAGAAGAAAACTGGTAGTAGGTTGTGGATGACATCCATAAGAGACATTTTTAATGAATTCCAAAGTTAGTGGATGAAACGAGGCATGTGGATTAAGTGGGTACCCTTGAGGCAGCAGGACCCCACCAGCCTTAAGGCAGGGAATCTGTTGGTACAGTACTATAAGGCAAGTTCACTGGCATCAGTGCTTATGAGAAGCTGGTAAAGGATGGCTTTGGGAAATTGAAGGTGGAAGTTTTTTTTTTTAAGTAACTCTGTTCTGTCTAATGAATATATATTTTTGCTAATGACAGAGTTTTCTTAATGCTAATGTCAACTCTGAACATTTATTTGCTCATTCATTTATGCATCCTTTCTACAAAAACGTACTCAGCACCCGGCACAGAGGGTGGGATGATGGGTGCTGGTGCTGCTAAGATGAAGGCACAGCTCTTTCTTCAAGACCTTACAGTCTTGAGAAGACATGGCAAGATGTGCTGGTGCAATTCTATACTATCCTTTTTCGAGGTTATAAAAAAAGGATATATCTCCCTGTCAAGGCCATTTTCTCTGGGACGTGGGGGGTTAGGGAGAGCTCACTGATAAAGGGGGAAAGGAGAACGTCACCCCCGCCCTATGGGAAAGGCATGAGCAAGAATAAGTGAGATTCAGAGTCCACCCCCAGATGGATTTACAGCAATAAGTGCAGGGGTCTGGCAGGGGGCAGTGATGGAGGCTAGAGGTCTGAGCCCCAAAGACCATTTGAGAAGGTGGCAACCAGGGTCTCAAGATTCACAACACAGGATCCTGATACCATCTCAAAGACATGCCTTTGATGGTATAAATCTCATTTGAGAAAAACGACAACAACACACTTTAACCATTGATCAAAGCTTCTGGGTCACCCAAGAAGGATCTGACACGCACCACTGTGCCAGCATGGTGGTGAATATGAGTCAGCAACACATCTGATACAGGAGGCAAATGCAACTTGAATAGTAACATTGGTGTGTATGGTTTTAAATCTCGAGTGTCTTCCTGTTTAAATCTTGGGTGACCATTTTCTTCTTCCTTGTCTATGAAAAACTCCCCCCAGGAAGCTCAACATTTTGGTGATAGAACTCAATAAAAGGAAAATCTGTGGAAGGTGGGGATTTGGCTGAATTCCCTATATAGCCAGGTAGACAGTCTCCCTCAGTTTCCCCAGGGGAGCTGTGGGCAAACCATCCTTCTAGAAGGATGTTTAGAGTACTGTGTTTTCTGCAGCCCTGAAAATGAACTGTCTACTTCAAAAGCATGAGTCTTGATGGAGGTAAGGTCCGTGGCTCAACTAGATCATAGTCCAATTCATATCAAACAATTTCTATTAAGTACAAAGATGAGCAAGCCCAAGGCGGTAGGCAATTGAATAGGCAAAAATGTTTTCCTGGAAAGGTCTCTCTCTCTGCCCTAGAGAAGTGGTTTTCTATTTATTTATTTAAAGACCATTTATTTAAAGGTCAGGTACAAAGCAGTGGATCTGACCACCATCAGGTCAATCAAAATTTGTCACTGAGATAACCTAGTAACCATTTTAATGCCTCAACTGGTGAATCTAAGCAGAAATTTGATCCAGTGATGAAATACTTATTGAGATTTTTTAAAGGCAAAATCACTGACTCTTATTTTGATCACTCACTTATGTCCCACAGACTCAGTTTATAATATAAAATACCCCCAACAATATGTGTAAAAGCAACTAACATTAATGTCCTATTGATGACTTTGCCTGTCAAGCTTCTGTCTCACCTTAAAACCAGAAAGGGGGGGGTTTTTAAAGAAATCATGCTTGTTTAAGTAAACCAGACTCTTCTACTTGCGCTAACAGATAGCTGCCTGTCTGGGGCTAGTTATAAAGGCTCTCCTGTCTGCTCTGGCTGTCTCTCGGACGACAGACATGGGAATTTAAAGGTTTGTTTCTATAGGGCCCCCGGCTGGCTGGCACAGCAGTGCGTCAGGGCTGGGGTATCAGCAGACCATGCTCTCAGTGTCTGCCCATCCTTCCCGTGTTGGTGTCAGATGGCTAACACAACCAACCTTGTCTTCGCTGCTCACAATGCACTTTCAATTTTGACAGCCTCTCTCACAAGTACAAAGGCTCTATTCCTCTATATCTGTCCCTCACTCCACTCCGCCTGTCTCTCCCACCCAAATCCCCCGCCTAGTCACAACGAAGAATTTCAAGACTTTCAAAGCCAACAGGCAGTGAAATTCGTGTCAGGCACATGCAGTAATGCCCTGGGCTCATGATGGAGAGAAACAGATAATAACTCTCCTGATCTCTCATTCTTGCCACCTGTCACATGGCCTACTACTTGGAGTAAAGGAGGCTTATGGAGGTTCTGAAACCAGCACCAACAGGGCGTGGTGGAGATGTGCCAAGAACAATCACCTCAGCCCCACCACCTGTGTTTTCTAGACACCTTGCTTTCCAGAGTTCAAATGCAAGTTTTGGAAACATAGACCCTTACCACATTCTCCCAAATTTTTTATGGATGTTTTTGATGACTTTTTCTCATCTGTAAAAGTTGCATGGGATTTAAAAGATTTCCATGCCTTCCAAGGTTGTTTTGGGAATGTACATGATAAAGGTAAAGTGCTTAGAGCTAGTTTGAAATGAGAAGATATGCAATATGAACTACACGATGGTTGCTAGTTGCTGGGGACTGAACATGTAGGTACCCCCTGAAACTCAGAGGCAGAAAACCTAATGCCCAGTGTGATGATATTTTGAGGTGGGAATGCAGGGAGGTGATTAGGTCATGAAGGGGGTAGCCCACATGAATGGAATTAGTGTCCTTATAAAAGAGGCCCCAGAGAGCTCCCTCATGCCTTCCAACTGCCATGTGAGGTCACAGCTAAAAGATGGTTGTCTACGAATCAAGAAGTGATAGGACTATAAAGCAGGAAGTAGGTCCTCACCAGACACTAAACTGGCCAGCGCTTAATCTTGGACTTCCCAGCCTCCAGAACTATAAGAAGTAAGTTTCTGTTACTTGTAAGCCACCAGTCTATTGTATATTGTTATAATAGCCTGAACAGACTGAGACACTACTGTTACATATGTTCCTCTTTGGGGACCTATGAGTTGACAAGTTGGCTCAGTTACATCATTGCCCAAATGAGTGGAGTCTGCTGGTGGTAAGAGAACCATCATCCATTTTTAGTAACTTTGACTTAGATTGGGTCTTCTCTCCCCAAAAGCCTTCCTCATGTTGCCTTAGAATGATCAATGACTCTTAATCGTTTCAGAGACAATGGCCTTTTGTTACAATGAATTTTTCATAATGTCCCTTACTGTCCTCAAGTGAAATAATGGATAATGTAACCTGCCTACACATATTATTTAAAAAATATCAACACAACTCTGCTACATAAAGAAGCAATAAAATGAAAGCAATCTATAAAGAAATAACATATACCAGCACACAATGCAACTACACAGAAAACATGGTGAACTGATCACTTAATCACTGTCAATGCAACCGGTCCAAACACAAACTGACATCAGCCTGCTCCCCATGATATCAGTGTGGTGGTCTGCCTCCTTCTCTTCTGTTGTTTGGGGACAGCCTCCCTGGGCATGACCAGTGGTAACAGGAAAGAGGAGAATCTGGACGGAAGGAAATATGGCTGCGCATGTTGGGCAGAAGAGAATGGTGTTTGGCATATCCTGACCAGTCTTAGCAACTTAGTAGCCTATTGCTTCAGACCAACTCAACTGTGATTTGAGAGGCTATAATAATTACCAGACAGGCCTGGAATGGAGCTGAATATCTCCTCATCTCCAGTATATTCTTGAGATACTATGGCCTTGAATAGCAAGAGCCATCTAGTATAACTTTAATATTTTTCCATTTGGATCATAGGGTCCTCCACTAAGGATAGACCAGGAAGCTATGGCACTTGATCTTGAATTTTCATTTTTACTTTTCACAGTGGCTCATCAAAATGCCTGCGTTGTATCTTGCATGTCCTGGCCTTACTCCTCAAGCTGTAGAGGAGACAGCTGGGGCAAGTGAGTCGGCTGTGGCAGGCTGGAATCACATGTGTGAGATTCTCTAAGAGCTCATAGGTGATCAGAATCCTGAGGCACTGGCTCCTAACTGTTGTTTCATCCTTCCTTTGGCACAGCCCTGTGTTTTCCACTCCAGAACCTGGAAGGGCATTCTGGGTACAGCTTGCCATAGACTTGCAGGGGGAAGATGACTCTTCACCTTTACTCTTGTTTGATTGATCTAATCCCATCACGGAGAAAAATGAAGCTTCCACAAAACAACAAGATAAATATTTTAGTTAGAAGCACTCTGAAGGTGTATGGATCTTGGGCTTTGGGTGTCCTCTACCCACACCTCACAGCCCTAATCAATGAGAAAAACCTAAGCTTCAGATGCAATTGACAACCCCTGGTCAAGGTTAGCTAGAGCACGAACCTGGATGAGAGAAGACTTGAAATGATGTAAATGTATATCGCCACAGCAGTACTGCTCCAGAGATAGGCCCTAACTTCCTTGCTCGGGGTGTCCTTTGAAGAGAGGAGGGCTCACTGCATCGTAGGTTCTCTGACATTTCCACAATAACTATAGTTCCTGGGGTAATTTCATAGCAGGGAGATGAGCCTGTAAGGCAGGTGCACACAGGAGCTCTTTACTGATCTTCCACAGTCGTAAAATGGAGTCCAAAACATTCAGTGTCTTAGAGCTTTGCTTCTCTTCTGAATCTGTGCACTGATCAGAGTAGAATGAATCTTTTCCAAAATATGGTAAGATGAAAAACCCATTAATCACATCAAGAAAACAGGGCACTGAAGTGTGAAAACTTTAGTAATGATGCTGTATTCAGTATATTATTAATTATGATACACAAATATGGAAGTTTCTACTTGCTTCATGATTTATCCCACATTATTAGGGCTGTCTCCATAATTAATATTGCTTCTCTCACTTTTAACAAACCTTTGGCTTAAGATGGAGAGTGAATGACCCAAGAATTTATTCCATGGGATTGCTTTACAAATAGCCAGGCTTTGCTGTAAGTTGCTTTCCACATGGTTACCAGTGGGCTTGCTGGTTGGAACTGTAAGTTACAGGCACAGTGAGGACAGCACAGGTGCCAAAATATTTTTTATTAAAGATTTTGTTTATTTATTTGACAGACAGAGATCACAGAGAGGCAGGCAGAGAGAGAGGGGGAAGCAGGCTCCCCTGAGAGGCGTGGAAAAGGGACGAAGCCAGATCAAGGGAGAGTGGAGTGATGCTTATTTCACTTCTCGATCCAAACACGTCCTTGCAGGCTTGTTCTGGAACCAGCAGCACGCTCTGGGAGCTACAGGCCTCACTATGATGAAGATTCTTCTCTAAGCAAGCGCCTGGGAGGGAGCAACCTGATTTCTGTCCACAAGACGGGACGCCCTCTTTTTTGAA
Source organism: Mustela erminea (assembly GCF_009829155.1). Taxonomy (NCBI): domain Eukaryota; kingdom Metazoa; phylum Chordata; class Mammalia; order Carnivora; family Mustelidae; genus Mustela; species Mustela erminea. Next base: position 118,271,645 of record NC_045619.1, read on the forward strand.
ACTTGTTTTGTTGATGGTTTAGAATAGGTAGTATATGCAGATGATACAAAATTAAAGATTAATAAGAGAGTACAGATAAAAAGTTAGTCTCTCTCTCTTTTTTTAAAAAGATTTTATTTATTTATTTGACAGAGAGAGATCACAAGTAGGCATAGAGTCAGGCAGAGAGAGAGAGAGAGGAGGAAGCAGGCTCCCCGCTGAGCAGAGAACCCGATGCGGGACTCGATCCCAGGACCCTGAGATCATGACCTGAGCCGAAGGCAGTGGCTTAACCCACTGAGCCACCCAGGTGCCCAAAAAGTTAGTCTCTTTTACATCTCTGACTTACAGCCACCCAGTTCCCCTTAGAAACAACCACCTTTATTATTCCCGGAGATGTTCTAATCAGATTCAGGCATAAAATATTACCTTTTGTGTATGCGATACGTATATGTAATACGTATGTTATAATTATTTACAACTGTAAATAATATTTCATCATCTGGAAATTTTCATTTAACCTATCCCCTATTAATGGGTATTTGCATGGTTGCTAAGGCAACATGAAAATGCATTTTGCCCAGGTGCCAAAATATTTTTTATTAAAGATTTTATTAAAGATTTTGTTTATTTATTTGACAGACAGAGATCACAGAGAGGCAGGCAGAGAGAGAGGGGGAAGCAGGCTCCCCGCTGAGCAGAGAGCCCGATGTGGGGCTTGATCCTAGGACCCTGGGATCATGACCTGAGCTGAAGGCAGACTTTAACCACCTAGCCACCCAGGTGTCCCAGGTGCCAACATATTTTTAAGGTAGAATTCTAGAAGTGGAATTGCTGGTTCAAAGGTCATGTGCATTTAAAAAAATTATATTGTAAATTTTACTCTCTGTAGAGCTTGTGTCAGTTTATACTCCCACAAAACAGAGAGCGCCTGATTCCTGACACCCTCAGCCACAGGGTATGATAGCTAGCTTTTGAATCTTGGGCGAGGTGATGTGAAAAATGGCATCACATTTTACTTCACTTTAAAATCTCCTTTAATAACTGAAAATATTCTTCACAAAAATTCTCCAATATTAATTCCCTTTTCTAAACCAAGGCATCACTGATCCAAATGGGTCCAGCTGTGTCTCATAATCATTCCAATAATGGGCATACACTAATGATTAGCAACAAGATGTTAGACCCATCTACCCAAGAAGTCCACATTTAAAGGCAATTTAACAGAATCATTATTAATGGTTCCCTTATGCATCTCTGTATTACATACCCCCAAACACACCTGTTAGGATGAATGAAAATTAAAACCACACTGAGCAAGAACAAAGGGTAATTCATCCAAATAGTCTCCTTTGTAGAGTTTCCCTTCGGCCTTGAGAAGAGATATCAAAGCAACGAAAAGATTTACTCTTGAGAGACTTTGGACCATGACATGTGATCAGATGTGGACTGGAAGAAATTGATAACATTTGTCAGCTACTCAGTTGCGAATCTCCCGCACTCCGAAGCTCATCTCATGGAGGATCAGCAGTGTAGGCAGTGAAGATCCCAGCATTTCCACTGTGTGCCAAGGTACATGGGCATGAACACCTCTCAGTGTGGCTGCAGGTTCCTTGTGGCTTTGCTGAGCAGACCTGCTACCCATGACTTTTATTGGCAAGGATGATCCTATTGCCTCACTAATTCTCCAGGTCATGAGCTGTGCTTGGAAAAATGATCATAAACATTGACCTTCGGGATACCAATTCTTGGGCATTTTGTAAAGGGACAGTGTAGATGCCATGAATTTCTTGGACGTGTAAGAAATCTTTACAGAACAGCAGCCAACAGGCTAAATAATTTATTTAATTCATTTAACTTAATTTTAACATATTAAATATTTATCGAGCTTGTTTTCTATCAAATTTGCATTGAGGCTGTAGTGATTTTGTCACACACTGCCAACCCTAAGCTATGAATCCTGTGTCTGGAAATGGTTAGATTCATGAATTGTTAGATTATTTTATAGACCATGACCTGTACTTAAGACTATTTACCTCTACTGTTGTTTAGTAATATCTTTTTTGCTCACAATGGGGTAGATACTGTATAGACTACTGGTGGAGCAGGTATTTCACATCTAGGGATTTGCATTTCTAATTTCTAAGTAAGATATGAAAGCTAGATTGCTTGCTCCCTTGCTCATCTTTCATCTATTATCTACCTAACCACCTATCACCTATCTGATCTTTGGTCTATACCGGGCACTGTTTTAAGTGCCTTATATATACAAACGTATTTAATTCTCACAATAGCCCAATTAAGTGGTTATCCCATTCTATCGCATTTCACAGACGGGGAAACTCAGGAACAGAAAGGTTAAGTCACGTGGTCACAGTCACACAGCCAGTTCAATGGTGCAGTCTGAACACAAGCTCAAGTCTCCTGGCCCTGGAATCTGATACAATGATACACTGGCCTTGTGTGTGAAAGACATTCTAGTTTTGTGAGCAATCACTTGTCCCCTGTCTCTGAGGGAAAATCATTCTTCTGTTGAACGAAACACAGAGAGCCCTCGTGAGGAAGCAGAGCTGGTTAAAAAGTGTGTGGGGGGGTAGGGAGGGTGACTGGAAAATATCTGGTATCCATTTATAAGATACTCTTAATAGCATCTCCATTGTGTCATGGAGAGAGTCAATAATGGTACCAAAGGAATTTAGTTGAAGTGAATGTTGGAGCAAAGAACATACAGTGATGTAATTCTTGAAGTTGGGGGTGGGGGGAGTATAGTGTTCATCTGGGACTGGAGATGAGGGAACAGGCCCTTAGGGCCTTGGCCTCAGTTGGCCTGTCTGCCTAAGGCCAGTGTGAAACTAGTGGCCTGAGTCCAGATGTTCTATCTATTATCTATCTCCTGTGCTCTTGCTTCCACCCCTGGTTAAGAGGACTGTGGACTGCTCAGACAAAACAGATTAATTCAGGCGTCTCCTTTTTGCTCTCTGCAAATCCGTTCTTCACAGGCACTGAGGTGAGGAGGAGATGGGGTACAGCGGTTCTGCCTTCCTCGTGCAGGTGTTTCCTTTAACGAGGTGTTGCTGGGAGGTGGTGGAGACAGAAAGGCATGGAGTGTGAGAAGAGGGAATGGCAAGATGTCTCACCAACAAGCCTATATAATTACACTTCTCTGGGCTTATAAGAAGCAGGCACCAGGCCTTCAGAGTGGAATAACTGTTTTTGCTTCCTCTTAATTAAAGGAATTATATGACTCCCTTGCGAGAAAGCAAAATGACTTATTTTATCATAATTAAGCTTTTAAAACAGCAACTTGCAGCACTTTGAAAAAGTCATGGAGTATATGGAGTTACACTTGATTCCTTTTTTTATTTTGTTTTGTTTTGATGCTGAAGTTGGGCAATTAGAACACTTCTTCTTTCTCCAAATGGAACAGAGCTCTTTCTGTCCTTCCAGTTTTTCAGAGCTGCTTCTTAAGGAAGCCTAACAGCTTCCTTCTGATGTTTTTCAAAAAGCCTTTCTTACGACGTTCTTCAAAAAGCCTTGCTTGGCTGTAGCATTCCCAAAATTTCAACACTTTATCTACAGATTAATTTTCCATCCTAAAATTCCAACTAACTGGAAGTTCTTTTGTCTGTTTACCCATTAGTTTTCTGCACCTAAAGGGAAACACATCACCATCCTCCTACCTGAGCGATTTTGTTAAACAAGACTTAAAATTAGGAACATTTGTAAATAAGTCCCCAATCTAGATATATACCCAAAAGAAACGTGTCTATATGAGCACTTAAAGATATGTCAGGGATTTTCAGAGCGGTATTATTCATAAGTGCTCCAAAATGAAAAGAATTCAAATGCCCATCAGAAGCTGAAGAGAAAAATACATAGTATATTCATATTGAGTAATCATGTAATGGGATAAAATAGATCAATAAAGCTAAATGAACCTCTGCTAATTCAAGAACATGGGTAAATCTTATGTATATAGTTTTGAGTGGTGGAAGCTAGACACAAAAGAATACATATATTGTGTTTACACTTACATGAAGTTCAAAACCACTGAAAATCTTGAAGATTTTCAAGATAGGACAAGGCTTAGGAAACTTTTTTAAAAAGGACACTTTGACTTGCAACATGTTACCATGTCATCTGTCTGCATGTTGAAAAGAATGTTTTTTTAATCAAAAAACTTGAACGTATAATACTGAAGTTGCTAAGGACTGAATGCAAATCTCTTTCCAACGGATTTTCTTTTTATGGGAAATTTCCACCATATATTCTATGTTATTTTGTGAAGAAATTCTCAGATTTGTTGTGCTATGTGGATACAAAGGTAATATCAAAGGAATTGTCTGAGAATATATGTTTATGTTTTAGCAGAGGATTAAATCACGAGCTTCAGCCACAAAACCATTTTTTTTCCTTCTCTTTTCCACCTCACATCTTGCCAACTGGCCTCCTAAATCCTCCCACTGCCTTTTTCATCCCCCTTCTCCTCTGATGTGCAATTAAGCTGTTCTCCCCAGTCCTATCTTCTGCCTTCCCCCTGCATCCCCTTGCCATCTGGAACTTTATCCTCTCTGATGATAATTTCTCTACCTCCTTCGGCTGCATTATTCCTAATCCCCATTACCTGTCCTAACCCCTGTCCAGCACTCTGGCCTCAAATGCCCCGCTGTCTCAGCCACACACAGCTATGTTTTTTGCCAAGATTACACAATACAACATAAAATCAAATGAATTCTCACTAAACAAGCTGTGGCTTTCTACTTGGTGATCCGGGTTGGTGGCACCACCACTCACGCAGGTGCCTGACCCTCACCATGGGTTACATTTAACTCCCCTTCTCCCCATTTCCAACTAGTCACCCAAGGATACCAACTCTGCCTTTTACTTTCTGTCTAATCTCTGTCCCCAGGGTTGGTACCATCTTGGAGATTCATCGTTTTATTGGCTGCTTTGGATTCCTCACTGATCTCTCTGTTGCAAGGCTCCCCTCAAGCTAATTCTTCCTACGTTTGGCTACTTAACTGGGTTGAATAGTGTCCCCCCTCAAATTCACGTCCACCAGGAACCTGTGGATGTGAAATCATTTGGAAATAGAGTCATTGTGGATATTAGTCAAGATGAGATCAACTGGTATTAGAGCAAGCCCTAAATTCAATACCACTGGTGTCCTTATTAGAAGAGGCAAATGGCTAACAGACACATGAAAAAATGTTCATCATCATTAGCCATCAGGGAAATTCAAATCAAAACCACGTTGAGATACTATCTTATACCAGTTAGAAGGGCCAAAATTAACAAGACAGTAAACAACAAGTGTTGGAGAGGATGTGGAGAAAGGGGAACCCTCTTACACTGTTGGTGGGAATGCAAGTTGGTGCAGCCACTATGGAAAACAGTGTGGAAATCCCTCAAAAAATTAAAAATAGAGCTATCCTATCACCCTGCAATTGTAGTACTAGGTACAGGTACTTACCCCAAAGATACAGATGTAGTGAAAGGAAGGGGAACATACTCCCCAATATTCATAGCAGCAATGTCCACAGTAGCCAAGCTGTGGAAGGAGAGAAGATGCCCTTCGACAGATGAATGGATAAAGAAGATATGATTCAGGAATGCCTGGGTGGCTCAGAGGGTTGAGTCTCTGCCTCCACCTCAGGTCATGATCCCAGGGTCCTGGGATTGAACCCCACATCGGGCTCTCTGCTCAATGGGGAGCCTGCTGCCCCCGCCCCCTGCCTGCCACTCTGCCTACTTGTGATCACTCTCTCTCTGATAAAAAAATAAAATCTTAAAAAAAAAAAGAAGATATGGTTCATATATACTATGGAATAGCCACCAGAAAGGATGAATACCCACCATTTGCATCGACATGGAGGGGATTATGTTAAGTGAAGTAAGTCAAACAAAAAAAGACAATTATTCTATGGTTTCACTCATATGTGGAATATAAGCAATAGCACAGAGGACCATAGGGGGAGAGAGGGAAGCTGAAGGGGAGAAATCAGAGGGGGAGATTGTAGACCCGAGGAAACAAACTGAGGGCTTCAGAGGGGAGGAGCGTGGGGGGAGGGAGTAATAGGGTGATGGGCATTAAGGAGGGCACATGTTGTGATGAGCACTGGGTGTTATACATAACTAATGAATCACTGAACACTTCATCAAAAACTAATCATGTACTATACAGTAGCTAACTGAACATTTCTTTGGAGAATAGTGTGGAGATTCCTCAGGAAATTAAAAATAGAACTTCCCTATGACCCTGCCATTGCACTACTGGGTATTTACCCCAAAGATACAGATGTCGTGAAAAGAAGGGCCATCTGTACCCCAATGTTTATAGCAGCAATGGCCACGGTCGCCAAACTATGGAAAGAACCAAGATGCCCTTCAACGGACGAATGGATAAGGAAGATGTGGTCCATATACACTATGGAGTATTATGCCTCCATCAGAAAGGATGAATACCCAACTTTTGTAGCAACATGGGCGGGACTGGAAGAGATTCTGCTGAGTGAAATAAGTCAAGCAGAGAGAGTCAATTATCATATGGTTTCACTTATTTGTGGAGCATAACAAATATCATGGAGGACAAGGGGTGTTAGAGAGGAGAAGGGAGTTGGGGGAAATTGGAAGGGGAGGTGAATCATGAGAGACTATGGACTCTGAAAAACAATCTGAGGGGTTTGAAGTGGCGGGGGTGTGGGAGGTTGGGGTACCAGGTGGTGGGTATTATAGAGGGCATGGATTGCATGGAGCACTGGGTGTGGTGAAGAAATAATGAATACTGTTTTTCTGAAAATAAATAAATTGAAAAAATTAAAAAAAATTAAATTAAATTAAAAAAAAAAAAAAAGAAGAAAGAAAGAAAGTATGGAGCATTATCCATCAGACCAGATAGCTGCGTCTTCATCTGTCATTTGATATGGTCAAAGTAAAATTGTTATTAAAAAAAAAAAAAAAGAAGGGACACCTGGGTGGCCCAGTTGGTTAAGCAGCTGCCTTCGGCTCAGGTCGTGATCCCAGCGTCCTGAGATCGAGTCCCACATCGGGCTCCTTGCTCAGCAGGGAGCCTCCTTCTTCCTCTGCCTCTGCCTGCCATTCTGTCTGCCTGTGCTCGCTCTCTCTCCCTCTCTCTCTCTGATAAATAAATAAAATCTTTAAAAAAAAAAAAAAGAAGAAGAAGAAGAAGAAGAAGAAGAAGAAGAGGCAAATTTGACAGAGAGACATTGTCACACAGAGAGAGAACACCATGCAAAGGCAGAGACAGAGATGGGAGTGGAGTATCTACAAGCCAGGGAATGCCAAAGATTGCCTGCAAGCAGGAGAAGCTGTAAAACAGCCACACATCGGGTTCTCCCCGAGAGCCTTCAGAGGGAGCGCGGCCCTGTCGATGCCTTGGTTCCACACCTCCAGCCTCCACAATTGTGAGAGAATAAATTTGTGTTGCTTTAAGCCACCCACTTACATACTTTGTTCTGGCAGTCCTTGTAAAGTAATAAAGTAAGCCACCACCATTGTCTTCACAAAACACTGCTTTTTCCCCGTAATACTTCTCTCTTCCAGAACTTTCAATGCCTCCTTCTTTTCTAATAGCTTAATTTCAGTGATGCCTTTACCGGTCAGGCGGTGTGCTCTGCTCCTGCTGTTATAACCTTATGGGAGTTCTGCTACAGCCTTACAAAGCCTCACGCTTCGTCCCTTCTTAGCATCTACCTGCCTTTTCCACTCCATGTGCACAAAGTCTGAGAGGACTTCTCCCCTTGACATCTTCCTGCTGAAACTGTGCTACTTTTTCAAGGTGTTCAAAGGCCAGGGCCTTCATAAAGCATTCTTCAGTTCAGCGGGGCATGTGTATTCCCTCTTTTAACACCTACAGTCAGTGCCACTGTTATATACTAAACACATTTTACCATGTCTTAGGGTGATATCTACATTTTAAACAAATTTACCAAGAAATGTTTATGGCAGAAATATAAAGAAATGCTATTTTAGTAAGTTGGATCACTGAAACATACTTTCAAGTTTACTAATCAAATACTGTAGCCCTTTAGATCTTCTGGGTCACCAGCACTGATGTATCCTGGCAGACGCACAAATTATGACTCACTTTCCTCAACGCATGTGCTGAAATAATTATAATATTTGCATAAGACACAATTGAACTTTACAATCTCTAATGCTCTACAGTGACTGCAGTGATTGGAGCTGTGACACTTTCTTCGCATGAAACCCTGGGATGGAAGCTTGTTAATGGAATGACAGGAGCCACTATCTTCTCCATTTTGCTAAAGCAATGTTTTCAACATATTATTTTTTCACGATTTGATGGATTGGTTGATTGATTGATTGATTTAGAGCATGTGAGCAGTAGGAGGGCAGAGGAAAAGGGAGAGAAAGAATCTCAAGCAGATTCTCCACTGGGCGTGGAACCTTACTAGGGGCTTGATCTCAAGACCTGGAGATTGTGACCTGAGCCAAGGTCAAGATCAGATGCTCAACCAACTGCGCCAACCAGGTGCCCTTTAAACACATTGTTAAAAGGACTCAGGGCAACATGCAAAGCTATTCTGCAACTTTTTTTTTTTTTTTTTTGAAAAAAAGGCTTTTCTCAGATCAGCTGAGCCTAAGGGGCTTAAGTTTGACCATATTTTAAGAAAATGAAAGGCAGAATTATTCTAATACTTGTTAATACCAATGAGGAGATAACTTTCAGCTTTATTAGTGTCTCTGGTGATTGTACCTCTGGCTCTAGCCTTTCTGATTCCTGACTCAAGAGAGGAAATCATTTCTCTTTGCTCAGGGCAATGATCAAGGCCCTGACCTTGGTGCTCACAGCTAGAATGCTTTGATGAGCAAGGTTTCAGTATCCTGGCTGGCTTTGGCCCAGAGCAGCCTAAACACCGGGGAAGGGAATAATTTTGTGGCTGCCCTAATGAAGAAAATCCAAACTGATCCACATGTGGAGATATCACATCCCACAGAGTGGTAACTGCCACTCTTGTGAAGCATGTTCATCAGGGCTGTTGCTGGAGGTTATCTGGAGAAGGGAAAGAGTGAGGTCTTTATAAACTGTAGACCTCATGCTATCCATATTCCTTCTGATTTGTCAAGAGATGCACTGGGCTTCTATCTCCAAGATCACTCTCACACTGTTGTGGAATAACCCTCTGTGAAGCATAATGATGTCTTGACTGGAAGAGAATTTTCATGACTTGTGTCAAAATTTTAATTCCATTAAATAGATCCATTGAGTAAGGAAGAGATTCTTCATAGTGGAAATATGTCATTGCAAATTGCTTTGTTTCCACTTCTTTATCCTTTGCAATTTTGTGTTTATTGTTGTCCTTGCCTGGAGGAAACGATGTAAAGAACGGCTCCCTGGTTCCTTGGGAGTGAAGGTTGCCACAGATTCTGATGGAAATTGGTTGTAGTAAACCAGTATCTTACAGCAAAGCTCCAAAATTTCGGAGAGTGTTGCAATACAATACAATACAATACCACTCTCTTGGAGGTCCAGATAAACAAGTTCTTCATATGCCTGCCTACAAGCTTGTAGTCTATGGACATTCTCTGCTCTCTTCTTGTCCCCTGATGGGAATGTAGTATTTACCCTCAAGAAGCTCTGTATGAATTGGCCTTTGTGGAGATTTCTGGAGTGGCAGCTAAATGGGTCTGCAGGAGGCAAAAGGTCCAGGCCTTGAGCACTGCAGACCACACTGAAAGATGGCCCAAAGTTAGACATCCCATCCATCTAGGACAAAGTGGAAGGTTTTCTTCTGGAGCCCAAAGCTGAGGTGACTAATCTGGTGTTGGCTTTGCAAACTGCTGGGAGAGAAAGAGGGTCTTAAGCCTGGAGACCACCGTAACCACTGCCTGACTCCAAGATTGACCACTTGATGGCTTTTGGAGCATCTTCTTTTAAAAACTGCCAATTCACTATTGATCACTCAATTCAGTTTTTACCTTGGGAACCCTTGGTTTCAACAGGACTGAGAAGCCTCAAAGACTGTAAATAAAATGTGTATAAGTACATGTATAAGAAACAAAGAGAAGCCATTGTGTTCATTTCAGTTTTTCAAACTGGGGCATAGTTAGTTTTGGTTCTTTCAGAGGCCAGACAGTCAAGGGGGTTGATGGGAGCTCTGTACCGTCATTAACTTCTTCTGTCTTTAATCAGCTGATTATCAGTAAATGGGGAAGCTAATTTCAATATTCCTGTCTACTCTTCTGGCTATGCTCTAAAAACCTAAAGAACCCCATTGTACTACTGCTGAATAACACAGAAAGCAAAACTGACTATAACATGAAATATGAAACTTAAGGAATGAAAAGTACTTTCTATCTTAGAAATCTCCCCTTTGAGGAATTTCCATGTCCAGGAAGTATGGTGGAATATGACTCTGGGGTTTTAATACCAGTGAGTAGCAAGGTAGTGGCATGAAATAGAGGCTTTGCAGTGGAGTAGAGCTAGAATCATGGCATTGCTGCTTCCCCACCGTGGGGCCTGTGGTGGGCCCTCTAAGTCAACTCTCAGCCTCCTTCTCCACCAGTGGTGGCAACAGTACCTACCTCACAGAGCTGTTCTGACCACTTAATGGAGAATGTATAAGGTATTTAGCACACAGCCCACCGCATTGTTGTTTCATAAACAATAGACCCCATTTCTGTGTTCTTTCTCAGTAAGATCTCAAGATAATGCAGGAGGGAAGTAGAGAGAGCTCACGGAAGAGGAGGAAGTGAGAGGAAATCGAGGAAGTGGGTGTGTGTGAAGGTGGAGGGGGCCACTAGCAGTAGCCAACGACCTCGGATCAGGATGAAGAATGAACCAGCCTACCAAGACATTACTAAGATGGCTGCTACTGTCCTGAAAGTCCCAGCCAGCTGTGGACCTGGAAGGCTCGCTGCACATATTCAAGCCAGAGCCAGAACTGCTGGGATTTGGATGGTGAAGCATGAATTTCGGAGAGTGTTGCAAGACTGCCTTATTCATAGCATCCACCTCTTGACAGCACAGTCCCCCTATTTTGCATGACTGATTTTTTAAAATTCCCCACTTATTACATTATGGCAGAGTTTTACAGTCATAAAATAGTAGTATTTTTGTTAACAGAATGAGACTTTCCCTGGTTGTTACAAAAACAAAGCTATTTCTTTCCTTCTGGCCCTGTGTCACCAGCTGGACTCCAAGACCTGACCTTTACTCCCCACCTGCTTGGACCCACTGACCTTTGTTCCACATTTTTCCTTAAGGTTTTCTTTTCAGCTTGTCTCTTAACTGAGGCAAAGGGCAGTATGGGCACAACATCCCATGATGGGATTTGAAACTACCCCCCCAAGCAATAATGACTCCCGCACTCTGGAGGCCCAGACCACCCAGACCAACTTGAGTTAAAGCCTCAACTCGTGCCTGCATAGATGGACCATGAAGTGACCTCTGGAATGACTGACACTAAAATCTCTGCCCAAGGAGAAGCACAAGCCTTGTTCACATAACATACTATGTACATATGGGTACATTTCCTTAAGGCGCATGTGTGACTTTAGGCCCTCCTCTATATACCATGCAAATAGTCCCTATCTAAATATTCATCTTAACCCTAAAGAGAAGGAATCCATTCATTCTTAATAGAGGAATCGTGGCTTTGGAAGTCATTCCCCATTATCTCCTGATTTGCTGCAAATAAGCTTCCTTTGTGACAACTCTCCTGTAGTTTCTGTCTGACTCACTAAGGAGCCAACTCACATTAGTTCCCTGATACCTGGAGATTTCCATTCACTGACTGTACCTCCAGTTCCTAAAGTTCGCTTGGAGGTGTGACAGGAGCTGACCTGAACAACAAAATATCTTCCTGGCAGAAAGTGGATTTCAAAAAAGCAGGATGGTCACACTACCAGGGTTTGTGACAAAGAACAATCTGGGACTCACAGAATCATGTGAAAAGGTGGGAAGCAATTCCTCTGGGAAAAAAAGGGTTGGTTTTGCCCAGTGCTGCCTTCCTGATTCACTGACGTGCTGCTTTAAAAAATTTGTACCTGAGACCTTTCTCATATTTTTTTTAAGTAAAGAAGTTTAAAGCTAGTAAACATAGCAATTAAGCTCATTAGAATTACAAATATGCAATGGGGGAATTAGGGGTAAGGAGATAATTGTCCCTATAAATAAGCAATTTATGGTGAAGTGGAGAGTTTCACACTAGATAGAGTCTTCATTTTTTTTTTAAAGATTTTATTTATTTATTTGACAGAGAGAGATCACAAGTAGGCAGAGAGGCAGGCAGAGTGAGAGGGGGAAGCAGGCTCCCCGCCGAGCAGAGAGCCCGATGTGGGACTCGATCCCAGGACCCCGAGATCATGACCCGAGCCAAAGGCAGCGGCCCAACCCATAGATAGAGTCTTCAAAATAAGAACAGGAAGCTGAAGAAACACACTGGCAAGCATTCTAGAACTTTAAGAACCACGGGTGGATGCTGGCCTTTTAAAACTAGGATCCTCCAGTGTGGTTGTTGGTGCATAAGGAAAGAGGTCAGCCAAAGCCGTGTCTTTCCGCTCCTCATAACTGATAGTTGTCTAAATCTTTTTTCCTCTCAAATTTCCTTGGGGGTTGTTGGATTTATCTTTTGTTGTTTTTTTTTTTTTTTTGTGTGTGTGTGTGTATCTGTTTTTTTTTTCTTTATTAATTTTTTATTTTTTATAAACATATGTTTTTATCCCCAGGGGTACAGGTCTGTGAATCACCAGGTTTACACACTTCACAGCATTCCCCAAAGCACATACCCTCCCCAGTGTCCATAATCCCACCCCCTTCTCCCAAACCCCCTCCCCCCAGCAACCCTCAGTTTGTTTTGTGAGATTAAGAGTCACTTATGGTTTGTCTCCCTCCCAATCCCATCTTGTTTTTTTTTTTTAACTTGGGCCTCGTTGGGTAATGATTTTGTTAAACACAAGGAAATATTTTGCTGTTGTATGTCAGGTATGTTTTCATAGTTGTCCTTCCCCATGCTTAGCACTATCTCTGTGTAGCCCAGATTCTCCTGCTAACAAAGGTTTACTGAGCACCTACTATGTGCAGAGAAAAGAGTCATGGTTTTGGGCATTGGCTTTGTCTTCACTGCTTACAAACTGTCTTGTGTCAGGTACTTCTTTAATTTCTGTCTCAGTTTTCTCATCTGTAAAATGGGACTAAGGGTATCCATTCCACAGAGTTGTGAAGATTAAATGAGTAAATACATGTAAATCACTCAGACCATATAACAAAGGCACATTCAGCAGAAACTTCTCTCAGGTACTGAACTGTTCCCTGGTGCCAGACACTGCTGTCTTGAGAGCTTTGCAGTGAATTAACTTATTTAATTCCCATGAGGACACTGAGAGGTAGGTACTATTATTATCCTCTTTTATAGATGATGAAATTAAGGCTTAGAGAAGTTAAGTGATGCTCTATTAGAAAGACTAGCAGAAATCATCAAAGAGTAACCAGTAACACAAGAAAATACAGATTAGTATTGTGGTATAATTAAAAAATAAATATTAGGTCTTAGTCCTTGCTTCCTGGCACAGAGCTTCTGAAACCTTTGGAACTGGGGCACCTAGGCAGCTCAGTCGGTTACACACCTGCCTTTGGCTTAGGTCATGATCCCAGGGCTCTGAGATAGAGTCCTATGTCAGGCTCCCTGCTCAGTGGAGAGCCTGCTTCTCCTTCTCCCTCTGCCTTCCCCTGCTTGTGCTCTCTTTCTTGCTCGCTCCTGCTCTCTCTCTCAAATAAATAAAAAAATCTTTAAAAAAATAAAACCTTTGAAATGTATTCTTTGTATGCTAATGAGATGATTCACTGGGGAGCAGAGGATATATAGTTAAAGGATGGGGCTGGTCCCTAGAAAGATCAAGCCGCCATTAAAGGGATGGAACTTTAAGCTCTGTCCCCTGAACTTCAGAGATATCAGAGGGCTGGAGATTGAGTTCAGTCACCAAAGCCAGTGATTTAATCAACCGTGCCTACATAATGAAAGGTGCTAGGAGGGTGGCTCACCTAAGAGAGGAAGTAGAAGCTGTCTGCTCCCCTCTCCCCAAACCTCACCCTATGTGTCTCTTCCATTTCCCTGTTTTTGAGTTATAGCCTTCATAATAATCCAGTAAACAGAGCAAAGTGTTTTTCTGGGTTCTGTGAGTTGTTTTAGTGAATTACCAAACTTGAGGAGAGTGTCATATGACACTCGGTTGATTTGCAGCCAGTTGGATGAAGTATGGGAGGCCTGGGAGCTGTGATTGGCATCTGAAGTGAGGGCCAGCTGTAGTACTGAGGACTTTAACTTGTGGGATCTGACACTAACTCCAGGTGGAGAGTAGTAGAATTGAACTGAATTGCCGGACACCTACCTGATGTTTTAGAATTGAGAATTGATAAGTATTGGTCTGATCCAAATCTCTTGCCTCTAGGTGTCCTCTCTTTCACTCTTTTTAAAAAAGATTTTATTTATTCATTTGAGAGAGAGAGAGAGACAGAGAGAGCATAGCAGGGGGAGAGGCAGAGGGAGAGGGAGAAGCAGACTCCCCACTGAGCTGGGAGTCTGATGTGGGGCTCAATTGCAGGACCTGGATATCATGACCAGGGCTGAAGGCAGATGCCTAACCACCTGAGCCACCCAGGTGCCCTTCTTTTTCTCTTTTTGAACTGAAACTGCATTTCTTCTGCTTTGGAAGGATTCTCCTTGCTGAGCATCTCACACCCATCCTTATCTCTGCATTCCCATGACTAGGTCACCTGTGCCTGCTCAGTGACAGCATTATTTCACCTGTGTCTTGCGTGTTCAGGTGATGCCTTAGACCCATCTGGGCATGTCTGGGAGGACCCATGGTGTAGCCATGCCAGGTGTCCCTGAGAGGGTACATGTAGCCTCCTGTAAACAACTCTAGAGGAAGAGAGCATCATGTCATGCAAGAGAAGACATCATGTCCTCTGTTAGGAGGGTGGGCTGAGTCTGCTACTCAGCTTGCCCTAGTGCCTCTAATCCCAAGGACTCCTACTTGGGACCCAGAAAGGGGAGCTGCAAATGAAACAGAGTTGAAACTCAAAGGGCAGTTTCCCCTCAAACCTCCACAGTTTGACACCAGCCTGGGGAGCAGCCCAACAGGCTTTGTCATGGGAGGGTAGGGTGGTGGGAAAGGGGGTTGGCACCGTGGGAGGGGGTGGCATCTCAGCTTTCAGGGGATGCCTGGGCAGTGTGGGTTTGCACAGGGCAATGGCAGCTTAGTGGAGCTTTAGTGGCCTTGGCAATAAATTTTTTCCCGGGAGAGAGCCCAGAGCAGGGCTGGAAGGAAATCACTGCCAGGGAGTTGCTGAAAGAAACATCCCACTTGCACACTGGGCAGGCTGACCAGTATCCCTCCATCAAATTCTTGTCCTTGGGATCTCAGAACAAGAGCTTATTTGGAAATAGGATTATTACAGATATAAGACACGGAGATGTTAGGGTGAACCCTTAACACAGCTGGTGTCCTTGCAGAAAGAGAAGAAGAGGCTCAGAGACAGACACACAGAGAGGAACATCATCACATCATCATGTGATGATGGCAGTTGAGACTGGAGAGATGCATCTACAAGCCAAGGAGCACCGAGGGTTGCTGGCAACCACCAGGGGCTTGGAGGGAAGGCATGGGACAGACTGTCCTTAAGAGCCTCCAGAAGGAAACAACCAGGCTGACACCTTGGATTTGGACTTCCAGCCCCAGAACTATGAGAGAAACAGCTGTGTTGTTTCAAGCCACCCACTCGTCAAGCCACCTACTCCATGGTGATTTGTCATGACAGCTTTTGGAAACTAATACGCACAACTTAGACCTCTTCCTGACCACTCCCAAAGTACACGAGGAAAGATTTTGAAGGATACCCACAGAGATTGTGGAGCGGGAACCAAATAAACACTTTTTTTTGATTCTTTGATTTCTGTTTTCTCTCTCAAGCTAATAATCACTATGAGGGAAACGAGGTCATGGGACTGTGTCTCTCTCCACAGTGACCTGTGGCCATTGATCCATGATGGCAGAGTATGGCTGATTTGCTGCACCGAAGGAGGATCAGATCACTGTGAGTGATTCTGGACCTGCGTAAGTGACACCTTGTAAAATGTGAGGGTCTCGGGGTCGGAGTATACAGGAAGTACCCAGCACAGCCTGAAAATCATGTAGATTATATGGCTTTGTTATCAGCAGAGCCCAGCCCTGCGCACCTCCCCTAGCCGGAAACTGGAACGCTCTTCTTCTCCATGGCCCGTATGTCCCTGGAATTCTACTTTAAACGTACATTTCCTATGATCCTTAGCTTACTATCCTCATCCCTCACAGGCAACTCCTTTCTTCTACGTTCTCTGAGTGTTTTAGTCTCTTCCAGTTGCTATAACAAACTACCATAGACCGAATGATTTAAAATAACAGGAAATTATTTCTCACAGTTCTGAAGGTGGGGATGTCTGAGATCAGGGTGCCAGGATGACTGAAGTTCCAGTGAGAGCCCTCCTCTAAAGTATAGACACAGCCTTATCACATAGCAGACAGCAGAGAGGGCAGTGCACTTGTGACTCATGAGGGCACCAGTCCTATTTATAAGGGCCATACCCTCACAGCCTCATTTAATTCCAATTACTAATGTACGTCCTAATACCACCACATTGAGGGGTAGAATTTCAGCATATGAATTTTGGGGGGACACAGCATTCAGTCTATGACACTGAGTACTTACTTTGAGTTGTTGGCTTTTGAGCCTCACAGCCCAGGACTCACCCTCTTTTGAATATGAAGTAAGGTCTTTATACCCAGATTATTATGGTATCAGGCTGCCTCCATCAAAAAGACCCCTGCTGTTTCTGAGCACTTCCTGAAGCCCTGACTTGAGTTTACTCTGGGGCAAACAGCTCTGGTCCCTGGACTTTGGCTCTTCTATCAACTGCTTATGCTCCAGCCATCCCCTCTGTTCCTGGTGGCCCTGGAGAAATGATCTTTCCTGGTCTGGCCACTGCTACCCCAGTTCCAGTTTTGAGGCAGGGGTTATCGTTCTTTCTTCCCTATATAACTCTGTCCTAAGAATGGACACAAGCTTTGTCCTAATTTCCTGAACTATACTGAGACAATGCCGAAACTTTTATAAGGTCTTACTTAGTGATGATTCAGCAATAACTGAAAGAAAAATTAAAATTGCTTTACAAGTGTAGACCTATCCTAGAGTCTGCTACACATCCTGTATCCCACACAATGCTTGGATAGTCTTCCATGGATGAAGGAGTCTAAGTCTCTCCAGGCTTCACTTTCAGGAAAAACTGCCTTCTTGGATCACACGAGAGGGAGTAATTGCCTCTACCACCATCTCAAGTCCACTTGGCTGGGTCTTCAATTCCTGCCTTTCCCCAGAAAGACAATGAGAGTATGGATTTACTCCAAGAGAAAAACTCACCTCCAGCCACATAGTATCATCTGGTTCTTTATCTCCAGAAACTCAACCACATTCACTTTGCTAATAAGTTAATTAATACATCAACGCTCTATTTTCTTCTAAGGAGGATGCAAGAAGCTTAAGTTATCAGGTTACATCATGAATATGCATTAATGGACCTGGTTTTTCCAGATGCAATGTTCATCTTCATGTCTGTATAACCTCTGTGTTCCTATCTAGACAATAAGATTCTTGGCAATAGAGAATAAGGGTTGTATCCCTTTCTTCTCATTTTCCTATACAGTCCATCCTTATGTTGTTCTAGCTACACACACACACACACACACACACACACACACACACACATTCTCTCTCTCTCTCAATGAAGACCTAAAATCATGGATCCTGTATACACAGCAGGCACTCAATGATCACCAGCTTGTTTGTTTTGTCACAAAGCTTCTGAAACAACTGAAGGATTAAAAAGACTGTAAATAATGCCTGCTTTCACTCTGAAGATATTTGTTCTTTTCAGTTTTTACATGCTAAATTCATTAGCTTTTTCAAATTGAAGAAAAATTGAAAGTATTTCTTTCCAGTATTTCTACAGTACCAGTCTCTGTCCCAATTACCATTTCTCTAGACCCCCTGCTGTGTGCATGGCCTCACCAATTTGCCATTGGCTTTCTAAGCTGCTACTCACACATCCTCCACCCTATCCAAACCCACATTCCCTGGGAGACCTCCCCACCATCTGCTCCCGTTCATTCACGCACAAATACTTAGGCATTTCAAATTCAAGCTAAGCTCTTTGCTGTTTCTTTGTCTCTTCTAGGGAAAGAAAAGAGCTTGTATTCTTGCTTCTTTGAGTTCTTGCTTTCTGCCCCTCACACAATCAAAAGAGAAAGAAAAGGTATTGTTAAAATACGGGATATTTTAGAAAAACAGTCAACTGTTCCCAACATTTCTCAAAGTAGCAAGTGAGTTTTTTGTATTTAGCACTGCCAGGTCTGGCAGATGATGTTTTGTCATAAAACCTTGAAGCCATTAGTGGACTGACACGTCTGTATGTCTTTGGGCTTGTCATATTTAAGAAGCAGCAGACAATAGAAATGCAGTTCAGTTAGGTTTAGGGAAAATGCCTCAAAGAGCTTTGCAATTAAGGCATTTTGCTTTTAGGTCAGTGAAAGTTACACAATGTAATGTTTTAAATACAGACCCTGGACTCTTTTTTTTTTTAAGATTTATTTATTTATTTGAGAGAGAGAGAACATGCACACACAGGGGGTCAAGGGGAGGGGCAGAGGGAGAGGGAAAGAGAGAATCCCAAGCAGGCTCCAAGCTCAGCACAGAGCCCGACATGGGGCTTGATCTCCAGACCCTGAGACCATGACATGAGACAAAATCAAGAGTCAGACACTTAACCAATGACATAACCGACTGAGCCATCCAGGTGCCCCAAGACCCTAGACTCTTATTTTTTTCTCGGATAAAGTAACACAAACAGAGAATACACTGGTGCTTTACTTTTCAAATTCCAATAAATACAGTGAAGTTCTTAATTAAATGAAAGCAATAAAAAAGAGGGTTTTTTTTTTTCCCCTACTCAGCACCATCTGAATCTAGTTTCTTCTTCACACATCATCTTCACCTTTGAGCTGAATTTATGAGGCTATGTCATGTTGACAAATACAAGAAAATAATAAAATCCAGGCTCTGTGGCTGTTTCATATTATTGCTTTAATTTGAGAAATTTCAAGGAAAGAGAGGCATGAATCAAACAAGACAAAAAGCAATGCATGTTGCAGCCAACATGCATTTCCTTTGGTTTGAAACCAAAGAAGCCCTTTCCCATCCACTGGGTTTATTTATACTCTTGCTCTCATTTGATGTATCAGAGTCTCTTAGAACCAAACTCAGTTTGCTTGACTGTGTTGGAGGATGTTATTAAAAAAATAAACTCACCCAGAAATAAAAGAGTAATTTTGATCACAGAAGTAATATCTAATTACAGATAAAATAATCTGTTCACCTTCACCTAGGTCTTAAGTTGAGCTCAGCATAAATGGGGGTATTTTCTGGTTCCGTTGGTGGGTGAAAGCCAAAACAAATGGGCTTGGTTGAGGGAAGTGGTGGAGGGTATGGTAGGTTCCTCTTTCCAAACGCATTCCATCCCCAAATGCTAGCTTCCTCTCCTTTTCTCAATCCTCAGGGATGAGAAAGCCCAGGGATGTGGTTGTTTTCAGTTTAGGGTCAATCCGAAGTTTGAACTTACATGCCTTTTGCTTTTTTTTAAAAGGACAAATTGTAGCTAGCAAAATGCAGTTTGAAAACACACTTTTGAAATCGTAATTTCTTGTCTTAAGAATCGTTTCCCCAGGGGTGCCTGGGTGGCTCAATGGGTTAGGCCTCTGCCTTCGGCCCAAGTCATGATCTCAGGGTCCTGGCATCAAGCCCCACATCGGGCTCTCTGCTCAGCAGGAAGCCTGCTTCCTCCTCTCTCTGCCTGTTTCTCTGCCTACTTGTGATCTCTGTCTGTCAAATAAATAAATAAAATCTTAAAAAAAAAAGAATATTTTCCCTGTTTCTCTGTTAGGTACATTGCCTAATCTGGATCAATAAAAGCACTGGCAGAAAATAGAAGAGTCTAAGAGAGAAAAAAAGAGTAAAGAGTATTTTTTTTAACATCTGTCTTATTATTCACATCCAGGACTTGCCATTTTCTATAGTATAGTTGAAGCTGAGAAAAAAAATTGATCACATTTCACAGAAGAGGATAAATATAGACATTCACTGTTGACCAAGGACCTAATCCAGGTGAGCAGAGAGTGGATTCACGGTCCTCTCTCCACGCCCTGCATGACCAGAGGGGATGGCCTAACTACAGTGCTGGAAACCTCCCAGCACGGCGGTCTTCAAGGGCACCATGCGGCCCTTTGGTGAGGCAACGTGCCACAGAGCTCCCTGCAACTGCAGAGTTTGCAGAGAGCGGGCTGCCTGTGCCTGTTGACACACACCCACCGGCTAAACCACAGGTCCAAATGCAGTGTGCAGCACTCAAAGGCCACATGTGGAGTTTTAGATTGCCATAATCATGTATAATGTCTACCCTTGGTTTAGAAGGTGGGTGGGAGCAGGAGAAAAATGCCCCGGTCAAACTAAAAATGTTTCCTGTAGTCAAGACAATAATGGATTTGGATATAATTGAGGAGAAAACAAAAGCCAAAATTCAATGCATGCTTACTGTCTGATAATTTGGGTTAAAAAACAATGGAAAAGCAAAGAGCTTATTTCAAATCATATCAGGATTGAGAGAGAGAGAGCAGACCTGGTCTAAATCTAATTATGTTTTGTGAAAGTCACTGTGGAGTCTAATGTTTGTGTGTAGATGAAACCATGTAGCTAACTAGCATTAGCTATTGTTTCTGCTAGGGTTCCAATGCTATTAACTCCAAAACAAAGAAAAATGTAGAATCTAGAGGTGGAATTTCCTGGAAACTCTGGCTATTCAGCTGGGTGGTTCAAGAATGAAAGGTCCCCAAGCACCCCAAAATTGTTATCCATTCTCCTTTAGTATTATTGTCAGGATTTGAAATTGTCCAGAATCAAGTGAAGATATTCCTTGGATAATAATAATAGCTCTTATGTATGTTGTGCTTACTGTGTAGGTGCTACTCTAAGCACTTTACATGTATCAATTTATTTAATATAATTACAGTAACCCTATGAAGTAGGTGCTTTCATTACTATCCTCATTTTACAGATAAGAAAACTGATGCATGGTGAGGTTAAGTAACTAACCCAACTGGTAAGTGTTGGGAGAAGGATTCCAACTGTGGTCCAGGGTGTGTGCCTTTAACATTATGATGCCCTACCTCCAAGTTTAAGCAATAATGCCCTCCCTCTGTGCCAGACTCTGAGCATTTTACATGAATTCACTCACTTAATTATTACATCAGTTCTAAGAAATAGGTACTATTATTATTACTATTAGCGTTTTGTACAAGAGAAAACTGAAGCACAGTGGGGCAAAGTATTGTGTTCAAGGTCATATGAAGTCACAACTTTTCATAAGTGGACAACCTCGGAATCAAACCAATCACTCTTGTTCTAGTACCTGTACTTTTAACAACAGGCATGTGTATGCTTTAAGAAAGACACTAGGTCTAACTCATCTGTTTCTACTTTCATCCATAAGCAAGGTGCTTTCAACTTTGAAAAACACCAGTAAATATGTATTGAATGCCTCATTTAAAAAACAGGTGTACACAAATAATTTACATAAAAGGAAATTAGTATCTTATAAAGATGGTATTCTCCAATTACTGGGGAGAAAATGAATTATTTAATTAATGTTTGGTGGGACAGATGGCTAGCCACTTAAAAGAAGAACCATTAAAAAAAAAAAAAAAGCCACAGGTAAATTTGTTTTGATCTTTGAGTTGGCATGGAGTTCTAAACATATTAACAAAGCCAGAAACAATAAAGGGAGGCATGATAAATTGGACTACAAAAAATTAAAAATTCTGTATGGCAAAATTCACCATAAAGAATGTTAATAGGCAGACAGTCAATTAGCAGAAAAATTAGCAGCATCTAGGATCCTAATATACAGGACTTACTTTTCCTAATATATCCAGAACACTTACAAACCAGTAAGAAAAAAATTATTGAAAAAAGGTCAAAGGATATAATCAGGTAATTTTATAAAAGAGCCAAAAAACAGCCAATAAATATTTGAAAAGATATTCAATAAGTAGAGAAATATGAAAATCAGGTATCTTTTTTATGTATTATCAGATTGACAAAAGGTAGAAAAACAGACACTGATGGTGAAAATACAGTGGACACAATCTTTCTGGAGAATACCCTGTCAGTATTCTCCTCATCCCGAGACTTTTCTTAGCTAGCAGATTAGGGGTCCAGCCAATTCTGGCTAAGGGATACAAGAGGGAATTTTCCAGGAGCTTCTGGGAAACATTGTTCTTGGGTAAAAAGAGATGCATGGGAAGAAAATGCCCTTCTTCCTCATACAGGCATTGTCATGTGATGCCTAGAATTCTGACGCTGTTTTGTAACCATGAAGGATGAGATTGAGAATGACACCAATACACTGAAGATACCAGATGAACAGGATGGAAAAAATCTTGTATTTGGTGACATTACTGAAGTTGCTGACTTAGCCCTGGAATGTCCCAACTTCCAAACTTCTTGTTATGTAATATACTCAATTCCTTATGTTTTTATTTCTTTAATCAGAACTCCTATTCTTTGTAACTGAAGGAATCCTGACAAAATGAATCAAACGTGTATATGCTTTGAATCCAAAATATAATTTCTACAGCTTCATCTCAAGGCGATAACCAGACAAGCACAAAGAGAGTATGTACAACATGTTACATGCAGTGAAAAACTCAAAAACCATTTAAGTGCCCTTCAAAGAGAAATTGGTTAACTACACAATTAATGTATTTATACAGACAAAAAAAATGATGTAGATTTATATTTACAGACAAAAAATGTTATTCAAGACCTATTACTCAAGGGAAAAAACCAGGTTATAAAAGAGCATACATCTAAGATGTCATTTGTGTGAGATTATGTGTATCTGATTAAAGAGATGTATAGAAGGATATTCACCAAATTGAGGTACGAGTAGGGTTGTTAAGTCATAGATGCACAGAGAAGGACCCTTCCAGAGACAAACACAGGCAGGGTCTGGTAGGCCATTGCTCCTGGGAAAGTGAGTGTTGGTCATTGGACTTCAAGTCTTCTTTTTTAATGGTAAAGCTATCTCTAAGGTGGTGATAAGAATAAGGCGTTGTAAGGGCTCCTGGGTGGCTCAGTCAGTTAGGCATCTGCCTTCGACTCAGGTCATGATCTCAGGGTCCTGGGATCAAGCCCCACATCAGGCTCCCTGCTCAGTGAGGAGCCTACTGTCCTCTCTCCCTCTGCTGCTCCCTCTGCTTGTGGTTTCACTCTCTCTCTCTCTGTGTCAAGTAAATAAATAAAATCTAAAAAAAAACCCAAAAAACAAAACAATAAGGCATTGTAGCCAAGGAACTTCCCATTTCTGGTCTCATTGGCAAGACTTCCTCTTGTGAGATGGTGCATCCAACAGAGCTGGTGTCTTCTGTTTCTGTCTGATGCCTTCAGCGGCAAGTTACACAATCCTCTTTAACCAGTGAGGAAATGATTATCTCGCCTAACTCAAGCCCTGAGTTAGAGTGGACTTGAGACATGATTGATTCATCAAAGACAATTAGCCAGTCACATTCTTACTGCGACACTTGAATTAACTGCTTGGGATAAGGATAGCATTGCCCTTGCCCAGCTAGGTTTTTCAAAAGAACTAAGGTTGGGCTGGCTTTCCCTGAATGGTGGGTACCTGACCAAAATGTTAAGAAAAAAGTGGGAGAAGTATGTGGTTTGTGGGTGGGCACTCAGCAGTGTCCACTAACTCACTGCACTGGTCCTCATTTTATTACTTCAAGTTCCTTGCTTTAATCCCCAGTGGTTTTGTCTATAGGAACATAATATGCTGATCTTTCAGACATTACATGTTTCCTGTTTGTTTGAAAGCACTTCTTACGATAACTTACATCTTAGTTATTATTTAATGAAGCACTAACCACATGGCAAACACTATTTTAAGAGCCTTACACATAGGAAGGAGAGGGAATGTACTTATTTTTGAACTTATTTTTCCATTCCAAATAATCAATCTAAAATTATAAAAATGCATTCAAATTAATAGCACCTTGGGGCCCACCTGAGTCTCCTGGGTGCTGTGATTACTGTGTGATTATCTCTCCAGCCTGAATTACTCTGGAAATTAACAAGAGTCAATCTCTGACTCTTCAAAGCAGAGACAAGATCCAGATGCTTCTTCTAGCTTTAGTCCTGATTTGCCTCATCAAAATGAGCCAGACATTTGCTATGCTATTTCTACTTATTAAGTTATCATTCTCTCAACAACACTATTAGGTTTATTTCATTATCTTGAGAGATTTTACAGATATGGAAACTGGCTCGGAAAGTTCAAATAACATATCTGAAGTTAAAGATAAAGCCAAAGTCCTTCACACCATGTTCCTTTTTCTCTTAAAAAAAGGAAAAAAAAGTCTTACATCATATGCTTTAATTGCATATCCTTAATTTAGTGATCCACTCCTTATTGTTCTTTTGAAACTCACCAGGTTTCAACCAAATGCTGAGCATGTAGTTATAGCTTAATAACTATCTGGCCATTATCCAATCAAATTAGGATAGACAGGGGATCACTGTTTTAAAGCATGCAATTTTGTGTGTGAATTTAGCTACCTCCTAGCTGGTATGTATTCTCCTGATGGTGCATTCTGAGCTACTTAGAATTTCCTATCTGCCTCTGTATAAAAGGCACTGTAGCCAAAACACAAGAATTAAGTCGATTTGTTATATACGTGCCATTGAAAAATTGCCCCACAGGTTTTTAGCTCACTAAAAAACTAAGAATCAGAAATAGAAATCTCACAGCTTCCCCAGGACTTTGGGGTGGGGAACGAATGGTTCAAAAGCTTAAGAACAGCAGCCTATCAACCAGGGATTTGAAAAATCAAGTCATGTTCTTCCTGCTGCTTAAGTCAATACCAAGGGCAAAGATTTTGCAATCAGAAGCTCACTAGCAATTTTGCTGGGAAGCGCTCAACAATGGAATGCCACTTAATCCCCCCAGCTGGATGGGAGCAGTGGCCCAACAGTACCAAGTGTGTCATCCTCATAAAATATGACTCAGAAGCATTCATGGAACTGAGATATTGAGGTCCTAAAAATAGCTTATTTTTATATTGGTGTTTTCCCTAACTACAGCCTCGCTGAAAGAATGCATGTGTTCACAGTTCCACTTTCCCTTTCATAGAGCTTTTAAATTACATGCCGTTACGGCCACTTCCAGTCCGCCCAGAAATTCTTATTGTAAAACAGGGCCTTGTGAAGGCTGCCATCTGATTATCCAATTCCTATACCCGACATTGCCATGGGGAAGGCTTCTCTTAACTTTTGGAAAATAAGAAATGCTTATTCTCAGGAATTTATGATTTCTTCTGCCCCTGAACTTTAAAGGCACTTGCTGGTGCCCATGACTGTTGTGCTCTGATGAGCTTCAGGAATCAGAGAATTATGCTTATTTTTAACATTGAGGAAATGGATCATTCTTTGACATAATAGAAGAGGTAATTTTAGAAGGCAAAACTGCAGTGATAATAACACATTATAATAAAGCCACCACATATTTACTAGATGCCATATCATTTTTAAGCATTTTCAAAGCACTACCTAATTTGAGTGGGAGAGCATGTTGTAAACCATGTCGTTGGCTCATTGGATCCTTGTTCACACTCATCACTGCTGTTTTATTTTACCA
Organism: Mustela erminea; assembly: GCF_009829155.1. NCBI lineage: Eukaryota > Metazoa > Chordata > Mammalia > Carnivora > Mustelidae > Mustela > Mustela erminea. The sequence goes on from NC_045619.1 coordinate 118,297,444, forward strand.
GTAACAGAAGGAGGCAGATGAAGAAGAGTAGCCTTGCCTCATTCAGCTGAACTTTGTTTTTCTAGTTCACATTTGAAGCAGCATCAGAGTGGAGGCCTCTGGGCAGCCTCTCCAATTTCCCACTGAAATACCTAAGGCACAGAGAATAAAAACTCGCTCAAGTACCTCAAACAGCCTCACTATTAGGCTGTTGGAATTAAAATGAACAGTAATCTGGCTACACTTGATTTTATGAAACAAAGAAGGCCTACTCCCATGAAAAAAGATAGGGACATGTCATTCCCTCTTCTTTGCATGTGCACCTGGCTTGGACTCAGGGCCTGAATTAAACATGAAAAGGACTGCAGTACACATTCTCTCTCTCTCTTTTTTAAAGATTTATTTATTTGTTTGTTTAGAGTATGTGTGTGTATGAGCAGAGGGAGGGGCGGGGTGGGGAGAGAGACTCTCAAGCAGCCTCTGTGCTGAAAATGGAGGCAGATGTGGGGCTCCATCTCATGACTCGAGATCATGACCTGAGCAGAGATCAAAAGTCAGCTGCTTAATTGACTGAGCCACTCAGGCACCCCTATAGTACTCTCTGCTACATGGAATAATTTAGAGGTGACCAGAGTCCTAGCCCCTAATTATCCCTAATATAATGATACTGGCATGAACATTCTGTGACTTCCAGGAAACAACGAAGGAGGAAATGGGAAGTAGAAGGAATGTAGGAGATGTGTGTATGTATTGGAGAGGTTGGGATGGGGATAGAGATTGGTGGTATCTCACTGTCTTCTGAAGGCACAGCCTTTGGATGTGAGTATAATGGGTGGAGGCTAAATGGAGATACATTATGGGGAGAGAATGTTCAGAAATAGTCCACTGATTTAGAGTTGCAGAAACCTGGCCAGCTGAGGAGGAGACATATTTGGTACAGGAGAGCCACACAGGAATCAGATGGGATGTCTTATACCAAACTGTTCCTCTTATTGAAGATCCAAATGCAGGGCCAGGCTGCAAAGACAGCTGAGTCAAAGCCTCTTCTGATGAAGGTGACTGGGGAGCCCACCTGTGTGCTCAGGGTATGGGGAGGTGTGTACCTATTTCCTCAGTGCCTTAAGATCAGGGAACCTGGCTGATTGTAACTCAGGAAGGCACTTGATATCTGTTTAAAAAAAAAAACAAGGCAATATTGAGTCTGGATAAAGAGGATGAGTAAGGGGCGCCTGGGTGGCTCAGTGGGTTAAGCCGCTGCCTTTGGCTCAGGTCATGATCTCAGGGCCCTGGGATCGAGTCCTGCATCGGGCTCTCTGCTCAGCAGGGAGCCTGCTTCCTCCTGCTCTCTGCCTGCCTCTCTGCCTACTTGTGATCTCTCTCTGTCAAATAAATAAATAAAATCTTTAAAAAAAAAGAATGAGTAAGAAGGATAAAAGTTACATATTGTGCATTAGAAGTGGAAAGAGAATCATACAAAAAGCAGATAGGAGTACAATAGGGAGCAACCACCATTTGAGGGATCCAGAGGCAGAGATTGTATCTTGTGTGCTACATCCTGAATTCATGGCAAAAAGGCTCACAGAAAACTAAGAAGGGCAAAGTATATTGGTAAAGGGCACAGAATTCACACTGAAACAAAGTTGTGAAACCCTATGTAGTAAATAACCTAACATAAAAATATGTAAGGCAAAATTATTAAAAAATATAAAGAGAAATAGGGAGAAAAAGGATTGTTATTATTATGAGAGACTTAAATGCACATCTTTCAGCTTATAGCTGACTGAATACACAAAATCAAATAATGCTATGCAACAATCACAGAGCTGTACCAACAGAGGTACCTCTAACTTTCTGTCCTTCAGAGAATAAACCTCCTTCTCAGGAGCCCATACAAAAACCTGTGATATAGTATGTCACATAGAAAATCTTAGTAAATCTCTCATGGAAGTTAATAAATTTTTAAGCCTTAAAAACCAGCATAGGGTAAAAAAAAAAAAAAAAAAACAACTAAAACTCTATAAAACAAAACTGAAAGAAAAAAAGTTAAACTTGGGAAAGTCAGCCTTATTTATGATAGCAGAAATAGAAAATAACACAAATGTGTCAGTCCCCTGGCTTGCTGCCTTATTACCAACACCAGCATGAACGTGTACCCATACATACATACATACATAAACAGAGTCATCTCATTACTAGTGATAGTAATAGCAGGGCCAAGGACAATTCTAGATTTCAAAAATAATAACTAATATAGTAAGATTTAGCTTGTGCTGGGACAGTTTCCTTCCAGTACAAGTATGTCCTCCAACCACGCATTATTTTATTTGGGATTCTACCATTAGAAGTTCACTTTAATACACTAAGCAATATACTTTCCAGGCTCATCTTTTGGAGGCTAAAGATGCCTTAGAGAAGTACTTAATGAAGTTATTATAAAGTGCACCTTTTCCAGGTTCAGGCCCCAGGGAGGAGTGAAGTTTCTGCTGGTGTCAATGGAAGGAACAGTGTGTCATTTCACTGATGGCTTCTCTAAGTTGTGATCATACCAAATATCTGAGGGGAAGGTTTGGGAGAGTGAACCAGTTATGATGAAAAACATATAATGTATAATATATAACAGATCTCTAATATTAATTTGTTTTCTTGTGATTTTTATCATTCAAGTGTGGTACAAAAAAATTTAGTTCAATAAAGCTTTGATTGATTCTAATATATATATATATATATATATATATATACACACACACATATACACATATACACACAAACCAACATATAAATATATATGTACATATACATATATATACACCAATATACCTATATATATGTGTATATATATATATACACACACATTTATATATAATCTGGTACATTTACTGTATCTTGTTCATTATATTCATATTTAAATCTGACTTTGGGCTGTGCTAAATAGCTACACTTAAGAGTTCCCAATCTTGGAATCTGAAAAAGGTTAGGGTATTAAGGAGGGCACATGCTGTGATGAGCACTGGGTGTTATATGCAATTAATGAATCATTGAACACTACATCAGAAACTAATGATGTACTAGATGTTGGCTAACTAAACATAAATAAATAAATAAATAAATAAATAATAAAAAATAAAAAAGGCTAGGGAGGGTGGGAGGGAAATTGTCCTTTCTTTACCACTGAAAATGATTACATGGTACAGAAACAATAATACCTTACATTGATATCACTTCCATATGTGTGAGCTCAAAATCTCACACATGCATTATCATAGACTGTTGGGTAGCAGCTGAACTCGGGATTTTCACATATTGGGATGTTAATTTTGTGATGGTTAATTGAAATTGTTTCCTGGATTCCCCCCTCCACCCCTACCCAAGGAAAGTAAATTGAAGGAAGCTATCTTATTTATTCAGTTCTCTCTCTTAAAAAATATCCTGAATGATTTGTGGGTATATTATTTTCTCATGTCAAAGTGCTAAGCTTTTGTTCTGTCTATTGTCCCTGTTTCCAATTACCTTTTTCCTCACTCCAATTCCTCACTCCCAATTCCTATTCCTATCTCTCCAGGATAGTAAGAAAGTAGATTTGCTGGTTTACTTTTCTGCATTGTTGGGGAAATGCCATTTGCTCATTATGTTATATTCTCAGTGTTAGGTAGTTTGGCTAAGTCAGTGCTCAACTTAGGTCATGTGAATATTGGTCTGCCACTAATTCACATGGTAATAGACTGTAAGTCATTGAACTGCCATACCTTAGTATGCACAGCTATAAAATTAAGATAAGATTGTAAAAACTTACTGGCAATGGTATGTTTAATTCAAATGACTGATCTCTATTAGTGCAATGGGTTCTCTGGGGCACAAGTACTTAGTTTAGAGACGACTCCCTGAGGTTCTCTGCAAAACCTTGTGTGCATATATGTGTTTTCTTAGGAGAGGGTTCCTAAGTTTCCTCAGGGTTTGGAGGAGCCTGTGTGCCCTGGAGTCTCTGGGGCAGCTGTTCATAAACACTGGTCTGGGGACCCATGTAGAATTTTCATTGGTTCATGATGAAATGAGAAGAAAAAAAAAAGAAAAGAAAGAAAAGAAAAAGACAGTTGTAAAGGAGTTTCTACATAGCTAAATGTAGTCAGCTTTAAAAACTGCATTTCATTTTAAAAGTATGTATTTTCCAGTTTGTTGGTATTTAATTTACTGTTATGATGGTGTTAATGTAGGGTAGTTCCCCATTCCCCTGTCCCAGTGGCTTCCCATGGCAAAATTTAAGTGAGCTTCAAAAAAATTTTAATATTTTCATGGCTCATGAAACTGAGTATTTGGGAATTACAGCTTTTCTAGAGGATTATACTGATCCTTTATTTTCCCTTCTAGCTTTTGCTATCTGTCTTTGGTTATTTTGAGAATAGTATCAATCAAGTATCATTGGTTTGCCTCTAGAGCCAGCCTATTCAATACCAATCAATAGCCATCAGCTTGAAGAACAGGTCTTCACCTCAGGTGTTATTGCAGGGATAGCTCTCACACACAGCACGGTGCACTTAGACTTTTCTTCCCCTCAGACCTCACGTTGAGCAGAACTTCTCAGCTTCTTTCCCTAAGGCCTTGCACTGCCAACTTCCCCCTGCCTTCTCTACCCCCTTCTGAATACAGTGCCATGTCCCATTCCTTGCTCCTCCCTGGGGACCCGCTAACTTGGCCAGATCCCCATGGGGTGCAAACCTACCTCCTTTCCAGTGCCTCTTTCCCCAAGCAGTCTTCCTAGAATTTTGGAAGATTAAAATCCTCCGTCTTGTAAAAGAAGTTACAGTTCAAAGAACTGAGACTTGAAAACGACAACTTGGCATGCCTGGGTAGCTCAGATGGTTAAGCATCTGCTTTGGCTCAGGTCATGATCTCCAGGTCCTGGTTTCAAGCCCCATGTTGGGCTCCCAGCTCAGCGGGAAGTCCTCTCCCTCTTGCTCTGCCTCTCCCCTTGCTTGCGCTTTCTTCTGTCTCTCTCTCTCTCTTAAATGAATAAATAAAATATTTTTTAAAAAGAAAGAAAAGACAATGACAAGTATAAACTACATTCTTCATCCTTAATCCTTCATTTCATTTGTTTTTCCCCCTGGTCTCCTTCTTCCACCAGCACTTTATTAGCAGTATAGAAGGGCAGTTCATTGGGGAAGAACTGGATGAAGGTAAAACACCTGGTCAAAGAAAATAAGCCACGAAGAGAGGCAGAGAAGTGAAGAGCCGGTCTTCAGTCTGAGTAAGACAGGACCTGATAACAGCGCTGTTGGTTTGGGGCTTCAGAAGTACTGGACAACTCATCTACCCCAGTTCTTTGAAGTGCCTTGAGACTGTTATCCATGCTGCAGTGCTATATCTGGGTTCATTCATTTATTCAACAACTGTCTATCGAATGTAGGCTGCACACTAGACACCGTGCTAGGTACAATGAACAAATGCAGGCATGGTTTCTATAAATGTGGACAGCTCAGACTGACACTGAATCAGCAGGATTAGGGAGAAGGGTATGTTTCAGATCAATGAGTTGACAGATGCATTTCCCAAGGAAGTTGCTTTAGCTTCTTAAAAGGCAATACAAAGATTTCACACCAAGATTGATGCATCTAATCAAAAGGAATTGAAGGGTTGCAAGGCAAGATCCATACCAGTGAGTCTTTGGTAATTATTCTCTAACAAAAGGCATAAACTGAGGTTACTGATGTACCAGAGCACATGCTCCTTTCTAAGAAAAGAACCCAGATCCCTAAATATTTGTGTCTTCCTCAATTTCTTGATTTGCCTTTCTGCAGTTCCATGTGGCCATTGCATCTGTGAGAGCATTGAGATCTCAGTTTCTCAGAACCCAGTCAAGAGCAAATATAAATCCAGGGCTGACTTAGTGCCCCCTGAAACAGATGCCCTCCACACCACATTCACAGAGACCAAAATTAAATCAAGCTGGCATCTGAATTGGCTGGGCAGGAAGTCTATTTAATGCACATGACCTTTAAACAAAGTTCATGTTAACACTGGCCGCTGTGTAAATCCTGTTTTTTTAGCTGAAAGGTAAGTACACCCTTCATACCTCATGCCCATGTTACCAAGACATAGGAGAAAACTTGGGTTTTAGGATGAATTACATTAGAAGTTTTTAAATGGAAAATTTTTCTACGTAAATGATCCAGGGTTTTTTTTTTTTTTTATCACCAGATGGAAACAAAACATAACTCCCAAATTATTATTGTCCTTAAACTCTATTGTTAGGAGGTGAGTCGACTGGAATTTGGATGCTCTTGGTGCCTTAGGATATGAGTGATAATAGGGCAGAGGGGATGACCAAACACATGTGTGGGAAGACCTGCACTTCTCCAAGGGAAGAACTGAATGAAGGAGAATAAGACTGGCTGACAGCACTGGGAGATGGTGCACACTGGGGTAGACAATGGACCAGTGGGAGCTGGTGGCTGGGGTGACAGGGAGAGGAAAGAAGAAGTGTTGGGAAGTACTCCTTTCCCTGTGTTACAAGGCTTCTTCTCTTAGTTTCGTAGCCTTAACACAAAGCACAAAGGACTATGACCAACATCTAATAAGCTTTCAATAAATGTGGATGTTACACCTGAAATTCTACCCATTAGACACTGATTTATACTAACAACTTCTTCCATAAAACAAAAATTCTTTTGGGAAGGTTTGAGTCAATTGACCATTCATTCTCTATGATGAATGTTTAGTAAGACTGCTTTCTTCAAGATATCTAGTGGAGATCAGCTGAATAATAAGAGTTTGATGGCCAAGTAGATAAGAAGAAGCAAGGAGATTTGGGGTCAAGGAGATACTGGGTGGAGTTTGGGCACAAATGGGGCCTTGGGAAGTCAGAAGTTTTAATTTCTCCAGGATAATGTCCATTGAAGGAGATGCCAGGAAGAATGAGCCAAATATAATAACTGTGGCTAGGCAATGTTTGGCATAATATAGGATTCACGTAACCCTAACTCTTCTAAGTTGTTAAGCATTCTTTAGAAAATAAAAACTTTAAAATATTTTTAAGATTTAAATTCTGTGAGTTGAAGTCAACTGGTCTGCTAAAGTCTAGTGCATTCTGAGCCTTACTGGCCTTACCCCATCCTGCAACCATCCACATCTGGCTGTCCAGATCTGCGAAGCTCTAATTTTCAGTAAGATGTGAAGTAGGCGTTTGATGGCAATAGAAGCAGCACCACAATCATCACCACAAAGGATCATTTATCAGTTATTTTGGGAAAGGGGAGGATTTTATCTTTTTTAAAAGACAGGAAACCATGCCAATAAGCTTTTGGTCTGCACTCATTTCTCACTGAGATCCCATATCAGTGTGTCCCAGTTTGCTACATATTTACCCTTAAAAGAAAATGAGGTGAGATGGAGATATCTGAGTCACAGAAGTAATAAAACATGCTTCTGAAAAACAGCTTTTCTAGCCTTATCCAACCCTGCACCTCTCAGCTGAGACTTGTTTCTTCAATGCAGTCTTGGTAAAGTATAGCTAGGGATACTGATTACTAGGAAGATATATACATATGTTCATAATTTGTATGAAGGGAAGGAGAGAAAGAGCCTGAGGAAAAACAATTAAAGAAAAATAGCATAGCATTAGAAAAAGAGAAGAGAGGGGTGCCTGGGTGGCTCAGTGGGTTAGGCCTCTGCCTTTGGCTCAGGTCATGATCTCAGGGACCTGGGATCAAGCCCCGCATCAGGCTCTCTGCTCAGCGGGGAGCCTGCCTCTCTGCCTACTTGTGGTCTCTCTCTGTCAAATAAATAAATAAAATCTTTAAAAAAAAAAAAAAAAAGAAAAGAAAAGAAAAAGAAAAAGAGAAGAGAAACAAGGACAAAGCTTGCTCTATGAGGATCTTCTGTTACCTGGACCAGCTTCCCAGGCTGAAACTCAGGGTGTCCCCATTTCTTAGTTCAGATGTTGGTGCTAGCCATTAACTTCTATTCATATGCTTTTCCTGGGGATCTTGCTGGTGGGTATACTTGTTATAATTCCTTTATTAGGCAGGAATAGGAGTGACATGAATGTTGGCTCCAAGGAGATTGATGAGATAAAGTTTGAAAGTATTTTAGTATAAAAGGAGGTGTTCTAAATGTGAAGAGCTAGATCCACTGGGTTCTCTGCAACAAATTTAGCATTCTTCAAGTTCCCAGGTGATTCACTTAACTTGACCGTCATCTTTGCATGGTTGGTTTTATGGTTGCGTGATTGAAACTAAGCACAAAAGACTTTGAATGTACCCGCCAAAATGAATATATAACTGGGACCTGAGGTCAGACATTGCTTTGCTGGTATCCATTATGGGAGAGATCTTGCATGAAGGATAATGTGGTGGTATCTTGGCTTGCCCAAGGGCTGTTATAGGGGGAGGGGACGGAGTGAGGGGCAGTTCAGAGAAAAGAGTAAACTATCTTCATCTATTTTTCATGATGCTGTTAGGACTACACAAATGGTCAAGTTGAAGTCCCTGAAAACTCAGGTGTTGGAAGGCTGAAAGCTGGCCTATACAAGTTGGGTCATCAAAAGTTCCTTTTATATTTTGTGTAGTTAGTACCATGGCAACAACGAAGTACTCAGATGGTTAGCAGAAGTGTGAGGGTGCAGGTTATGGAATAAGGTCTCAGTAGACAGAGTAAAACAGGGAGCCGTGAAAAGGGCTAGGTTCCGTGCTCCAGTCTTCCATTCGTCCAGAAACTGAGGATCAGATTCAGGCAGTACAAATGTTTAAGACCCCATCTTCAACAAAATGAATTATTAGCTATCTCATGGCTGAAATGTTAGCTATACACAGATGAGAAAAAACAAGAGCAACTGAAACAAATAGTTGAGAAGACATCAGAGCCACTGTGAAAGCTATAAAGCTAGGCAGAACAACATTTCTGTGCCCCTGGAAAGTGACGCTTTCAGACTCCATGCCTCATGAACACATAGAAGAGAAAATGCTCAGTCAGTAGGGTGCTGGATTGATCTACACACAGGTTTGGTTGTAAAACTAGTTCCTTCCCCTTAAAAATTTATTGAGCCCCTATAGATTCTGGGAAGTGTCCAGGAATCAGTCCATCTGCTTACATACAGTTACACACAGCTGGTACGTAGGTGAGTCCAGCCAGGGGACAGGAGGAGACCCACACAGGGTAGAAGGGGATTTTATGAAGGAAACACTGGTAAGCCCTGGCTAAGCACAGGGCACATGGTGATGGAAGGCTGTGTTAGAGAAAAGCCTACAGGTTTTAACTTCAAGGGACTTAGATGGTTTAATCTTGATCCTGTAGAAGCTTATAATAAAACAAATCCTGCAAATAGGTAGATGAGATTACCCAGAATTAGGTGACAGTCTACATATTCAAAGAATATGTAGACATATAGTCAGAGAATATGGTCAGAGAAAGACGCCCATAATAACTGGTAACCAAAGCCAAATTCTAGCTACTAGCTTTGTCAGGAAAAGTTTCCACAAGGTCATCAGCAGTGACTAGATATGGCTTATTTGAAATTACACTCGTATTTGCATGAAAACAATAAATGGTCTACATCTCTCAAACAATGATTTCTCCTCTCCAGTAAGTACTTTATGTCCTCACGAAATCTTAATCATGTGATTATTTTATTATACCAGGAAGAGGAGAGGCAAGAAGGGGAAGACACATTATTTCCTTTGTACCTAATCAATCTGGGCACCTATTAAATACATTACTTCCATTATCAGATTGAACAACACTATGCATTACTTATTATTAATTTTATTTTTCAAATCAAGAAACTGAGGCCTAAAGAGTTTATGTAGTTTTCCCAGCCCCTGAGAACAGAGACGGTCCCGGAAACTGTGTCTATCTGCTTCCAATGCCATTCCTCCAAATAAATGCCAGGATACCATGTTGATTCTCTAAAACAACAGTGGAAAAGTATATTTTAGAGCCCAACTTGGGCTGAAATATTTTATCTATGAATGAGTGAAGTTTCACTGGGTATATATGATGCAAAATTCTTAAATATTGGCTATATATATTTATGTATCTGCATGTGTGTATATGTAGTATGTGTATTCACATTCCATTAAACATTAATGGAATATATAACATATATTATATATGATATATTATATTATATTATATTATATTATATTATATGGTATATTATATATGATATATATTCCATTAAATCAATTATATAAATACATGTTTCATGAAATAACAAGCCTGCATTAATGATGTTCTCATATTATTGTAGACAGAGAGTGGGACTTCTCAAGTTATAGGAAGGCTGCGTGTCTGTGTCTTTGCCTGTTTGCTGATAAATGCATGTTAGGCAGAATGTGGCCCAAAACTTGTTTTCCTTGTTATACACCCCCTATCTTTAACCACCGGAGGCTACTCATATTTATTAGAAGAATCCGACCTTAACTGGATGGCTCCCTAGTCTTGAGTCCATCTGCCACTCCTGAGCCCCAGGACTATGAGGCCAGCCCACCATGTACCCCTTTAACTAGTCATCACCCAGCATGGGTTGAACCTAACAGCTGTATCATGAAGACCTGTATATGGATCCCTACCAGTCTCTCCCAGATTACCTGCATGCTTACTAAAGACCTGGGACTTTTTTGAGCATGGCCAAGGGTTTGCTTGTTATTTGCGGGGCTGAGTCAAAGCCATCATTTTAGAAGCTAAAAGGTAGATAATTGTTAAAACACATCACTGATTTGTGGGCACAAAGTATTAACATGGGTAAAATCTGCTAACTTGTCTTTCCCTGTACTTATCTGTATTTTCCCCTAATAATTAATTATTTAATTGATTTATTCATGTGTCCATTCCACACATATCCCCTGAATGTGACAACTTGCCCTGGAATGCAAAGCTGAATGGGGTGCGGGCCTTGTCCTCCCTGAGCACTTAAGTGAGGGAACAGAGGGGGATGCAGAGCGAAGGACAGATGCAGGGGCTGGGTGAGGAGATGTGCACCATGCAGCAAGCGCAGAGGGGAGGGGAGTGTCCAGGGCTTACGGGAAAGGCACCCCTTGGAATTCCCCACTTGGACCCTCCTACCATAGAGCCTGGTTCTAGGAGAATCTTGAAGTTCCTTGAGGGCCAGCTCAGGGTCACCCAAACACTCTGAGAAGCGAGGGATGCCAGGGATCCCAGGTTCTGCTATGCACAGTACCAAGGTGGGTACCGAAACAGACTGAGGATGATCCACGAGACAAGAAATACACGCTGGAAGAGTTGTCTATCTTCTGGGCCCCAAACCGTTGTTCCTATTCAAAACTCTTCTTGCTTACTGGGATGTAAGATTTGAACCTGGTCAGCTGGAAGGCAGGCCTATCCTCTAAGGCGGCATGACTATGCAGTCTCTGAGCATTGACCTTCTTATTCATCCCATGAGGGTAGGAACAGTAATCGTAGTAATAATAATGTTTAGTCCACTGACCTCTCCTCTTTGTTATGAGGCTCAGAAGGGATAATGCACATGAAGGTGCTTTGTAGACTCTACAGTGTGCCCTGAGTATTTGCAGTGATAATGATTCGTATGGGCAAAATCTCAATTTCTGCATCCCCTTCTATGTCAATGGAAAGTCTTTTCCTCACCCTGCCATTAGGAGGTCATGCGTGTCAATGCGCAGAGGTCCTCTGCAACATGGGAGTTTGATGTTGCACCTTGTGGGTTGCATTTGGAGCAACCTCCTCTTAAGGGTTGATGAGTCCATTAATTTTTAGAAGCAAACAAAAGATGAAGCCGGCCTGTCTTCCCCGAGGTTTTATGTCTAATGTTCAGAGGATTTTTAAAACTAAATAATAGATTCCATCTTCAGAAATACTCAGAAATAGTCCCATTCTCAGAGAGGCTCAGTATCTCGCATGTTCCTGTTGCTTGTTGCTGGGTGATACATGTGTCCCATGGTGTGGGGATGGGCCTGCCCCTGTGCACTCACCCACATGAGACTAGGGTGTAGAGTAGGGAAAGGAAAAGGTGGAAGGGGGAAAGGTCCTAGGAAGTGGACCCAGTTGTGCAAAACACAACACGACGGTGAAAGCCCCAATCCACCTGCCTATCACCGTGGCTTCAAAGATTAATGAAGCTTGTCATTAGATTTCAGAGGCAGTCAGCATCTCATTGCAGGAGACCATTTCCTTGAATGGATAATTTTAATAAATAGCAGCCAGAGGCTCATCTTCTCTCTGCTTTGCCAGACCCTGAGGGGACAACAGCCCTGCTTGTAACATTCTTGCGCTTTTTTGGAATCCCAAAGGTAAGAAAAACCTGGAGGATCACTGTTTTGTCCCTTGTCTCTCAGCAAGACTACCCCCAAACCAAACCAAATGGGGTGGGAACAACCTTGACACGGCTAGGGGAACAAGTTCGAGGCTTTAAAACCCTGGCTCTGAGGAAGTCTTCGGACTGCGGTGAATCTTACATGTAGCTTACTTTTAGAGCCAGAGGTAATGAGACTCGTTATCAGTGGCATACTTTAGAAAGCTGCTTTTTCTGCATCTCCCTCCCTCACCACCCCCCCCACCAGAGGATATATAGGCAGTGCCTTGGGTGACCTGAGGCCAAAGTGAAGACTGCCTCACTCAACATTCATTGAGCTCCCCTTATGTGCAAGGTGTTTTTGAGACATGCTGCATTTTATAGTGTTTGACAACTGTTTTCTCAGGCAGTGGGGGTTGTGACCTCGATCTTATGGACCAAGATGCTCAAAGAAGTTATGTGAGTTCTCCAAAGTCCAAAGACAGTGAAAGTCAAACTCGGGTCTTCTGGCTCCAAACTCATGTCTTCTGTTCTACCACATCAACCTCCTGACACCCTGGGCTGTCATTCCTCCCTGTGGAGACAAACATGTCTGCATTTAACTTCTCCCAGCTGGCCGCTTGTATTAAGGTTCCACATTCTGGATGAGTCCTAAGAATTCCTCACAGGAACAAGGAAACAAGACTAGCTTTAGGTCCACTGAATTTCCCTTAGAGATAGGAACAGTCCAGGGTCTGGTCATCTTGGAGTACCAAGGCAGGACACCAGTACACCTTGTCTTCCTTCCTATTGACCCCTGCCATCAAACGCCACAGCGCAGGAGGGCCCCAGCCCCTGCGCCCTGTGTGGCAGAGAGGTTTAGAGTAGATCCTTGCAAGTGGTTCAAATCCATTTATTTCCAAAGTATCCACTCTCTCAGCTACTTTTGCACTTTTTAATTTGTTCCTTAGGTACCAACTGAAGGCTTTTTTGTTCTGCACCCCCTTCTCTTTTCCACCCTATTTTTCCACTCTGTGGACACTGGAACTGGCTCTTATGCATGGATTAATCTAGAAAGGCACCCTCCACACACATCCATGATGTCCTAAGCCCCCCAGCACCTCACACAATTTCATCTGACTGGACTTGTGGGGAAAAGCGATTTGACAAGCAGGGAGTGTCCTTTGTCGGCACTTTGCTCTTTCCTCATGCCATGTTGGATCCAGGGCCAAGAAGACGAGTCCCTCCTGGCCTGGGGGTTTTCTGCCAACACTCAGCTGGACCAGATGACCTTTTGGATCCTGGGCATGGCTTGCAATTAATAAAGGACACCAGGAGCCAGTTATGCAAGCCCTCATTTTACAAGTGAAGGAACAGAAGCCTGAGAGGTGGCAAGTCCTGCCAGCAAGAGGCTGAATTGGGAAAAGGACCCGGGGTGGTCAGTGCTCAGTCAGGATCCCTTTATGCCTCTTCTGCTGTTTTCCTGATGATTTTTGCCAGGCTTCGTCGTCAGAGACTGATCTCAAAGAGAAAGATGAGTCAAGTGACAGAGAGGCCTGGAGAAAAAGGCAGTTCATTTGAAGTGGGGAGCGTGCTGCTGGGCACCTAAGCCAGCTTAGACGCGGGTAGGGATAGTCGTTATCTGTGCAAAGGGAGATAGCAAGTGTCATCCTAACGAAATCATAGCTCTTTGTCAGTTTTATAGAATGATCACTCACTTTATAATAACAACCCATAAATTAATAAATGCCATTAAGTTTATGGTCTTCTCCTAGTCAGAGTTCTTTTTAGCTGTCAATTTAATTTTTAATAAACTCTTCATGACTTGCAAAACCACAGTAGTCAATTTCTGGTCTGTGTTGAAGTGACATTTCTGATATGGACTTCCTTTCGCACATGTGTGTGCACTGAACTTGAAAGAGCCCTTAACACAAGAGAAATGCGGCCACGAGACAGTCGTCAGCTTACCCCATCAGGCAACCGGAATCAGGCTGCTGTGTCTCCCTTCTGGGCTCTCGGCACTCACTTAGTTAGAGAGTTCAGGCAGAAGAGCAGACAGGGAAGCCATCCCTGTGTGAGATCCTCTGAAACAGAACTGGGTGGGAAGCATGGCTCACCACAAGCGATTTCTCATCTAAAAATAATACCAGAGGTGCCTGGGTGCCTTCAGCTCAGGTCATGATCCCAGGGTCCTGGGATGGAACTCCACATAGGGCTCTGCAGGGAGCCTGCTTCTCCCTCTCCCTCTGCCTGCTGCTCCCACAGCTTGTGCTTTCTCTCTCTTTCTGTCAAATACATAAATAAATTCTTTAAAAATTTTTAAAAAATAATAAAAATATACCAGCTCTGAAGACCCTATATAGGCAGGATGACTGGGGATGAAACAGGCAAAAGCTGAGGAGCAAGCTCTATGTCATGGAGACCAACAGTGCAATAGTATGACGACAATGATAATGGCAAAGAAATATCTCATACTGAGTGTCTTCTACCACGCAAGGCAGGTGCCTAGCTCTAGATGCTCGTTACTGCTCCTGATCCCTACAGTGCTCTGAGGAGGCAACATCATTCTACTTGGGCTCAGAGTGGTTAGGTAACTTGTTTGAGGTGACACAGCTAGCTTCATGTGGCAGATTCAGAATCTGTTTTCAGATTTCAGGGGCTGGTTATCTGGCTCCAGCTGTGGTGATGCAATCTTTCTAAAGGTATATCCTTCTTACTTCCAGCCATATATTTAAAAGATTTTTCTATTGATTGTTAAAAACACAGAGACAGCCTGGCATATTTTTATTAGTATTCCAGGCATGGATTCTGCAGAAGACATGCCATCCCTACTGACAGCCAACACAAGAAGCTTCCTACAGAAGTTAACCTTTCTTTTTCAGGAGTGATAAGAATCCTTATGGACTTGGAGGTTAGGAGACACGGGGTAGATTGTGGGGATCCTGGTAACTCCTTATTCAAGGAGGGCCTAGAATTCCTAATGGCATTTGGAATAGATTTCTCATGAGCCACTAAATCAGAAGAGACTATAGAGTCCTCTGAATCCAACATCCTTAACCACACAGAACAAGGTTCTGTAGCTCACAGAGTTTGCAGTGCGGTATCTACTATGACCAACTAGTTGGTGACGGAACTGGGTAAGTTATTTTACCCCCGGTGCTCCCTCCTCCATGCCATGCTATCTCTTGGGCTGAGGGGCACGGCCAGTAGCCCACTGCTCTGGCATTTCACTGTGGCCCAAGCTGCAGAGAGATGGGGCTGAGGTCAGGTGAGTAGGAGGTATCTGAAACTCAAGTGCGTTTGACTTGGTACTGTGATAATGTAAACACAGTAGCTCTGTAGCCCATAAGCTAACTCTTCAAGTCATCTCTCCTGGCGCATTTTCAGAACTACATGATAGGTAGTCACAAACCTGGGGGGGTTTGATTGTGACTTTACTAGAGTGACCTGCAAAGATCCGCCAAAGATTGAAACAAATAGATTTTTCAAGAATGGTCACTATTTTATCCCCCGTACCTAGTGGAGAATCTTATACATAGTATCACTGATATATCTTTATTGAACAAGATAGATTTTAATATCTCCGTTTATTGAAACAGTGGCTTCTCAGAGGCCAAATCCAGTAACTTGTTCTTCATCCCACAGATCTATCGAAGAGGTAAGGTGAAATTTTGAAGTTAGATGTGTCTGCCTGCAAGGTCCCTAACCCACCCACTGTGCAACCCTACACTCTAAGGCGGGGCTCTCACACATTAGTGGGCTGAGTATATGTAAAAACCAGCTGGGGTGCAGAATCCTAGAACCTTCCTTAGGATTCTGTAGGACCCTTGTCATAGCGTCTTACATGATTTTGCTGCAGGTAGACCCTGGTCCATGTATACAAAGCTGTTTGAAAGATCGTTAATAGCGGCCGACATTTTTGAGCCCTTACTCTCTCCCTGGAATGGTTACTTAACTCACTCCGCTTATCAACCTTATGAAATAGGCTCTATTATATCACTGCATTTTAGAGATTAGGAACAAAGAACCCTGAAGCACAGAGAGATTAGGGGGCCGGCACTGGTCACTTACCCACTGGTGTGGGTAAGGCATGGAGCCAACTGCTATGCTGCAGGGAGCTTGTTTTCAGCCAAGGGCAGGTAAGGAGAGAAAGTAAAGTGTGATGGGCTCTGACCGTCTCCATTCAGTTCTGTCTTAGCCTAAAAGGAACTGGGTCCCCAGGAGCCTCCACCTGACTAAGGCAGCCCCTCCAGACATGGCTTCAGTCTAGGGACGTACCAGCGGGTGGAGCTAAGCAGGGAAATGACAGAGGAGTAGGACAGCGTCTCTAATTGCCTCCATTACTGCTACAATTTCATCCCCACCGATGAATGAGGAGACATTTCGAATAAATTCTTTTCTCTGCCACAACTTCTTCATTTATGGGTGCAAGACGGGCAGATAATTGGAAAAGACAGAAATAAAACAAAAACTAAGTATGAGCTCATACTATGACATCAATTACTTGGTTAAGTGCCTCCTCCACACCTTTGCCCAGCTGAAACTCTAGGTAATGAAAACTTTGGCTGTTAAAGAAGCAGACGATCATATTTCTAAAGAAATATTTCCAGGATCCAAACACTGGAGCTAATAAAGGCTCATTTATGAGGGGTTACACCCAGATGAAAGGAGTGCAGAGGCACGTTTCAGTCCTCATGGACTTGCAAACAGTGCGTACACAGTGAGCTCCACCAACATCAAAACTGTCCCATAAAATATCTGTAGCCAGGACTGCTGCTTAAATTTTAAAAAGGCACAGGCACAGAAGTTTTTTTTTAGGTGTTCCATTGTATTAATCATATTTTTTAACTTATATATTTTATGATATTTTGACATCTTGGCTCTCCCAGGGTGAGCTCATTCCTAGAGATAGCAAAAGACTTGCCTGCAAGCACACCTTGCTGCCCAAACCAACCAATTCTGAGTCCATACCCCCACCCACATCACTTTATCAGGCGCCTGCAAGCCAAGACACTATCCTCCTACCGGGGCCTGGAAAAGGACAACTGGGGACTGCCTCTATAGCCCAGAGCTCGCCCAAATTACTCAAAGCATCCAATCCTAAACGTGGTCAGCTACTTACACTGACTCGTCTGTTCTTTTCTGTGGAAAAAAACACAATAAAGGTTTTGGCCCACACTTTCACTTTGCTCCTTCTGCCTCTTGGCCAACCTTGATGTACCCTGGGTGGCCCTGCAAGGCACACCATGCCCCCTCCTCTTGGGAACTGTGAATCACAAATTCTCTTTCCAATAACACAGATATTTCTTGATGCTGGCTTCACTGAAGCTCAATGAAAACAAAATGCCAGGTATATATTGAAACACCTCCTTATTAAAAGCCAGAATAAATCCTCCTCCTTTCCACTAAGGGAGTCACCTGCCCCCCATCTGTTTGTACAAGAAGTGTTCCTCACCTGCTCTGAAAACCTTCTCACAGGGTAAGTAACCTCACGCCACGCTAGGCCCGTGGTTAAGTGTATGGATGCCAGAGACAGAAAAGTGCTTGAGTTCAAACTCCTATGTACTAGCTGTGTGACTTGGGGCAAGTTATTACTTCTCTGCTCTCTCATCTATAAATGCTGATGTGAACATCACTTCCTAGGGTGGGGGGATTACCTGACATGGTGTACGTGGAGAACTCAGGACTATATGAAGGGTAGCTTTTAGCAGTTCTTATTTTCTCCAATCAACAGTCCTGGTACAATTTCTTGACCACCTTTGGGTGAGGCTCTGATGCTTTGCAGGGGGCACACTCCCTTATCATAAATTCTTTCTGCAGCAGAGAGATTGTACAAGCCTCAGAACCTCACATTCAGAGCTCCTGCCTTTCAACCTGATGCCCCTGGGTATGCTGGGAAAAAAGACCGTCTCACACATTGGGCACCGCAACAGGCCAGTGAGCACTCAGCCTGCAGAACAGGGTGGGAACTTGTGGGTAGCTATCTTCCCATCTATTCATTTGCGCTCACTGTCCTGTGAAAACCTCTTCTCGGTGAAATTGGTGCAGTCATGATTTTGGGGATGGACCATCTGCCTGGTCCCAAATGTGATTCATGAACTTGGATGGATTTGCATTAAGTGTTCATTTCAGCAAGAGGAATTATCAATTAAATTCACAGCTTTGAGAATCTGCACCTTTTTCAGACTGCAGCAGGCATGCATAGACTCTGGTGTTCTGATTAGCATTGAAACCAATTTTGTCGTTTTTGTAAAATCCTCTGCTTTCAACTTTAATGTGATTGGCAGTAATCCTTTTATATCTAGGTCTTTCAAGAGCCCTCCATCATATTTAAAGGCACGTATTTTCACTCTAGATATAAATTTCTCTAGTGAATGTATACATTTGGTATGAGTGTAAAATAAATGAAAGTGATGTACTTTTCTATTTAACTCCTTAGATGTAAAACTAATTAGGTAGCTAGGGGATTGAGGTATACTGATTAATGATCTGTCTAAGTAAAGGCTAGACAGAAAGCTCATTTTGGTTTCTATCACTTTAACAAAAATAACCAGGCTGCTTTTCTGCCTTAGTGGACTGAACATTTGATTAATCTTTGATAATTCAACTTCTGGTGGAGTTTCAGATTCATGAATATGAACATCAAGTCTGCCAATCCAAAAAATTTGAATCAATTTTTCTTTATGTTAAACAAAGGCTAGAAAAACTTATTTTTAAAAAATTCTTCATAGTTTACTTTTTGATGATTTGTACCATACCCTCTGGAAGTGGAAAATAGGGCTATTTCCCACTAATAAAATTTGGGATACTCAGTTTCTGTTAAAAAGTATTTTATCATAAATTACCCCCACTTCCTCTGAAGGGGGTTTCCAACATTGGCTATTTCCAACAGTGACTTAATTAGGTTACCATTCTTTCAGAGTCCTATTTTGGGCGAAGTTTGTGGCCCTCCTTGACCAGCATATAGTTGCAAATAAAGCCTATCCTGACAAACTTTTATGTGTAAATCCCCTATGTGTTTATTTATACGTGTATTAGAATTATGAGTGGTCACCATGGCATAAAAAACATCCCTGCGTGGACTGATTCTTGGTCTTCTGCCTGACTCCAGAAGATCCCTAGCCCTGTGTCCACCACTATCCAGTAGGAGCTGGATACGTGGTTTCACTGCCCTCTACCTCAGCTTCCTGATTTCTGGGCCAATTCCAGAATGCTGGAAGTACATGGTGCATTATACTAGTGGTGTGTGTGGGTGTGGGTTTGTGTGCATATGCATGCATACACACATATGTATGTGTTGACCAACCATCCTGGTTTGCCCAGAGCTGAGAAGTGTTCCCAGGACTTAGAACTTTTTTTTTTTTTTTAAAGATTTTATTTATTTATTTGACAGACAGAGATCACAAGTAGGCAGAGAGGCAGGCAGAGAGAGAGGGGGGAAGCAGGCCCCCTGCCAAGCAGAGAGCCTGATGCGGGGTTCGATCGCAGGACCCTGGGATCATGACCTGAGCCAAAGGCGGAGGCTTTAACCCACTGAGCCACCCAGGCGCCCCAGGACTTAGAACTTTTAGTGGGACCACCAGCAAAGTCCTGTCCCAGCCTGGACAGGTTGGCCACTTAGTGGGGAATGTGAGAGCACAGCCACAGATTCATGCAATCTGTTACTAATGGCCTTTGATTTGGAGGGTGAGGTGAGAAGGAGAGAAATTATATCAGTAAAGTACTAGCATATGACCTGGAACATAATGTTACTATTACTGCCTTTCTCAAGCATTTCCACAATTTGTTTCCCCTATTCACAGCAATTCTGTGTGTGAAGCAGAAGCATTTCATCTCAAGAAGGCATAAGGGCTTCATCAGTGCTGTGGGTCCTGGTGGAATCCTGAGAGAAAAGCAAAACTTCTGAGTTGAAGGGCTGGAACCACCCTTCTCCTCTTACCTTTCTGGGGAAAAGGAATTAAACGTGGAAGTCTATTTCAGATGCTGCCATACTCCTAACTTAGAAGAGGGCTGTGATTTAAACAGCCTATATGCAGCAAAGATTTCGAAGTAATTTACAATCAATAATTAATCTAAACAACAGGGCTGTGTGCGCCACATTGTTAAACAGAAGAGGAAACAGAAAGGAGTCTAAGAGACTTCCCTCTGAAGGCTCATGTTGCAGTGGTTTCTGCTGGAGAGTGAATAGTAAATGCTAGTTGGGGACTGTCTGTCATTCACAAGAAGGAGAATTGGATTCCTATACTTTCATAAAATTGCCTTGGTGTCTGGAAGGATAATTGTAAAAGTAGAACCCAAAATAAATGCGTATAAATCAAACATAGCAAAGATGTTCAGGACATTGCCTCCCACCTGCTCACACTTCTCTTTAAGCCCAGAGCTCATGTCCATCTATTTTGCCATGATTAGCCCTAAAGCTAACGCAAGGTATAGCTAAGTCCCCATTCACTTGTCTTCCCAAAGCAAGACTAATTACAATAGACCTTTTTGTATTTATTTCGGTTGGACCCCAGGTCCTACATCCATCCAGCTCTCTATCTTCCTGTCTCTCCATCTATCCTTCTGTCTCTTCATGCATCTATCTATCATAACAATCACCATCCTCTATCTGCCTATCTGCCTGCCTCTCTCTCTGTTTATCAATCCACCTGCTTATCAGTCTACCTATCATCTATATATCTCTTCCTTGTTAACCCTTGATAAACATGATGGCTCTTGGAAGTTGGGGTGAAGAAGGGGTTCTTGCACGTTGGAGTCCCCTCCACTGATTGTCAGCTCCTGCACAAGTGTCCTGAGTCATGAGGGCACGTCTGTCCTGATGAGCCTCCGGGAATTTAGGTGGTCTTTGGTAAATTCTGATGAAAGGAAAGTTTACAAAGAAATTCCATAAAATATCCTCTTATCAGGCCTCCTATTCTTAGCTTCGTATCTTCTTTCATATGACAATTTTTGGAATAATTGAAGATATTTGTCTGCCTAAGCTTTTATTATCTGGCTGACCACCCCTGGTGCCATCCATGCCCTCTGATCTAAGGACACATTCCCAATTACCCCTGCTTCCCCCAGAGGGTAGCGGCAGGGACCGCTCATGACCCCAGAGATGGCTGAGTGAATTTAGACTTGGAGAACACTGCTACTTGTAGAGATTTTAAAAAATAATAATAATTATAGTTCTAATGGTGGAGCTAAAGTCTGTATGATGTCTTTGGTAGTTTCAATGATGCATTGACTCAAGGGGAGAATACAGTTGGCTGAGTCCTCTGTGCTCTTTCCCAGCTTCCGACACACTCAGGGTGGTCAGCTTTTCTCTCTGTGCTCACCCACTGCTCCAGCTACTGTGGGCCCTTTGGATGCTCCTTATGTCATTCATAGTTTCCCCAACCTCCTGCTTTGAGTCATCTACCCAATGGTATCACCTGACTGAGAAGTGGTCCCACAAGTGAGCTAATCATCGTGAACACTGCCACGGAAACCAGCACGTGTAAATGCACAGAGTGGAGTGGCTCTGCTCCCAGCACGCTGGGTGAGAGGCAGGGCATAATAGGCATGATGCTCATTGGGCAAAAAAGAAAGACCATGGACAGTTTGCTATGTGGATAGTTCCAGGGAGGCACTCAGTCCTCACATCAACCCGGTGAAATAGACAAGAAATATTCTTGTCCATGTAGAAGACATCTCTGCTGGGGCCCAAAACCAGCCTCCGTGGGCTTTGCTGCTAACAGAGGGCACATGCTGCCTGCTTTGGAGGCTTGTCCTCAGACTGCTGGAGCTGTGTTGCCAAAGAGGGAGAGAGAGCCGGAGGTACATAGAAATCGGAGTCTACCCCACTGTCCTTGCAATGACCTGACTGCTGAGAGGGTACAGAGGCCTGGATCCCTTTTCTCCAGAGGAGGTGAACTCAGAGATGCGATTAGTACTCCAGAGCTCCTTGGAGATCAGGCTGAAGCTGGGACTTACTTTGAAATCCAACCCTCAACCGGCTTCTTTGCCCACTTATCCTGTTCACCCTCCTCCTCTCCTGGTTTTCCTGGGAACACTTCCTGAATTAATCCCTTTCACCGGGGTCCTTGGTTCAGGGTCTGCTTCTGGGAGGAACAATCGAGACCCTTGGTTTTGCACACGAGGAAATGGAGGTACATGAAGGTTGAGTCACGGCACAAGCTCACACAGCTGGGATGCGGGAAAGCGGGGACTCAGGCAGGGAAGGGAGCTGGCGGTGAGGCTCTGATGAGGGGCAGGGGTGGGCTTGGAGGTGCTGGGAAAGGCCTATAAGCTGAGCCTCATTTATGAGGGAGCCCGTGGGGCTCATCCAGCAACTCTGGTCCCCACCACTTCAAAGCCTCTTTCTTGGAAAGCCCCCAGCACTTAAAGTGCATTTACTTCCCCAGCTGGTTTTACTGTCACAAAGGTTCCCAGTTCTACCTCTTTTCCCACAGACCCCTGGCAGTGGCTCTCTGGAGGTTCTGTGTCTGCAGGGAGAGAACAGGGAGCAGGGTGACTGCCTCTGGCCGACTTCCCACCCATTATTCATTCTTCCACCCACCGGACGGGCCCACCGGTCCCACGTGTGCACGTATCAGCCAGGTTCCCAGAGAGCACGGGCTCTCTTACTCTGAACTGTCACCTCTTCCAGGGAAAACAAAGACCCTTTCCCCCAACCTTCCACCCAGTACACTGGGAACAGGGCCAGCCCCATTTTATGTTTTCAGTAAGTTTCCAAACATGCTCATTTTGGTGGCAGCTTTTGTGCTGATTATCTCATTAGGGTCTTGGCCTTAAAATACCTATTTATGGTAGATTGAAAAAAAGTTTACTCTCTCAAGCTTTAAAAAAAAACAAGAAAACAGGCTATAGTTTTACTAGAAATTCTTCACTTGTAGGAAAAGATCTACTTGGCCTCTTGAGAGATGCTATCACCAGTGATTTGGATTTATGGGAGGGGACTGGCCCCGTTCCATGGAGCAGAAGCTCACGGATGGTGCAGATGTCTAGGTAATTTCCAGACCTTGTTTTGTTTCATCTGTCCTCTTCAGAGGAGTCCAGGATTAAACCTCATGAGCCAACAAGCTCCTGACTGTGTAGTATAAATTGCACAGATTTTTCATGAAACTAGAATAAATCTTACTCTATCCTGTCAGAGTGGGGCTGACAGTCTCTAGAGGACAGGGGAACCATTGGAATGGCTCCAGAATGGATGGCAGAACTGTGGCTATGTCACCCCAAACAGCAAGCATAAATAGTAAAACCTGGCCACAGGTGCAGATGGCCGCTAGGAGGGTATGTATAGCAGGGGCCTAGAAATCACTGTAAAGGGAAAGCCTCCTGAGTAATAAGAGACAGCTCTTCCAGGTGGCACTCCATCTAGAAGACATCCTTGCTCCTGTCTGAAGTCCCAGAGGTCTGTGTGTCCACCACCACCCAGGAGGGAATATTTGCTCTGTTCACAGAGTACACAAAATTCATACCTCAGGGACTCTGTGCTGCATAGACAGACAGGGATTAGAAACGGGAAAGAAGTGGTAAGATTATCAGGAGCACCTTAGGGAATTTCATGCTGCCCACTGCAGACTTGCAGAAAGAGGAGACCACAGTCAGCATGATAATGGGCATCAGGAAGGGGCTACTTTGCAAGGACCTGAGCACAGGCAGGAAATATAGAACTGGGTCAAGGGGGGACGGTCAGGGTCCAAATCAGGTTGCACTGCCCCCGAACTCCGCAACCACTGCCCAGAAAGCAGGTGATTAACTAATTCTGGAATCATACTTTGATGAGGCCTGGGTACTCATTGTTGTTGTTGGTGGTTTTTTTTTTTTTTTTTTTTTTCTGTATTTCTAACTGTATGAACTGCAGCAAGTGCTCTTTGTAGCAGGGTTCAGTACTTCGCAATAGATCTTTGTGTCATCATTTTAAATTCCTGAGCTTCAGGTTTTACTAAAGAGAAGGACCTAAATTAAATATCAATTAGCAAAGAAATCATTACCCTTGGGTTCTGATAGCAGAGACTAGCAAAACATAAAACGACACCAAACGAAAGTATAAGAACATCAAGGCAAGCACAAGACTGCCAGAAAATGAGGGAAGTTTAGACTCCTAAAAAAGTCTTCTTCAAAGGATGTCCTTAAATACTTGATTTCTTAAGTAATTTTATTTTTTAAAAGATGCATTAAAAGCAACAGCTGGTGTGTGTGTGTGTGTGTTTGTACACAGGAGAAAAGGTATCTTGCATACAGTTTTCAAAAAAACAAAAAACAAAAACAGGACCACAACTTAATTTTAGAGAAAACAGCTGCATGAAAATATTGCACTAAGCATGTAAAGATTTTTCTTCTAAAGAGCATCTTCTCCTAAGCTGATTTTTTCCAATCTTACTTTTCATATTAGGGAATTTATCTATGTCTACCTCCTTCCAATGGGAGAAACAAAGAAGAGCTTGGCATTTACTTATTTGCTTTCCAGCTACTGTATCACTAAGACTTACGAAGTATATCTTTAAGTCCCCAGCTGGAATCGCCACTGTTATTAACACTCCACACTACTCAGTAGATAATTAACACAGGGCCAGGAGCACAGCTTTTCTAGAAGATACAACTGTCCACTACATATGGAATCTTACCCTCAGATGATTTCATTTCCTGGCTTCTCTTCTGCTTGCCACCACTTCGAGATCTCTTGATCGCCTACACGATTAGAGCTAAGGCAGGTGATTTTACACTCCTGACACATTCATCTCTCTTGCGGCAAGTGAATCAGGCAGAACATGAGTGGTCTGGGGTTTCACACCCCAAGCCAGGTGGTTCCCTCACATCTGCTCAGTGTTGTATTTGCTTTCTGGGGAGCGGACTGTGTGGACCCAGGAAGATAGTGACTAGCGGAATATTCAGCACTGTGATTTTTTCCCCCTCATGTTGAAAAACCTGTCGGTGGACAGCTAAGGAAAGAGTTCTACCTGAAACCAAGATGGGACCCTTTGATGACCTCAGGCACAGCCAGCCATTGCCCAGTTTACCACAACAGGACTGGTGGGACTGTGGCCCAAGAAAGCCTCTTCCTACAAAGGTGGGCAGGGTGTGTACAGACTCTGCTGGCGACCTTGAGAGAAGGTGCTAAGGCAGAACACAAAATCTACAGGCAGGGGGTAGCCCTCTGTGACAGGGACCATCCCCTATGTCCACTGTATCTCTTGTACCTAGCTCGGAGCCTCGTTTACAGTATGAGTCATTGAGCGCAAATGTAGCAAAGCTGCAGTTTTTAATGATGATCCTCTTTGGAGGAGTTCGGCGTGGTGGAATTGCGTGGTTCCCAAACAGCTCAGGGGAGGACACTCTTGGGGCCTGGGAAACTAACAATATTCAGCAATCAGAGGCATGCAGTTGGCATGGGAAAGGGAGTCTGTCATTAGAGAGTGGGGTCCTGGGACAACCAGGCACGGCTACCAAAGTAGCACTTATCTTGTGGGTATTTGGCAAGAGCGAGGTTGGACTAGAGGGGGCCAACTGGTTACCAGGATGGGGGCTCAGGTCTAGAGAATGGCAGAGACCTGGGTGTGGAGAAGAAGCCAAAGTGGGAGAAGCCCAGCCATGAGAGCTGGAGTATGAGATCCGGGTTAGAACAGCAACGTAACTGATGCAACAACACCTCTGTGTCCAAAAATGTGTGCTAGAAATAGAGCTCCTGACACCATTGTCATTAAGTCCTGGGGCCAGGGCCGGAGTAGCGCTGTGGATAGGGAGCCAGTTGGGTAGGGGGCCAACGTGATGGTGTGACAGTGCCTGTACTCCTGATCCCAGTGAGGTCAACTCTCAGCTGTAGGCAAGACTCAGCAGTTTACAGAAACGGCCTTTTTGGTTGATTTACAACTGTTTTCTTCCCCTCTGAACAGAGCGCATTTAGGTTAAAAACCAGACAGCATATAAATAAACTAACTGACAGTGTATGTACTCAGATTTTAGTGTCCTTTCATAAATTTAAAGTTTTAGAGTCTTCCCAAAGCCGAGGCTGTATAGATTCCAGGCTTCATCTGCTTAGAAAACAGAGTTTACTATGGTTGAAGCAATGTCCTTCTTGACTGATAAAAGGGGATGACAGTTATAATGGAGAAATTAATCAAAGAACAATGACACTTAAATCCTTGAAGTCATCATGAGGTGCACACATTCGCACAAGCACCCACATGCACTTACACACTGACACTGACACACACATACATGCAAAATTGTTTCTGAATGGGTAGGACCTAGTTGTAACCACTATTTTCTGCAAAGGAAAATGCCTATAAGCAATAATAAAATGTCTCTGGTTTCGACAATAGTATGAATACAACCGGGATAGAAATGATCAGCAGAATGTTCAGAGGAGGTTTGATAATAAATCTTACATTTCATCATTTAGTGAAAACTAGGTGTTCGCCTTACGCCGCAGCTGGTCTGCTATCAGGAATGTGTGTCAGAGCCCACAGCTTGAGGAAGGATTTTTTAAATTCGCCATTTGATATCCTGGAATGTTCAACTGCACTTGCCTCGGAATGCCTTTTGAGAGCAGCTCTCTTTCCCTCCTGTTCACTGCCACCTAGTGAATTACTTGGGAAAGAAACTATAGCTGGAATGGAAGTGTTTTCTTAAAAAGGCAATATAGCTTTGAGGGGTGAGTTTGATTGCAGATTTGAATGCGTACTGGAGAAGGGAGGTATTGGCTCTTGCCAAACAGCCGCGGCTGGGATAATGAAGTCCGCCCGCTGGAGCAGAACACACACACGAACTGTCCAGCGGGGGCTTCTGAGAAGTGCGGATTGAAGTCGGCAAGCCGTGACAACACAGGGCTTCTGATCACGACAGTCTGGTTTGACAGAATCTGTTCCTTTGACTGCCTCTTGGTTGAACCCGAATGCAGGGGCAACCTGTCATGCTGTCCACCCCATGCAGATGTTAGGGGCTTGGTATAGAAAAAAGGTGTTTGGTGGTCTGTGCAGGAGTTCCAGGGTATACAGGAGACATTAAAACTCTGTTAACGAGGTCCCCTGAGGGGACAATCACAGAAGTGAAGGAAATGTAATTAGAATGGAAATGTAATAACATGCGGCTTTCCTCCATCCTCAGCTCTGTCTTTGGCCAGCCTATCCCCACTATCAGTACAAAGGCTGTAATCTCATAAATTCAGAGCAGACCAGGGTGAGCCTCTACTCCCCATACTCAGAGTCACCTGGCACTTCCTCCATTGCTCCACACACAAAACTGCCTGAGACAGGTGGGCGTGGTGCTGATTCAGGGAGCGTTGCATGGC
This sequence comes from Mustela erminea, assembly GCF_009829155.1. Classification (NCBI taxonomy): domain Eukaryota; kingdom Metazoa; phylum Chordata; class Mammalia; order Carnivora; family Mustelidae; genus Mustela; species Mustela erminea. The sequence goes on from NC_045619.1 coordinate 118,324,938, forward strand.
CCGATCTGGCCATCCTGGAAATATGCGGTTTGTTCCAGAATCTACCTTGTTGTTCTCTGTTGGGCAGCCATCAGCCCTGCCCAGTGTCGGCTGGAAAAGTGGGAGGCTCAGGTTCAGGGAGTACTACCTGTGCTGGTCTCTCGAAAGAAACAGTGAAGATCTGCAGGGATTACTGCCAGTGGAGTGTGTGTGTGTGTGCGCGCGCGCGCGTGCGTGCACGGTGATGACTGAGTATTTTGTCTTGTTGTACACTCTCTCTGAAGGGTGGGTTTTAATGCCTATGAGAATTGAGAAGATGGTAAGGCTGTTTGGCTCAGAAACTACGAAAAAGAACCCAATGATTTCAATAATCAAGTAAGACCAAAATGAAACTTGCTCACTCAGGAGATCACTGACCATTTACCTCATGACATCTCTTTCCCAGGCATCCTCCAGAGAAGATTTTTTCTCCCTAGGAACTAGTTTACATTTTAAGTTACAGAATGCCTGTAACTGAGTGCTTCTGGGAAGCCCTCACTGTCACACTCAGAAGACTGTGCCCTCCTGAAAAAATGGTGATATCATTTGGCACAGGGCCATTCACTGGTTTGATGCTATTTGTATTGCAATTTACAGTTGTCAATTGAGTTGGAATGCCTGCACTATTCGTGGAGACATAAGCTATTAATAGAGCAATATCTAGGGGCACCTGGGTGGCTCAGTGGGTTAAAGCCTCTGCCTTCGGCTCGGGTCATGATCCCAGCATCCTGGGATCGAGCCCCGCATCAGACTCTGCTCCGCGGAGGGCCTGCTTCCTCCTCTCTCTCTGCCTGCCTCCCTGCATACTTGTGATCTCTCTCTCTGTCAAATGAATAAATAAAGTCTTAAAAAAAAAATAGAGCAATATCTAAAGACCCTAAGCATACTGCAGGAGATCACTCAGGTTGAATTATTTTACATTTGCTCTTTCTAAACATAATTTCAGTGTTACTACTTTACAGTTTATAGGCCGTGTGTTCGCTGGATCCATTTCTCCAAATCATTGTTCCTATCCCACATGGCGGGTCAAGTCCTTATTCAATATGAAGTAATGAAACAAAGACCACATGGGTAGGTGTTAGCCCGTATACAGCATGGTGTGTAATTAAGGCTAGCTAACATGCTTTCCAAACAATAACCAACTTTTCCAGAGCCTAATAACACTGGGCCTCTTCCAGAGGTTGGTGGTCCCACCACAGGGCAAGTTCAAAGTGCACCAGTGCAAAATGGCCAGAGCACTAGCTCTCCGTGGATCAATAAAACCAAGAGAACAGGAAGATATGGGGAGTAAAAATGACAAACTAGAACACTATAGCACTGCTGTGAATTTGGATCTTCTGTGCTCAATTGAGAGAGGCTATAAAAATAACCCCTACCATCCTGTTCTTGGGGAAAAATAGTACCAAGCTTTAATTAGTTCTTTCCCTAGCAGCAATTACGTAGAGGGATTCTGTGATCTCCAAATTCCACTAGATGTAGATGTAGGGAGTTGACTTAACAGAAATTTTCTGGGCAACTCTGGGAAAAATAAATTTATAACCCAACTTTGCAAATAAATAAATTTTTAAATAATAGATATTTCCCTCCAAAGTAACAAAAGTTAATTCACTTAAAGAGAATACATTTTAAGCAACTAATTTTGTGTGGGACTCACTCTGGCCAAAAAGGGAGGCAGATGTGGACTCTGCAGTCCAGGAGTTAGGGACCCAGGATGGATACACAGATCTGAGCCAAACAGGCAGTGAAACAGAAACATAAGAGCAACACACGATTTACCATCCAGCCAGTGCAGCTCATTAGCAACACAGCTTGTTTTGCTGTGTTGCTTTTTAGTTTTTCAGCCAAAGGACAAAAATGTGTTTGTCTATGGAAGACACCATGGTACCCACCACAGATTCTTTACCCTACTGGTCCATAAGAAATGTTAGAAATGCCAATTTTGAAAAACTTTAATTGTTGAAATGAGTTCATAGTAAAATTTTTAAAACTTCATTCTGATTCTCTGCAGACTTTTGTTCTCTGGTTGAGAGGAAGGACAAAGTTAGTGAGGAGTATTGATAAATATTATAATGACAATAGAGTAGCAACTATTTATTGAGCACTAACTATGTGCTAGGCAACTGGATTATAATTCCTTTTGTCATTCATCTTTTTAAACCTCACTTTCATAATATCCTTTAAGATAATATCATTGCAATGGATTGGATGTTTCTGTCCCCCCCAAATTCATATATTTGAAACACTAACCCCCAGTGAGATGGTATTAGGAGGTGGAACTTTTGGGAAGTAATTAGGTCATGAGGATGGAATCCTTATGAGTGGGATTAGTGACCTTATACAAGGGATCCCAAAGAACTCTCTTGCCCTCTTTCTGCAGTGAAGGGATACGAGAAGTTGGCAGTCTAGCAGAAGAGGGCTTTCACCAAACCCAGCTGTACTGACCGTCTGATCTTAGACTTCTAGCCTCCAGAACTGGGAGAAATGTCTGTTGTTTATATGCCACTCAGTCTGGGATATTTTGTTATAGCAGCTCGAAATAGCTAGGACAATTCTTATCTCTGTTTTACAAAGGCAGAAATTTAATGTCCAAGGTTAAGCAATGAATACATGACAGACGGAGATTCAAACTTTGAACTATCTGATCCCAAAGTCAGTACCCTCAATTGTTATAGTTATGGATATGGTATACTTTAGATATTTAGTTACATATATAAAACTACTTTTCCATTCCCATCTTCCTATCCCAGGAAACCCTCAAGGGACTATGGAGATAGTCTTTAAACTGGTCACTTTTGACTCCTGACTTCTGTCTCTGCTCAAGTAAATCCAATCCCATAAGCTGCCATTAGAGTTATATTCTTAAAATGCAAGTCATATCACTCTCTCCAATATTCAAAAGTTCTCCATGGCTCCCTTCACTTGACAGATAAAGTAAATACTTCTGAATATGGTGCTCAAGGACCCCATGATTCAGCCTCATGTCCTCGGGCATCTTCTGTCCATTTGAACACCCGTGTTCAATGTTCCAAAAGTCCAGGACTCTTGTTCACGCTGTGGCCCCAGTCTGGCTTGCCTTCTGCGGGGGGCTGGGTGGGGGGGGAAGTATGGCACAGTGGGCATATATATGAGCTCTGGAGTTGACTGACTTGGGTTGGAATCCCAGCTCTGGCACCTACCAGCTGTGTTATCTTGGATGAGTTATATCACTTCTCTAAACCTTTTTTCATCTGAAAACATGCATTGCTGAGAGCATCAAACAGAATAACAGACATTTTGTACTTAGCACAGTGCCTTGCACACAGCATTCAGTAAATAGAAGCTAGTTTGATTTTCCTTGGGAAGTTCTCTGGCCTTTCTTAGATCTGTGTGTCAGGGGTTATCTAGACATACAGGCCTTGCTCTATTTCGTCTGAGCTTCATAGTCTATTCATGTCAGACTCAGGTCTGGTTTTTGGCTTCAGTCCCAAACACACATCTATGGTTTGGCTTTCTCTTGGTCTTCCAGATGCACCCAAGAAAATAGTCTTTATAGTCAAAATTCATAGGGTAGAGTCAGGAGAGAGGCGGGAGGTAGAAGAGGGTAAAAAACCAGAAAGTTACATACTAACTACCATCAAGCCAACTAAAATTTATTGAACACTATACGCCAGGCTCTGTGTTAGGTGATATAGGTGTATATACTTAACACACCTTCAAAAGATGGGTGTAATTTTTATTATCCTTCTTTTGCAGATAGGGGATGCTAATGGTCAGAGAAATTTAGTCACTTTTAAGTGACAGCCTGATTTGAACCAAGGCAGCCTGGTTTTAGGGCGAGGACCTTCTTCCTCCACCCACTGTCTGGCTGTACCTTCAATTCCCTGTCCCTGTCACTGACGCCAACTCTCAGGTAGAGCACAGACCACTGGTTGTCACCCCCAAATGTGCCAGCCTTGGGTGGCTCATCCGGGCCTTGTTTTATAGTCAGCTCAGCAAAGCCAGCTGCTGTGCTGCCCTATCACTTAGGTCATCCTCATTCCCACTCTCATCTTCATTCACCTGAACTCATGAATTTAAAACCACTGAATGCATAGGGTAAGGGAAGCATTTCATTTGCTTTTGCTTTTTTTTTTATTTGAAGTAGCAGCTGTGCTGGAGCTGGAGCTTCAAAGAATTCATTAAAGACATTCAGGTGTAGCCAGAGCTTGTGTACCTGGACACTCGGGAGAAAGGCTGAGGAAAATTCCCTGTTGTGCACATTTTCCGATTGTTCTGTCATTATATGCAAGGACAGGCTGGGTCTAGGTTCTGGGAAACCTAGTTAGGGAGGTTTTAGGATGAGATATTTTAAAAAGACTGTCCTACCATATATTTTTCCTCCTTAAAAATCAGAATAAATGAAATAACTCAACCTTTCTATATGCAGTTACCATCTAAGATCTGGGACATTTGATTTTTTATGCTTAGTGGGGCTCATGATCTGTCACACATTTGAATCAACATGAGAAAATCTAAATCTCTTTAAGATCTTGAAGCTGAAATTATTGAAGTTTATTTTTTTGTTGGAAATACAGCATAAATTGTTTTTGGATTAATGGGATTTTAGGTGGATTTAATTCTCCATCTCCAAACGTCCTACACTTTCCAGGTTTTCTAATAATTAGAAAAAAATATAAATGTCTAAGGGAAAATCAGTCATTTAATTACTGTTATTGAGTTCTGAACTAGAAGTGTGGTATGTGGGATACAGTTTTGACTCTGCCCCTTTGGGCAGAGTCAAGGTAACTTTGGATAAGTCTTTAGGCATCTCGGGGCCCAAGCTTCTGGATCTTCATGGTGCATGGACAGGATGGTACAGTGGGGTTTGGACTCTTGACCCCAAATTCCAGTGGTTCCTACATGAGCCTCTGGCTTTCCTTCTCCCTCCACCCCACCCCCCAACGATATCCACCAGGTTTCTACCAAAACAGCTCTGCTACATCTGCTGTTTTACATGGTAAGAATCCCAATACTGTGACTGTTAAAAAATATTCCACTTATAACCAAAAACATCTGAAAACTTCTGGGCCAAGTTACAGCTCAGTGAAGTTAGAGAGCTTCTCACTTGTGGTTTTTACAATCCTTTTGTCCATACTAGATCTCACACAGGCTATGGGATTGCCCAGAACTTCCTACGCTTCTTCATCTTGGGGGTGGGGGGTTGGGGTGGCCAATGAAACCAGTGGGACTAACCTGTAATAATTAATTTTGTTAAAACACTTCCCAGGTTTTTTTCTTAAAATTCCTTGCTGCACATTTCGACTTATGAGAAGGTAAAAAAGGCCTATGCACCCTGCTACTCAAAAGATCCTTTCTCAGTTACTCAAATTGGCTGACATTCCAATGAAACCCATTTACACTTTATTACAATTGAGGTGTGAATTATTTTAGCAGATCTTCTTGAGAAGGGAGAAGGGAGGAAAAAGTGACAGGGAGTCAAAGCGGAAAGGACATAAGGTGAAGGGAAAAGTGGTTAAAAAAAGGGGGGGGGGGATAAGGAGACACCAGTGATGCATTTTATCTACTTCACATCCTATTCATATCTGGATCTGGTCAATATGGCCGTCATCCCCTTGGCTTGAGAATGTCTAACTACAAGACTTAAGCCTGTTGTCTAAGACTAACACAACACAACACGACACAACACACTCACCCCAGAGAATAATGCTCACAAACTACCCACAGATCAAAGCACAGAAGTAGATTCTCTTCCTCTTCCCTACTTCATCAAGGTTATCTTATCTAATTTAAAGCATATCTCCCATCAGATATTTGATGACCATCACATCATCTCTCAACTATTTCTAGAACCTGGATTTCTAGAATTCTAGAATGAAAAAATCAAGATGCTTTTACTGGATTTAAGCCCAATTCGTGTACTGCCATGCTTTTAGGGATCCAGAAGATGCAGATTTCCTCCCAGTTAAGCATATTTGGGAAAAAATGCAAGATGCAGAAAAAATGATAGGAAAGAACACAGGTGGAGCAGTCCACTGAGCAAAAGATTCTTTGGTGAGTGGAAGACCGAAAGTACCTCACTAGCAGTAATGCTTCAGTAATAAACATTCACAGCGTGTAGCTTAATCTCTCTCAAGAGAAAGACTGACTCATGCCCTGCTCATTTCTTATTAACCAAGCTTTTGATTACATAGGTATGTCAGGGCACCCTGACCACGGATTATCAAGACCCAGTTGAACCTCACATAATGTTTAAGACATCGGCCTACCGTATTACGATCCAGTTTTAAAAGCCTTGGAAATTAAGAGACTTTATATGGAACAGGATATCTCAAAGAAGATTTCCCTCAGCTACACTGACTTTTCTAAGTTTTCTAAATTTTATACACAGCAAATACCTGAACTTCAAAGGCTTATTCCATTGGATTTGGCTTCCAGTACAACATTATTGTTAAGTCTTAAAGAGAGAGAGAGAGAGAGAAAGTCTTACAGAAATGTATTCTTGAAGAGAGCAGGGTTTGGGTGTTCCCATTTGGCATGTAGCCCTTAAATAGATCTGACAGCTCAATTTTCCAATATGATATGCAGGAAATATGAAATTAGCTCCCAATTATATCCGGTACAGTGATTATATGCACGGGAGGTTTCATGCAGGGCAACTTGTCACAGCTACTTCCTGAAGCTTTATTTTCTAAAATTCTAAACCCAGCCCACAGAAAATCAGGAGCATTTTTAAAAAGTTGGAGTGTGCGGCATGATAATGATTTGCTTTTTGTTCTGTTTGGGTGTATTTTATATCTGCTTTCATAACATTTGCTTCTCTCTTACACATGTGGTTTGGACAATAGTGGACTAACTATTGCTAGTCCACTTCTAGTCCACTGTATAAGCGATGGAAAAACCCGTGTCCCCCACAACACACTTTATCCTCTACCCCAAGTAACAAATGTGCCCTTTAATCAGATCGGCAATGAGCTCATCTAAATGGGTATACAAATGCGCTCTCACATAGGTAGGTTCTGTGAATATCCTTTGCCTAGTGGGATGCTTATGAAAGTCTTCTTAAATAGGCTTTCCCCTCTTCTCCTTACTGCAGTTTGGAAAACAGAAGTGATGCTCCAATCTCAAGGTGCCATCGGGGGTCATGAAGTGATATGGATGGTGAGGGTGATAGAACCCCAAATTACAGGAGGCCAGGGTCCCTGATGACTATGGAGCCTCCATGCCAGTCCCGGATTGCCTACCTGCAGATGGATGGGGGATTGCGTTACCATGTCTGCCCACGCTATTGGCCAGGATTTTTACTGGTATGGTTAGAAGGTAAAGAGATGTTTATTTTCCTCCCTTCCTCCTTCCTTCCTTTCCTTCCCTCTTCTCTTTCTCCTTCCTGCTCATCTTTCCTTTCTTCCTTCCTCCTTTCCTTCCTCTCCCTGCCCAGGCCCCAAGTCTGTGCAGTAACTCCAGCTGGCCGAAAATGCAGGAAAACATAATGCCAAGAGACTTTTCCTGACCACTCCTGCATCCACAGGCCAGTCCCAATACTCAACATGATGAGGCTGGGGCGTGTGAAACTGCCAATAACCAACCACTGTTGACCCATGAAGCTGACAATTTCGTGTGGTTCAGTATTCTGAATTCTGTACTGTCTGCTTCTCTCCTGTAAGGAGTAAAATAAAAATCACCTCACACAATCCTATCAGAACAGTGAGCTATAAAAGATTCTGAGTTGCATGTGCTATAGGAGCAGGGCTGAGAAAAGTGTCCTCAGATGACATCTTGAGGGGGCACTATCAGGGGCTCTCAGGATTTAACGTACCTGACCTCAGTGACACCGAGCCCTTCCGTATAACTTTCGGACATGGGGTACCCTCCCTATGGGCTGTCCTCCCCATTGTTCCACATCTTCATGTGGCTGACCCCCCCTCATCTTTATAGTCTCAGATTCAATGTCCTGCTAAAACCCCACGCAGCCTGCCCTAGAATAAACTGGTCATATTAAAAGCAAAGGGTGTTGGGCACCTGAATGGCTCAGTGGGTTAAGCCACTGCCTTTGGCTCAGGTCGTGATCTCAGGGTCCTTGGATCGAGTCCCACATCAGGCTCTCTGCTCAGCAGGGGGCCTGCTTCCCTTCCTCTCTCTCTGCCTGCCTCTCTGCCTACTTGTGATCTCTCTCTGTCAAATAAATAAATAAAATCTTTAAAAGAAAAAAAAAAAGCAAAGGGTGTTCTTATAAGAGTTTTCACAGTTATTTCTTTTCTTTGGGTCTTCTTTTAAAACAATTTATTTCCAGCATTATTGAGATAATTGACATATAACGTTGTGTAAGTTTAAGATGTACGGTGGGATGATTTCATACACAAATGTATTGCAAAATGTTTACCACAATAAGACTAATTAATATATCCTTCACATCACATAATCCCTGTTTTGCAGTTATGGTGAGAACACATAACATAAGCTCTACTCTCGTTGCAACTATTAAGTATATAATACATCTTGTTAACTATAGTCATCATGCTGTACATGAGATCCCCAGAACTTAATCATCTTATAACTGAAAGTTTGTACCCTAGAATATTTCCTAACCCTACCCCAAGACTCTGGGAATCACCATTGTGCTCTGCTTCTATGAACTGAATGCTTTTAGATTCTACATATAAGGGAAATCATATATTATTTGTCTTTCTCTGACTTATTTCACTAAGCATAATTCCCTGAAGTTCTGTTCATGTTGTCACAAATGGCAGGATTTCCTTCTTCTCATTACTGAATAACATTCCATTGTGCATGTATACACACACACACACACACACACATATATAAAATATACATTTTATATATTATATATGTATATATAATTATACATATAACAACTTCTTTATCCATTCATCCATCACTGGACACTTAGGTTGTTTCAATGTCTTGGCTATGTGATTAACACTGCAATGAATTTGGGGATGCAGATAACTATTTGAGATAGTGATGTCATATTATTCAGATATGTACCAGGAAGTAGAATTGCTGGGTCAAATGATAGGTAGCTCTATTTTTAATTTTTTGAAGAAATTCCATACTGTTTTGCATCATGGGGGCACCAATTTACATTCCCACCCAGTGTAAGATACTTCAAGCTCTACTGCTTCTAGAATAGTAGGCATTCATGTGCTTTCTGAATTGAATGGCAAATATGGGATGAGAAAGTGCTAGTTCAGTAAAAGCACCTCATAAAAAGCCTTGGAGACCATAAACATGGGTGAGATATTACACCCTACACAGGCTGAGAAGGACTATTTCATTGACTGTCTTATAGAGTCAGCTCTCTAGCAGAGCATACTGTCCAGTTTAGTTAACTGTTACAGAAGTTACAAAGAAAGTGAAAGAGGAGAACTTAACAAAGTGATGGAAAATTAGTGTTATAAGGAAAGACAAAGAGAATTATACTTATCTCATTTAAAGAAAATAAAAGTAGGAGGTATCCCATCAAAGTTTTCAAGTTCACTTAAATTTGAACATATTCTATTGCTGAAAAATAAAACACATAATCACCTCTGTTTCCCCTTATGTTTAAGCTGCCCAGAAAATTTATAGCAAAATTTGTTCATAATTGGCACAAACTGCTCGAGGTATGTGCATAAAGGTCTTCACTATTTTTAGTTCTTACAAATGTTCTCTTCTCTATTTCTAAGTGTTTAATGTATGAGCCACTGAAAGTCTCATCAAAAGTAGATGTGGCAAAGACAAAACAAAACAAAAACAACTATGCGCATACAAAGACTGCTTTCAAATGTATAAGTACAAGGACGTTATGAGAAGGCTGCTAAAATCTTTCAGTCTAGTTTAAAAGATCAAGTAAGGAGAAACTGTTTTATAAAAAGAATAGAAAGAATTCGTTTGAAAGAAAAAAAAAGTCTCTTGCCCATGAACAAACATGGAAACGAGGTTCTGAAGATGTCAGGGACATTCTTATCTTTGAAAATAACAAATGTGAGAGATTTTATAAACTGTAAAGTGCTCTGTAAGGTTTTTGTGGAAAGAACCACGATGCCCTTCAACGGACGAATGGATAAAGAAGATATGGTCCATATATACTATGGAGTATTATGCCTCCATCAGAAAGGAAGAGTACCCAACTTTTATGTCAACATGGATAGGACTGGAAGAGATTATGCTAAGCGAAATGAGTCAAGCAGAGAGAGTCAATTATCATATGGTTTCTCTTATTTGTGGAGCATAAGGAATAACACAGAGGACATGGGGAGATGGAGGGATATATTCACATTGCTGTGCAACCAGCCTCCAAAACTATTTTTATCTTGCAAAACTGAAACTCTGTACACATTCAACACCAATTCTCCATTTCTCCCTCCTACAACTTCCCTGGCAGCCACCATTCTACTTTCTGTCTCTGTGAGTTTGACTACACTAGGAACCTCAGTTAAGTGGAATCATATAGTATTTGTCTTTTTGTGGCTGCCTTATTTCACTTAGTATAACGTCCTCCAGGTGCAGAGGCAATATTTTAACTCTTATTTATTTCTGCTTTATAAAATCACAGGCCTCTATGCCATGGGATTCCCTGAGGCACGGATCCATTGAGGATAATGAGAGAATATACCATGCTGTGGTTTGGCTCATGATTTTGTTGTTGCCACAGGGTAGTTATAAAATGCACACATGTCCAGCTTAGGGATTACCTGAGCCTTACACATGCTTTCCTCCAAGACAAGAGTTACTTGTAAATCATTGCTATATCTTCCTTGGATAGATTCCTAAGCTTGAAATGTTATGGTCGGTTTTACTATGGGAGATACCAGAGTACAGAAATCATTAAGTCTGAATTTTAATAAAATCAATCCATTAGAAGAAATTGTTTATTAAACATACCTACCAAGGCAAACCAATATGTGAGGAACCAAAAAGAATAACACATGATCCTTGCACTGAGAAATTGGAAATCTTATTGATAGGTAAACACAATAAAAAAAAAATAAAGTGTATACTATAGACTGAGTATTTGCTGCCCCTCCAAACATTCAATCCTAACATTATGGTGATGATATTTGGAGGTGGGCCTCTGGAGGTGATTAAATCATGAAGGTGGAGCCCTCACGAATGGGATTAGTGGCCTTTTAAGAGATCCTCGGAGCAGAGAAATCTCCTGCCCCTTCAGCTATTTGGAGACACAGCAAAAAGATGGCTGCGTATAAACCAGGAAGCAGTCTTCACCAGACACCAAATCTGCCGGCATCTTGATCTCGGACTCCCAGCCTCTTAAACTGTGAGGAATAACTTTCTGTTGTTGATAAGCCACCCAGTTGATTGTATTCTTTTATAGCAGCCTGAATGGACAAAGACAGTTTACAGTAAGAGCATAAGAGACTGGTCACAGGATTCTATCGCTAACCAACGAACTGATGGCTAACAATGAAGTGCTATGTATTCCAGGGAAGGAGGACATCCTGCAGGCAGGCAGAGTTGAGAGCAGGTCTCACATACAGCCGCTAACACATTGTAGGTGTTCAAGGATTACTGAAGGCAGGAAGGAAGGTCAGGGTTTGAAAAGGCAGAGAGAATGATGTCAGAGATTTGTGGCCTGAGGAATGGCATGAGCAAATGCTTGGTGTGGGAAGGTTCACGAATGATTTAAGAAATGGGAAGCAGACTGGTTTGTCTAAAGGAAGAGGACAGCCACAGAGGTGTCTGAGGACGAAGGTCAGATATGTGAAAGTGGGCCCTGTGGGGGAGGGCTTGGAGCAGCCGAATCTGTTTTTGAATTTAATTATCTAAGTAATTAGGAACTATGAAGATGGGTGAACAGGAGTAACATGATTAATGTGGCATTCTAGGACAATTAATCTGGCAGACTAGTGAAGAGAAGAGAGTGGAAGACAGAGCAGTTGAGAACTCTTCACTGTGGTCTAGAGGTGGCCATGTCTGTGTTTCCTCTGAGCCCATTAAAAAAGAATGAGATGGTCTTGAAGAGAGAACACTGGCTCTACTGGAACCTCACCATCTTCACACTTTGGTTTAGACTTATAGGAGGGGATGATTAAACTTTATTTCTTTCCAAATTCAAATGTTATGCTTCCATCTCCACCTTCACTCAATGAGCGTAATTATTGTAATTGAGGAGACATACAAAGGCATTATTGAGTGTGTGCTAATTGTGGAATACACACCAAGAGGGTGGCCATGAACAATCTGTTGTGGGGAGGAGAGGCACTAGGGAAGAGGAGTTTATGTATCCGTACAGATTTGTACTTAAAATTCCTTTTAATGACATTTATGTTCTGCCTACTTTTAGGAGGTCAGGCTTTGACAGCTCAGCTGGCAGTGAGAGATTCCTTCTTTGTCCTTGGTTCTCTGTGCTTATATTTTCCCAGAGATACTCGTTCAGAGGTATGGTTGGGTTGATCTGAGTGTCTTGGCCAAATACTTGGCTTGACCTTATCCCCATGGCTTTTAACTTTCCAAATACTGCATTATCCTAGATATACCTTAATCTCATCTTTCAGAGCTCACTTCCCAGGTCACACACTTGCCTCAGATGTAAGCCAGGGACTAGTGCTAAGCAGACACCCTAGGAAGAACCAAAAGGAGCTTAAGTCCATGCTCCAAAGCCTATGTCTACATGGAGGCTTCTCAAGCTCTCACTTGGAGCCGATTTATTCTTACATTTAAACACAACTCTAAAAAGCCCATTTTTTGTTTCCTTAGTTCTCAGACCCATGAGGTGCAGAATGACCACTGATAATGTGGGAGCAGCCAGAAAAATGTTTCCAAGCAGGAACAACGGTCATGTAACTATCAGATATAAGAAAGGATGACCATACACTTATTTGAGTCAACTAAAATTTTTGAGAAATATAAGAGGTACGAGAGCAGGGAGCGAAATCTGAGTATACAGAGTGAAACCCCCTTCAGAGAGTTTCTGAATCCTACAGATCCACTGGCAGGTGTCCCGGCTTACCAACTTCCCCTTGAAGCTGCCAAAACTAGCCCAGGACTTGTGATGGTCATTTACACACTGGATGCTTTAGGACAAGCTCTGAGTGGACTTGTCAGAAGCTCAAAGAGGGGTGCCTGGGTCACTCAGTGGGTTAAGCCAGTGCCTTTGGCTCAGGTCATGATCTCAGGGTCCTGGGATCGAGCCCTACATCGGGCTCTCTGCTCAGCAGGGAGCCTGCATCCCCCTCTTTCTCTGCCTGCTTCTCTGCCTACTTGTGATTTCTCTCTCCATCAAATAAGTAAGCAAAATCTAAAAAAAAAAAAAAGGTACAAAGAGACTACAGAAGAGGAATGAACATGTGCAGAAGGAGTTAGTAAATAATCATCTACCTATCTGTGACACTCCTGACATTTACTTAACTCATGCACTCACTCACCCAGCCAACAGCTTAGACCACCTTGTACACTCCAGGAATTGTGCTGTATTCTAGGGACACAGCATGAAAACCTTACAATCTAGAACAGCCCCAACTGGAAACCCAGTGTGTGATTCATACTTAAAACACCCTAGTTTAGAAGAAGCATTTTGAATTGTATAGCAGCCACATGTGCAAGTGCAGTACTACATGCACGCAGGTACAGGCACAACTGGCTACTCCTCAATCACTGCATATGCAAAGGTCCCAAGCCATCTTTGGTTGGGCTCTTTGGAGCTTACTGTGCAGCCCTCATAAAATCACAAATTACATAGGAAAAATCATAAATAATTACTACTTTACCTAATTACATATACTATGATGAGTCTTTCAGTCTTTTTACCATAGATTAAGGTATTGCTTATATGACTGTTCTCTATCTCATTCACAGAAATCAATATAAAATTCTATTTAGCTCTCCTGAACTCTAGCCAACTGTCCATCAGCATCTCTGGCTGTACTGTATTCTCTTAAAAAATAAAATAAAATAAAGGAAACACCTTGACCATAATAGACACTCAATAAATATCTTTGAATGAAAGACTGAAGAAATGTTTTGTGAATGTTATCCACACTTATTCGTTTCAAAGCACCAGGAAAACAGATATACAATATCTGAACAGATATACAATATTCAGAAACACTTTCGATCCCAGAGCATTAGTTGCTTTTCTCCCCAGGCTCACACCGCTTTCGTGCATATAAGTGGAGGGGTTGGTTAGTGCAATTTCATGCCTTGCCTCTTTGCTCTGTCCTGTGAGGAAGTAGAGCTGACACAGAAAAGCAGGGACAAAATCCGTCCCAGATGCATGTGCAGCATCTGTCAGAAAGACCTGAACATGGTCACAACAGCTTGGACTTAAGGGAGGCATGCACACCGTGGGTGGTTTTCGCATGTTTGTTCCTCTGTTAAATTCAAATTGGACCCACTGGACCTGACCGGCTGAATGGACTTAATCACATGTTACGCCTTTTGTGTTTGCTATCTCAGCTGAAAGCGGATATTGAGAGTCACCCCAATAATGGGATTTCCCAAGCTCTGATGCTGCAAGGAAAGAAGCCGTGGTGTCAGAAAGAGAATCTCAGATGGCAGGACTCAAAGGCAGAGAGAAGCCTTGGGGTCCCTGAACTCAGCTTCCTTGATGTGCAAAGGCCCCATTTACTGCAGCTTTATAAACAAGCAATAAACAAAGGCCATCTCATAAAAACATTTGCCCAGCTTACCCTCCCTCCATAAATAGTAGAGTGAACTCAGACCAGCACCTGGCACCATTTACAGCCACCCACCATCAATTACCCCTGGTTTTCAGAAGGTAGGTAATGGCTCTTGGCCAAGAAGACCTAAGGCATCTCAGGAAGATGGATGTAACTTGCTCTTACATCAGATCTGACTTCACGCCAAGGTTTACTTGGGCTCCCTTTCTCGTTCTGATTTTGGTTAAAAGCATGGCTCTGCGGCCACCAGGAGAATGCACCTGGCAGACCGCCTATAGCCGAGAGCACACTTGATGGGGGGCTGTCTGCTATGTGTCAAAGTCCATTGCTGTGTTTTCCCTGAGGCCTCACCATGCACAGGTTGCTCCCTGCCAATGACTGAGTCCAGCACAGGTACTAACATAGACCTGTTGCAACATAGACATGATGCTGGACTCCTATGGCCAGTTTAGGCTTCAGTACCCCCAAGGACTTAAGCACTCTGCATGTCTGCACACAGCTTAGGATGCTTCCCCCCAAACCTCTCTTCCTGCCCTAGTCTGTTTGGGCTCCTGTAAGAGATTGACAACAGAAATGTATGTCTCACAGTTTTTAGGTACTGAAAGTCTCTCCAGCAAGGCCAGGTGAAGAGCCTCTTCTGGGTCACAGAGTTCTTCCTGTAGTCCTACAAGTTGTAACGGGTTGGGAGGTCACACTGGAGGCTCAAGATAAGGCACTAATCCCATACAAGTGGGCTCCACCTTCATGACTCAATTGCCTCCCAAAGGTTCCACCTCCTACTACCCTCACCTTAGGACTTAGAACTTTAGTGCATGAATTCGGAGAGGGGCAGGGGGATACAAACATTCAGACCATAGTGTGCCTTCCCCTTCACTCAAGGTTGAACTTAACGTTGTCTTTGGGCAACGTTAGACAACTAACTTCTCCTTGTCTCCTTTCACATGGGCAATTCCCCTAATAAAATCCTTGCTGTATAACCTGGTCTTGGTGTCTGCTTTTTACAAGACCTAGACTCACACAGGCTCCTTTTTGGTGACCCGGGAAAAGTCACAAGTCCATTCTAAGGCAGGGCCTGAAGAGGACCTCACACACAGAAGGCACTCAAGTCATACTGACTAAATGAATGAGTGAATGAGAGACCCTTACATTCTAAGGAGGTGGCCCTAGCTCTGAAGATGGATCTAATTATGACATTATGCAAGTGACAGTGCAAGTGCAAATGACAGTCTGCTGAATTCCTTATCATTGGGGCACCACCTCCACACCTAAGGAAGCAGAAGTCCCATTTTCTGAAAGTTGATGGGGACTTCTTCAAAAGCCACGGAAGCTGCAGTGATTCTCAATTTCTGAGATTCTAACTTGGAATTTAAGCAGCCTACTTTTTTGAACTTCATGTTCTTAAGGCATGGAGCACCTCCTTTCTATCCAGTGGGGCCAGAGAAAGGAGGCCTCATCATGAGGCCAATATTGCCAAGTAAAGGCTGAAGTTAAATACGAGTGAGACAGGTTGGTTACCCTGGGGAAGGGAGGATGGAAGGAAAACTAGAAGGAGAATTTGAGGAGGTGGCTCCTATCTCAATGTGAATCGTGAGGGCACCTATTGATGCAGTGGAGACCTGTACTTACCCCCATAAGGCACTCTTGTGACCCCCAGAGGCATATTAAGGTAACCTGGAAGTCTGGGGCAGCTGCGGTATGTTTCCTTGCCTGTGGAAGTGTGACCTGCCTAAAACCTGGGCTAAAGCGCAAATGTCCTAAATATTCAAGCAGTTAGTGGTAAATGCGGAACCTGAGAGATAAGACTGCCAGGAGGGTTGGCGGAATTGCCCCAGTGTGTCAACGCTAAACACTTACTACACCCCCATCTCTGGATCTAGGGCCCAGCAATCTGAATCTGAACACGCGTCCAAAAAATTATTGGCCCTAAATGTAGTCTACATGACCCCTGTTAAAGACACTATAATTGGGGATCTTGAGAGAATTACGGCTCATTTTTGGCAAGAAACCATAGAGGAGAGATTCCAGACAGAAATGTAACTGCAAAGAACTTCCACTCTGAGTCAAATAGAATCAAAACTCCTAGGCCCTTCTTCCTCTGAATGCCCAGGGTGTCAGAGGCCACTAGCTCCTATTAATGGGGAGGTAGGAAGAAGGACAGCAGATGTTTACAAGCAAAGACTTTGGGGAAGTGGCAGGAGGGTTGGACAATGGACCCATTGTCAGAGTCTGACAGTGTAAACTGCCTGTTATGAATAATGTTATAGACTACAGCACTGTTGATAGATTTAAGCCTCATTTCATCTCACAGAGGCATGAAAGAGAAACAGCCAACAACTAACCTCCTTCCTGTTTGGGGCATGCCCACTGGAAGAGTCTCCGTGGGCCAGAGGTAGTTTCCCACCATAAAAACTGAAAACAGAGGGCACTCACTGGCCTTGCCAGCATCTCTGTTGTAGGGTGTGGGCACTGGACCTGCGTACATGCACTGACCTTAGACCTGGAGTCAGGAGCTGGTGTCATAGAGCCCTGGACACTGAGACGCAACCCCAGTGGGAGAGCGTGTGGTCCCAGGGCACCCTAGTGAGGACATCTGGTAACCAGGTTTGGCATCTCTGGGGTGCAAGCTGCAGTATCCGGGCTTGGTGAAGACGCAGTGGGATCCTCAGGGGACCCTTTTGGTGGTGGGATGTGGGGCTTCTTTCCTGGCCACACGACCCTTAAAAAACAGCCTTTCTCTGGCTGGGTCCTCTGGAAATTCTGTAGCCTCCTGAGTGGCCTCATTTTTAACAAATTTCCTTCTTGCATGACCAGCCAGATGTGCTTCTGCAGTTAGAACTAAGCCCCCCAGCCGGCTGAAGTTGTCTTTTGTGGTAGGAGTCCTCGGTTTCCGGTTGAGCCTGCAGCTCTGGGGAGGTGGCCTGCCAGCAGCCAGGGCAAGCCAGGTGAGTGCTGGGCGACGGGGCACAGCATGACTCATCTTCGTTCCTGCTGACACCAGAGCTATAGGATTCTGCGGGACCATCTTTTGCACAGGAGGGGATGGTTGGAAAAGAATGATCCTTTCCAACAGGACTTGGTCCTATAGTACAAGCCCCTGTCCTCTGCAGGAGACAGCTGGCAGCGAGGGCAGGGCTCTGTGTCCCCGGGTGGGATTACGCCCCAGGGAACTCCCTGGCTGGTGCATTTGCGGTGGGGCAGTTTTCAGGACTTGCAGGGGGAGAGGGTGGGCTGGAGCACACCTCCCTGACATTCAGAGTTTACATTCCCTTGCCTAAGATGTTCTTTAGGAGCTGATGCTGGGCCAGTGACAGTGAGGTTTGCTGTGATATATTGGCAACGTTTTTGAAGCAGATCAGGGAGCAGTGGCGAGGTTACCCCAATGCAAAGCTTCAAATCAACCTGTCTCTTTTACATTCAGAATGTCGTGTGATTAATGGGGGCCCGTAGCACAACAAATGAGAGGAGGTGACATCGTGTGGGCTGCTCTCTGTTCTGATTAAGTTATTAATCACTCCTTAATTATGAGAGACAGAATTTTGTCTCCTGTCCCACAGACCTTCTAAAGGACATATTTAGGGCTGACAATTTGGAGGAGAGATGGTTTCCAGCTTTTCCAAAAACCCGTACCACACAGGGTTGGGAGGAGGTCTGAAATCTGCATATCCCCCTTTAAGTAATGAGTTCTCCAGGGCAAGGTAGGTGATGGCTGTTCCAGGAATATAAAATGTTGGGTAATTTAAGGCAGCTTGCACCTCCATTCTTGCAGAGATATAATGGGCATCTTAGCGAGGAAGCTCATTGTAGGGTGAGTGTTGCCATCTGGGTGACCAGGCACGAGGGGGCCATGCAAGTGTGTGGACAGAGCTATCTGCATCTTTTCCTTCCAGCATGGGCCAGACCTTGGGTCCACTTTTCTCACATCTCACAGGAGACAGACAGCTAAGCCATTCTGAATTGTGCTCCTTTCTATCCCTTATCATTCCCTGATACCACAGATCAGCCAAATGACATCTTCGTCTCCCAAAAGGAGTTCACCTGCCATTTCACACACACGCTGCTTGCTCTGCAGTCTGAGTCTTCAAACTTCACTCTCTGCCTTGTTTATTCCTTTCATATGCCTAAACTCAGATCAGTGTTAGTACCTCCAGGAAGCCTTCCCTGATGTCCCTGCCTGATGCCCATAACCTCTCCTGTGCTCCCAGAAGAGCTCATTCATACCCACAGTCTCCAGGCACCGGGCTGCTCATCTTCCCTTCTGGATGTTGCACTTTTTGTGAAGACAAATGGTTCTACTCAGTTTGTGACACCAAGTTCCTCCACGTATCAGGCATTAACAAACGTCCATTGAATGAAGAAAAAAATGAATGGGTGAATGCAAGAATCTCACTCATTATTCGGTATTATATGGAATGAATAAATGAACAGTTGAGAGCTAAAAGTTTCCAGCGAACTGTGGTGTAGACTGCTGGTTGTTGACTCCATGGTTTTCCTGAGCACACAGCTAGGGCCACCTCTTCCACCTTCCCTTGCAGTCAGAGGTGGCCATGGCGGGAGAGGGGGAGGGAAGGCCCGTCGCTCCTAGCTTACTGGGGGAGCAGAGCCCTCCCCTCTGATTGGATTTTGCATGAAGGAGAACTACATAGCCATGACATCATGTCATGGAGACTCAGTTTATCTGTCCCTGCAGCTATTGCTACCTTCACAGACACACCAGTCTCATCCAAGGGCTGTGTCTCCTGGCTGATGTCCCTTCTTGTGACTCTGGGGAAAGTCACTTCCCTCTCTTCCCTGTCTTGGAAGTATTGGGACTGGAGAGCGGTTTGGTCAATGTAATCTCACTCTGCTATAGCGTAGGTCCATGCTTTTCCACCTTTAAGGTACATATAAATCATCTGGGGGGTCTAATCAAAACACAGGTTCTGATTTCAGCAGATCCGGGTGGAGCCAAAGATTCTGCCGCTCTAACAAGCCTGCAAATGGTGCCAATATTGTTGGTTCACAGACCACACTTTGAGGACCTGGAATTTAAGAAGCAGGGTGCAGCTACTATCAAGTGTTCCCTAAAGAGGATATCACCTACAGGTGTGACAGAGCATCGCCAGATTGCTTGGTGCCTTTATTCCGGATATTCTGGGGCAAGGGGCGAAGATGAGACTCTGCATTTCCAACAAGTTCTAAGGTGATGTTCATGCTGCAGTCCTAGGGATCACGTGCTGAGAGCCACTAGCTTCATGACTAAAATTTTGCACTTGGGAGCCATTCGTGCCAGCTTTGGAACCTGGCTCTGCCACTTATTTGCTGTGCAAACTTGAGCAAATTAACTTCCTGGTGCCTCCATTTCCTCCGGAGTGAAATGGAGATGATTCCGGTAATAGTATCACCCTCACAAAGTGTTCTTAAGCACTACCTTAATGCTTGGCAAGTGTGTTCTGTGTCAGAGGGAGCTGCTGCTGTTATGTGATTAGAGTGTGCAAGTGTGGGCTTCAGAAGGAGAACGACTTGGGTTCTAATCCTCGCTCATCTCTCTATCTATCTTTCCACCCGCTCTGTCCCTGGCCAGATGACCTCTCTAAGCTTCCTGGTCTCCATCTGCTGAATGGAAATCATTGCACTTGCTTCACAGAGGTGCCCGGGCATTAAATGAGAAAATGCAGAGAAAGCATTACAGGACTCCAATGAGTAACGCTGCACCCGCACCAGGCGGATTTAAGCGTGTTCTTGGCCTGCCCCGCTGAACAGGCAGTCGGCCAGGCCTCCTCTGCTGTGGCATTTTCCATCTGCAGAGCAGCCGTAGGATCCCACCAGCCTATGGGGCACTGCTGTGAGCCCAGGCTTGCCCTATATCCTCGCTCTGCCCCAGAAGCCTTCCTTCGTGCCAGCATCTTTGGGTTTATGCACGAACCTTTCAGCAGTTGCGTCCAGTTTCATTTCTGTGAACAGCTGGGAGGAATAACTTTGTCAAAACAGCCAAAACCCACAGGACTGGAGAGCTCCCATCTTCTCCTGACATACGGAGACTGGAAGTCTCTGGAAAAGCCAGCTTCCTCTGCAAGTGTCTAGGGCCACCTTACTGGGCTCTCCCCCAGTTCTCCCCCATCTTTATTTCTGGCTGTGAAGGGACCCTGGGCTGAGTCTTCTTTCTCAGTAGTGTTCCTCATATAGCCTTTCTTCAGTAGAAAAGCCTCCTGTGTGCTAGAAATCCCATTTACCTTCCAGAACCTTTAAGAACTGTGACGTGCTTTGGCTCCTGTCCTAGGAGAGAGGCCACTGGGCTGTCTGGAGCTGAAGTTTAAATATCCACTGTTGTTACTACATCTTCTGTGCCATGTTTTCTCCTCCTCGTGCTCAGTGTTCACGGAGGTTTGCTTGTGTTCAGTGGCCCCCTTTGTGTTTCAGACTGATGGGCCAATTTTATTTGCAATGCATCATACAATCCATTTAGTCTTCCAGGTACCTTAGGAGGATACCGAGGGTTGTGTAAAATGCTCCAGAGAGGCGGGTTTAGGGCAAATATTTGGCCAAGAGACCACCAAACCACACCGGTATCACCCTGCAACCCGGACACCACTAGTCTCTGGAGTTTCAGTCAGTGAAACTGTTTCCTGAGCCGATATTACAAATACCCTTACCCAGGAGATGCAGGACCTCTTTACTCAAGCAGAGCAGTGTGATCTAGTCAGACAGACTCCAGAGACAAAAATTTAAGTTCCAATCTATCTGCAAACTCCTTTTGTGCCTTTAGCTATGATAATAACTACAATATCTGGTGATGAACACCTGCTCTGTGCAAGGTACCATCGTTGTTGCTTGATCTGTGGTTCCCACAACAGCCCCACCCGGTAGGTGTTAATATCCCCATTTCACAGAGTAGAAAACTGAGGGTCAGAGGGAGCGAAATTGCTTAACATGTAGTAAGCAATGGGGCCAGGATTTGAACCCATGGGTAGCTGATCTCCAACAGGACTCTATCCAATACCTACACGTTCCTTTCCCTACCTGTATAAAAGGCAGGTGCGGAGAGGGTAGGAACTCTATGTCCCCTCTGGATGGGTCCTTCCCTGGTGGTCAAAGTGGGCCGCGTGAGCCTGTGACTACAATTATAGGCCGTATGAAGAGCAGGAGAGAGAGAAAGGGAAGAGGTAGTGCTTGCTTTGAAACATCAGTTTTTCAGCACAGGGGAGCATGAAGCCCTATGTAGGGCTGTTTCCAGCTTCCCTTTTACAAATGAGGTTGAAGAAAGTAAAGTTAATGAAGCAACACAGCTATGATGGGGAATGCAGCAGGAAGTAATCAAGCCCGGGACTGTGGGACGGTTGCCATGACATTCCAAAGCATGCACCATGATCACCATCTATGAATATTCCCTCCCTTGATTGATGGCCGGTTGCCTCTCTTTTCTTGTAAGCAAATGTGATAACAATATTAAGCAATTACAAGTAATATCCCCCAGCTGCTTCTTCACTGCCTCTGAAATATTATTTTGCATCTGCCCAAATAATTGGAAACCTAATAACAAGGATGGGGACAGCATATGCCTCTACCTTTCAAAGACAAAAGGATAACAAGCCCCCTCTTTCTAGGACATTCAAAGATGCCATCACCCTGCCAAACAGCCCAAGGCTTGCAAAGGTCCTGCTGCACTTTGAAGAAGCTTGCTGGATGAACCCTGTGAACACGCACCCACTGGAGGCATGATCAGGAGTGAGGGTTGCTGATGAGGTGGACTGGGTTAGCTCCAAGGTTAGAAGACAACTTTCCCATCAGTGTGAAGCTATCTGATCTTTATAATGCCACAGGCCAGCTAAACCCACCAAATGTTTATCCAACACTTCCTGGGGACAAAACAAGAATTTGCCATTGGGAATGTGGTCTCTCTCTCATACACACACACAACCGTGCATGCACATGCGCACATATCTTCTGCCATGTCAGAGCTCTCAGGCTGGTCTAAGGAGGAAATGTGAACATTATTAGTAAGTAAGTTCAATACAAGGAGGACTGTGATTAATAGGACAACACGGGGACCAATAGAGTACAATGAAAGCAAACAAGAAGTTGGGATGAATTCTGACTCACTTTAATTTATGGAACCAATATGGAACACTGCATGAAAGTCTGGTCTGAATGACTCTCCTTTTCTCCAGTATTTTCTATCTCAGCAACGGGAACCACCATTCAGCCAGCCAGAGGTCAAACCTGGAGAAATGAGTATTCTTCCTTAAGACTATCTTCTTCCTCATCTGATGTCCATAAACATCATCAAGTCTTATTCACTTTTATCTGCTAAATTTCTCCCCATTTTTTTCCCAACCACAAGACAATCACCAGCAGCAGAGGCAACCGGCAGCCTTGTTCACCTAGAAGTATATGTCCCCTCCTTTGGTCTGCTTGGGCAGCTTACGCCATGGACCATCCCTGGGTCAATAGCAATTGCTAGAGAAAGACTACAAGGTGGTAGAATAATTAGAAAGTCTTTCTAGAACAGGGGAGTGTGCAGATGTCTAAACAAAATGTGGATTTTATAGGAAGGAGAAAGAAGAGAACGCTTTCTTGGGGGGGGGGGGGAAATAGCAATTTCCCTCAGGGAAAAGGTACCAGAGGAGAATAAATCATAATTAGTAATTTGTCATATTACATACTTCTTGTAGTTGCTGAATTCCTAGGCACTACATAAAGCCATCATTTATTCATGTGGAAAGTATTTAAGTGACAGGCATTAGGATACAACACTGAGCAAAAATCCACAGACTTCCTTCCCTCACAGTGCCTGGAGTCAACCAGGGGGTACTGACATTAATAGGGTCACATAATAAGGGAAAGGGCAGCCCTGCTACAGGGAGGAGACCCATGTACATTACAGGAGCCTCTGGAAGCAGAGCTGATGCCAGCAAAGAGTTAGGAAGGCTTCCCTGAAGAGGTGGCACTTGAGCTGAGACCAGGAAGATAACAAGGGAGGGGGTGGAAACTGACCCAGGAGGGTGGCCCATGAGTGGAGAGAAGGGAAACCCTAGGTTCTTGAAATTACAGTTGAGCTGTTGCATTTATCAGTGATGGCTCTTGTCTAATCTCTGAACTTCTTGTTTTGTGAGGTTATATATTTCCTTTTTATTTAAGCTCATTTGTTTTGGGGTCTCTTGCAAGGAAAAGCAAATTAAGAGACACCGAACTTACCATCCCACAAGGTAGAGAGGAGACTTCACCATACTTTGGGGAAACTAAAGACAGAGAAGGTTTTGAGCACCCAGATAAGAGGCCCTAGCGTGTGAGTTTGAGGATGGCTTCCACAGCCAGACTACCCAGATTCATTTCCTGGCTTTCTGACTGTGTCTCTCTGTGACTCAGTTTTCTCACCTGTAAAATGGGATAATGATAGTATCTGCCTCTGTCTCCAAGACAATTCACAAGTGGACCAACTGCCTACCTTTTCAGCCTTTACTCAGAACCCAATTTCCTATGATCTTCCAGTTGGATCACTCATGATTCCCTCAACTTGCTCATGTTTTTCTCTTCCCTGCCTTTGGTCAAAATGTATTCTCTCCCCAGAATAAACCTCCTACTGAAGGATCCAATCCATCCTCCAAAAATTCGCTCAGATTTCACCTCCAAAAACCATCCTCAATTACCCCTAGCCATCTCTATTTCCTCTAGGCTCACTTTTATACACAGGCCATTTTTCCCAACACTTCTCATCTCTCACTTTTTTTTGTATGGTTATAGGAACATATGATTATTCCCTCTTCTTCAGTGTGATGTTACTGAAGGCGAATGCCATTTGCATTGTCATTGTACACCCCTAAATCCTAGGCACTCAAATCTGATGCAAATGTTGGTATATTTTCTCCATGAAAATAAAGTAAATTTGCTGGCTAGGACATGATTTTGCATATTGTAGCTGAGCAAACTCAGGATGTATGGTTTCCTGCCTCCCAACTCGGTGTTGCCAACATTACTGCAGATGAGTCCTCTAGTTCATGATGAGAAAATGCAGCGGTGGCTCTGCAGATGGTAAAGCATTTCATGTATATGAATTGCTACCATCATTGTCAACACTGTCTCCGTGACCACCGCCACCCCTACACTTCAGGCCTGACACCATCCTCAGGGGGACACAGTGCCCCTTTAGCCTCATTTCTCACCTGCCCTGCATGTCTCATCATTGGATTGTGGCATTAGATAAGATCTGATGTGAAAACGTGGTGCATGAATGGAAGCTGCACTGCTCCTTTCTTAGCTGAGAAAAAAAAGCTGTATCGGCAAGTCTGCATATCGATGGTGCAAATGCTTCCCCCAAACACCAAGTTTCTTCCTCCAAAGGCCTGTCCTCTGCAAACCTCTGCTTTGCCTGATAGCGATGGAATTTCTACTGATAGCAGCTCTATCCCCGGAGCCTTCAATCCCTCTCCCTTTTTGCACCATTGTGAATGGTAGTGAAGCATCTCATTATAGCATATCTAGTTAATAATTCAAGGAACCAAAGTATAGAGACATTTTTTTCTTTGATCATTTGATTTAAATCAGGAAAAAAAAAAAGCAAAGCAAATAAAAACAGTTCCTCTGAGGACCGCAGGGTTGCTTACTGATTAAAAATCACCACTGGTTTACAACAATGTCATTATTATTCTTGGATGTATGTGAACCGTAGAACACAATTTAGGCTCAGCAATTTAAAAACTAGCTCAAGGGCACAGAGAGGGTCAATACCAGAGTGGAATTACCACTCGAGACAGAAGCCTAACTTTAGATGGTGCCCTGCTAAGAAGGAGGTCTCTGGGGGGCCCATCTGCTGGGCAGGAGGCCAGTCCCTGGAGAAACAGAGGCATCTGCACACTACCAGCCTGGGGAGGAGGGTCACTTCTAACACATCTGCTGGTGGCACCAGCTAGTCAATTCTATGTACTACTGCCGAATTTACCTAGTCCTTTTACCTCAGGTTTCACCACTCCCGGGAAAAATCTAAAATATAAGACAGGAAGTCTTACCCTTGGGTGATATTAACAGCTTTCATTAACATTAAACAACAGGAAGTCAGTGGTTGATATTTGAAGTTGGCAAACCTCTTTGCCCATATGCTGCCAAATTTTCCATCTTGTGGGCACCTGGTAGCTAGCTTTCTGTGGCTGAAGCTTTGGAGAGATGTTCTGTCTAGCTCCTTCCATGTTGCCACACGCCCTCTCGGTTCTCATGGCTCCCAGGGAGGTGGGGGTGGGGGGCTGTCCTCACTGCCAGGCTCCCTGGGCTGTGCTCCAACCACTGCACCCAGGCTGCTTCAGGGCTCATGGACCTGCCTTGCTGGCTCTCCAGCCCAAGGTTTCTTCTTCCCTTAACCCCCCAGGGACAACCACAGATGCACATGTCCCTTTGCTGTCACTAACTTGCCTTTTGACCCGGCCCCCTGGATGCCTCTGACTTTTGTCTTTACTATAATCCGAGACCTTCTTGGCTCCACTAAACCAGAGGCCCCTCTCTGTGACACCTGCCATAGTCCTAGTTTTATGTTTCCTCCTTAGGGTTTGCTGGGCTATTTGGTCTGTGCACAGTTGCAGGTGACACTGTCAGAGGCAGTTAAACACATGTCTCATATTGTAGATTCTCCTTCACATTAGAAAAGCGGGGAGATTATAGCATGCTATATACTGTGTACCAGCTGCACAGCTTAGGCATAGGCAGGACTACCTATCTGCATGCACACATTTGTAAATACGTGTCTATTTCTTTGACATAGGAAATAAAGCTTTATGCCTTTACCTCAAAACTCCCAACTTCCCACTCCCAGCAAGCCCTGAAGCCTGTTTGGCCTGTGATCAAACCTCCACAATTTCTGAATTCTCCAACGGGACATCTGACTGGTTGCCAGGTTGCAGCTCCAGCTCCCATCCAAGTGTGATGTACCCAAGTGGGGTCTGGCCTCTTTGGTCTACGCCCCTGACAAGCATGCAGGGCGGTCCTTCCTTTGGAGGAGGTGAGCTGTATCAGACAGCATCACATTCTCATGTGCCAAGGCCACAGTTCTCCTGTATTGGCCCTGTTATACCGTAAGCATCTCATTGCCACACCTATAATATGGAAGTTACCCATGCATAATCCCCAAATTATACTTTTGCTAGAACAAAGGAAACAATGGATTATAGAGTTGACAGATTTCTCCTCTAATTAGACCATGCCCAGAAAGCCAGGCCTGGCAAAACCAGCAGAGGGAAGAGAGGCTCAGGTGATGTGGCTACACTGGGGGAGCTCCAGGGCAGCTGGGAGTTGGAAGGTGGAGAAGGACAGCCAGCCTCCAGCAGCTGAGCCCGGCATGATGCCCACGGTCCGGGCCCCAGACACCCAGCTGCCTCCTCTACAGCATCCTTCCTAGGCCTTGCTGGCTCAGTACTCAGCCCTGGGTTTCCAGTCCAGTTAAGTGTGACTATTCGAGAGGACCCAGATCCAAAGCATGAATAAACAGACAGTGTAACTTCATGAACAGTCTATGACCCAGCTGTGTGGCTGCTCCGGCTCCTGTAACTAAAGTCTAAGACTTTAGTCTGAACTCTCAGATCCATTGTCAGTCCATTACAAGAAATTTGGGCACAGATGAGAATACGCTATAAAATCTTGGCTTGGGAGAAACAATGTGGCAGACGACACA
This sequence comes from Mustela erminea, assembly GCF_009829155.1. NCBI lineage: Eukaryota > Metazoa > Chordata > Mammalia > Carnivora > Mustelidae > Mustela > Mustela erminea. The sequence goes on from NC_045619.1 coordinate 118,352,199, forward strand.
TTGCACCACGAGATGGATGGGATCCTTTTCTGTACTTTACTGACCTAGGAGGCTTCATTCTTCTTCCTCTGCAAGATCTACAAAATGCTGTCAGGGCTGGGAGCAGGGCCGCTGAAAAATCACGAACCTCTGTCCTCTCCCTTTCACCCTTGCAGTGACCTCTTCACTTCCGATCAAAACACCCTGCCTCTGTTCTCCCGTCTGAAGACCCCTGCTTGACTGGCAGTGACCCTCTGGTCTATAGGCACACGGGCAATTTCCAATTTCTTATCCTTGACCAATGGGGCATAAAACTCAAACACAGTCAGGTGGGAGTTCCCAGAGAGCCATGCATTTCAAGTTGTCAACCAAACAGACTGAGAAATATGGAGGGAAAAAGAGAATGGAGCAAGGGTGATTTGGGGGGCGGGGTGCTGGGAGCTCGCAGGAACTGACAGCAGGCCGCGTTCACCTCTAAGCGTCTCTGATCGTGCTGAGGTGGTTACCACCTTGGACCCTGTCTGCCTCCCCACGGGCACTTGGGCAATTGGGGAGGCTTTCATCATGAAAGGAGGGACGACAAAATCTGGTGCTCTGGGTGGAATATTTGTCCCCCTCAAATTCATAGGTCGAAACCATAATTCCCAACGTGATGGTATTTGGAGAAGTGGCTTTTGGCAGATGGTTAGGGTACAATGAGGTCATGGGAATAGAACCCCCTTCCACCCTGTGATGGGATTAATGTCCTTATAAAAAGAGGAAGAGACACAAAATTCCGCCTCATCTCCCTCCTGCCCCCTGCCTCCTTCCTTCTTTGCATACAGACACTAAAGAAAGGCCACTCAAGGACAGAATGAGAAGACAGCTGTCTGCAAACCCTGAAGAGGATTCTCACCACACACTGATTCTGCCCACACCTTGATCATGGACCTTTCAGCCTCAAGAACTGAGAAATAAATGTTGTTTAAACTTCCCTGGCTATGATAATTTTTTGGTAGCAGCCTGAGATAACACAGCTGGGTCTTGAGTCTTTTCCTACCATCCCTCCTTCCTCTCTTCTAAAGCCTTCCATTTGATACGGGAGTTTTACTTCCACATGGCAGGTGGACGGGCAGGGGCTGCCAGGGGAGCCGAGAAGCAGGACACACTGTGGCCTCAGTCACAGGCCCAACCATGAGAGGGCCCACTTGTGGGAAGCCACAAGTGAGGTACATCCCTAAACCTTGCCCTGCTCTCTGTGAGTAACACTATGAGTGAAGGGAAACTGGTTTTATTCTGCCTTGGGCACAATGTGGCCCCACTGTGACCTACTGAACAGGAGGTGAGCTCTTATCATAGTTCCAAGTAGATTCAACAATGGCACAAGTATTTCCTTGTACTATTAGAACTCCTAAGTAGGTAGGACAGCCATTGTGGTTATCTAATTCATTAAGAGGTAGTCCTATTTTACCTTCATGCCCTGAACAGTGAGATCAGAATATGTGTGTGTGTGGCAAGGGGGGAATCACCAAAATTTGAGTAAGTTAATTCTTACCAAACTTCAGAAGATTGGGTACAAGATTTTGGCTGTGGAGGAAACAGCACTGCTGACAAAAGTGATTTCAATTCAGCATATGGGTGAGTTAACTGATGGTGAATTAGCAGGAAAAGATGATGTCTTACTAAGGGGTCCTTGGGACATTGCTATTTGGGGCCAATTCAATACCAGTTTCTAAAAGTCCGTAGGCTTTAAGTATAAAGCTAGCCAATGAAAATTAAGTGAGTAATGGAACAGTTTGGTTTTAGGTGACAAAGCAATGCTTAAGCATATAAAAATGAGGTGGGGATCTGGCCATATGTTTTCAAAGCATCCGTGGTCTCTCACACCCACGCAGCACATGCTTGGCTATCTTAACAAGAAAGAGGAACATGGGCCATACAGAGAGAGTCTGATGGCCATGGCTGGGCCACTGTTTCCTGGGCTTCTTTTTACTGTTTTCCCTTTGTCTTTCTTTCTTTGTTCCTTTTCTGCTGTAAGGCATGTGTTTTGTAAAATGTCTTGAAATCTATTGGGGAGGAAACTTGGAAAGCATTAATGGATGGATGGATGGACAAGCATGTGGACAGAAGGCTGAATGAAGTAGAGATAATACTGGAGACTTAGGCAGTGAGGAGAAGAGTGCACACTACCCTATCTGGTTGTTGACATGGGAGATAAAAGAAAAATTACGAGGGGAACTGAGGTTGAGGTCTCAACTCAGGTGACCGACATGTGGTCACAAACCCAATGCTGGCAGGGTCTAGAACACGATTCCCTCATCAATTACATAAAAGGGAAACAAAAAAGGATTTGAGGAGCTTTTTTTTTTTTAGGATTAGAGGCTACACAGGTCATCTGCCACTCTATTTCCATGGATATTTGTTTTTACAAAATAAGAAAACAAGCACTCCATCTATTGGCAGTACTAAACTGAAAATTTGGCTTTCAGATTCACTTTTTTAAGTTCTCAGAGGTAGAAGATGAATTTCAAATGTTCATGTCATTGTGAATATACTCTGAGCACCCCCCTCCATCCTCCAACCCTGATTCCCTAATCAGCAAGGTTGGCCCTGACCCCCTCATTGCCCTTTCTAGCCAGGCTACTCAAGGCTTTCCTATCCCCTCATTGTTAATTAATCCCTAGGAAGTGGTGGGTTTCTAGCATTCATAATTAGCACTATGCATTTTGCAGGAGTGTGAGAGCGAGAATAAAATCAGGCACTGCCAAGTGAAGCAATCCTGAATCTCAGCGAAATTCCTGGGGATGTACCTGTCTTGTCCATGTTCCTGCCAGCTAACAGGTCATATTTAGTGTCAAGCTCCTTCCCCCTCAACTATTTGCACTTGCCCATTACGGCAGCTTAACAAGAGCTGTGTCATTAGGTGAAGGCATGGAGAGTCTTGCTATTCTGAGCTCCCAAAAGCCAGCACACATGGACGAATTTTCATAAGGGAGGGTCTCCTACTTAGCTTTGTTTCCCTCCCACTGCAAGGGAACAAGTATAATTTGGACCTTAAGTCATTAAAAATCAATCATTTTCCTCCGCGGGAATAACTCCCCCTCTCCAGTGGAAGGACATGCTTGGATTCTGAAATAAGATTTGCTGTCTACATGCAGGAGCTGGGCTTTAATTCTGTCTGGGAACGTTTGGGTTTTGAAGTAATGAAAAGTGACAAAAAGGTGTTGGATTTGACTGAACAGAAGCTTTGAGTTGGTTTGGTGCCTTTCTCTCTTTCTCCCTCTCCCAGTGAAATTCGACCCTTTGAATTTTGCCTCGTGACTGGAGAGCCAGCAGCACACGCTGATTTTGACATCAAGAAGTTGTTTGCCTAATATGAGTGAAGTGATTGAAGTTGAGTAGAGATGAATAGAGAGACATGATAAAAATTCATGCTGCGTAGCCCAGGAAAACCTGCTTTCACTGAATATAAACACCTCTGAGATGTGGTTCCCTGTCCCCTGCCCCTCCTTGCCTCCAGCTTCCTTGTCTATTCTTGATCGTCTCTCTTCTCATTAGCTGCCAGTTGCTTACATATTTTTCCTACCTCTGAACGTGCAAGGGTATTATGCTGCCCTCTCTCTCTATTTTCTAATTTAATTTTAATTCTGTCTGAACACATTTTCATACCTGTCTCTTTTCCCTCTCTTATAAGATGGAATTATTTAAGTCCCAAGTGCTTTTTCTCTGGGAAGCACTTTGGGGCTGGGCACCCCAGCATACTTCGAAGAAAGCTGCTCTGCACTCTGCACTGGTAAGCAAACATGGGCAAGCTCTTCACAATAAGAAGCAAGTTGTTATGTACAAAAAACCACCTATGCATTCTAGCAGGTAAGGCAAGGGACTAAACAGTGTCAAACCGTATTTACTTGAAGGGAATTGAATGTGGGTCATTAGGTTTTCAACTAGCTCTGAATTCTGAAGGAATCAAGAACAAGTGTGTTCATTTGCGAAGCTGTATTGATCACTTTCTCCATGCCTAGCTCAGTATTAGGTGTTGAAAACACCAAGTTGACCAAGATGTATGTGCCTTTGGTCTCTAAGATGTTCCAATATGGTAGGTAGGACAAAGCAGCTCAGTACAACCCTGCCTAGTGGAAAAGAATCTTTATTGCTTTTTAAGGAGCTCTTATTCCTAACATAATGATCTATTTCTAGTAATGCAGTAAATGTTTGATGACAATAGTAACAAAATAAATGAATAACTTGCTTTCCTAAATTCCCAGTGCTGCTGAGAGAATGAACCAGTAGAAAATTGGAGGCCTAGTAATTTCAACTTACCTATGAGCATCCATGATATTTAGCTAGTCAACCATTATGGCTAGACTGGCCGTTAAAATACTGACATGTCTCGCAAGACATGACCTTGAGCCCCATAGCCTGACTGCCAAAGTGTCCTTGTCCCCATGGCCTGGACTGTCGAGCCACTCTGCCTCTTCCCCGGGGCCTCTGAACCTCCCTAAAATCAATATGGTATGGGCCTCTGAGATCTGGCTCCAATGCTATGTATGAACAGCAATCATTCTGAGTGGCAAATACTTATGTCCTATTGGTTGTTAGACATTTTTGTAATCACCCTCTGTGTTATACACAAACAGCAGAAACAGGAAGAAATATATGTTGAACAAAGCCAGAAGTTGTTTAGAAATTGGCAAAGTACAGCTGTAGCAACGGTAGGACATCAGAGATAAAATGGTCATATAATACACGGCATCTGAAGAATATAACTTGTTTCACAGTCTGTGTGTTTGAGCTGACTATCATTCTGTTTCTTAAATGGCACACATTAAAGGTCACTGAAGTCATGGACTAGGCAATACTCTTATCTCTGCTGACCAAGAAAGTTAATAAATGCTATCAAAAACATGTCTCTTACAAGACATATTGTCATTCTTGTCTTCTTGGCCATCAGAGTTGGTTCAGCCCTCTGGAAACCCTTCAAATACTAATTTCTAGGACTTTCTTGCACAAGCTGTAATTCCCTTTCTTTACTCCTTGTATATATTCACATATTGCTGAAAAAAAGGGAAGAGCTCCTACAACTGAAAGATAGGTTTTAATAAACAGATTGCTTATTTTCCTTATGACTCATATTAAACTGTATGCCTCTGTATTTTGAAGTATACCTAAATCCAGAGACCCAGATTAACATAAAGAAATTTTCAACAAGGATTTCAGAATCTGCCGTATCAATGAGTGCTCTGAGCACTTTGGACATGTTATTTAATACCCACTGTTGAGATGGGCATTAATTTCCCATTATTATTTATGAAGATCTGAGCAATTAAATTTTACATATTTTCTATACTTGACCTCTGAAGTCAGGCATCAAACTCTTCTCCTTAAAAATCTTTCTTCCCTTCTCTTCCTTGGCACCAGCCTGGTTCTTCTTCTCTCTGAACACTCATTCTGAGTTTCCCTTTCCTTTCCTTTTTTTTCCCATTGTTTTTTTCTTTAATTTAATTTTTTCAGTCATCCATAATTCATTGTTCATGTACCACACAGGTGTTTTGTTTTTTTTTTAAGATTTTGTGTATTTATTTGAGAAAGAGATGGTGAGAGCACAAGTGAGGGTAGGGGCAGAGAGGAGGGAGAAGCAGATTCTCTGCTGAGCAGGGAGCCCAATGTGGGGCTCAAGCCCAGGACCCGGGATGAAAACCTGAGCTGAAGGGAGATGCATATCCAACTGAGTCACCCAGACATGTTCTCTTGAAATGTTGGTGGCTCCAGAGTGTTTTCCTTAGACCTTATCTCACTGTGGGTTTATCTTTCTCCTGTGTGTTGACATCTATTCCCTCAAACATTTATGGGAATGAGAAGGAATGGCCATCACTTCATCATCCTCACTATATATAAATACAGAATCATGCCATTGCTCTTCTCAACATCCTTCGATTCTCCCATTTTTCACAGAATAAGGCCAGAGCTCCTCAGGAAGTAGGTAGTTTGTCACTATCCCTTTCAGATAGAGCAGAAGCCCAGTGGTGCTGAGAACTGGCTAGGGGTGTGCTTTCCCTGGGGCCTGGATCAGGGAAAATGACAGGTGACTGGCCTGCACATGCACCCAGACAGAAGAGCTTCAGCCACAAAGGGCGGTGGAAGAGGCTATGGCATAATGACCCAAAGAAGTATGTGTCTAAAGAGACTTGAGTGCAGAGTGCAAGCACTGGCAAGAAGACATACGCTAGGGAGAAGGAAGATTTCAAAGAGTTGGAGTCTGGACATGTCTTCCGAGCTTAAGAGGCAGTGACGATTTGATATATTCCTCTACCAGGAATGGGTAGAGAAGGAGCCTTGAACAGTGGCCCTCAGAAGACACACAATATGTACCTTACAGATATTTGGTGAGCACCCAGTAAGTGCCAAGTGTTGCATGAACCACTTCAGGGACTGCACCAAAATCTCACACCATCTGTGAGGCAAGCATTTTTATCCCCATTTTTTTAATTAATTAATTAATTAATTTATTTATTTATTTATTTTAAAGATTTTATTTATTTACCTGACAGAGAGAGATCACAAGTAGGCAGAGAGGCAGGCAGAGAGAGGGAGAGGAGGAAGCAGACTCCCCGCCGAGCAGAGAGCCTGATGCGGGACTCGATCCCAGGACCCTGAGATCATGACCTGAGCGGAAGGCAGCGGCTCAACCCACTGAGCCACCCAGGTGCCCTTTATCCCCATTTTAAAAGTAAGAAAAAGAGGCCCAGAGAGCAGGGTATTTAAGCCCCTTCACTGTAGGACCCTGTGCTACCCATTCAACCTGATCTCCCATTTCTTTCCATAAAATTAACCATCACCCAGTGTTCTCCCTCAAGGGATTCATCCTGAAACATGCCTGTGGTGGTTAACTTTATGTGTCAACCTCACTGGTCATAGGGTGCCCAGATATTTGGTCAAACATTATTTGAATTTTTCTGTGAGAGTATTTTTGATAAGATTAATATTAAAATTGGTAGACTGAGTACAGCAGATTGCTCTCTATAATGTAGGTGGGCCTCATCCAATCAGCTAAAGGTCTAAATAGAACAAAGAGCTAACCCGCCCTGGAGTAGGAGGAAATTCTCCCTGGTTGGCTTCCTTCAGATTGGGTTGTCAGCCTTTTCCCTGCCTTTGGACTACAACTGAAGCACTGGCTATTTCTGAGTCTCAAGTCTGCCAGCCTTTGGATTAGAACTTGCAGCACTGGCTCTCCTGGTTCTCAGACCTTCAGACTTGGGCCGGAACAATATCCTTGACTCTCCTATATCTCCAGCTTGCTAACTCACCCTGCAGATCTTGGGACTTGTCAGCCTCCAAGTGAACCAATTCCTTGTAATAAATCTATATTTTATACACACACACACACACACACATTTACATATATGTATATGTTTTAATATATGTATTATAAGTATTATATGTATATACCAAGGCGTGTTTGTGTATGTATACATACATATATATATTATAGATAGATGTATATGTATAGTATATGCACCCACACAAGCTATTGGTTCTGCTTCCCGGGAGAACCCTAATATAAGAGCTATTCCTTTTGGCCAAAATCCCTTCCTGAACAATTCTATCCTCATCCCATCTACCTAGTGAAATCTCCTTTCCCCTCTTTAAGGAGAGCTTTAAGGAAAGGTAACCTGAGAGCTTACCTTTCCTGTGAAGCCTCCCTTGTTGTCCTTCTAGTCCTCCCCATCCTTCCTACCCACAGGCAAGATCTGACTGTACTGAATAAAGGCTGGTTGCCTGAAAAATCTCACTTCCCTTGAAACATCACAAAATACCTATTTGCAGTAATGGGCTATATTGTCACAAAGGAAGGATCATGTGAAAAGCAGGGTTGTAGTGACTGCCTTTACTAGGATATCTGATATATGATAAAAGCTCTATTACACATGAAGGCAGTACAAGAAATGGAAAAAAAATTTTTTTTAACAAAGGTGTTAATTAACAGAAAGGATTTTTTGTCAGAAAGTTCCAGCTTTCTCAGCTCTTACCCCTTGAGTAGGCATCCCCTCTGTCATGTCATAATGGTTATTCAAGATGTATGCATCATTTATATACATGTTCTGGTGACATTCTCTAAATTGTTGAGCACAGGTTTCCTAAGTAAAGTGTATTCTCTGCTATTAAGGGAAACTGTCAAGCAATTTAAGCAGAAAATGTGACCTAGTAAAATGCTGACCCTTCAGAAGCTGTAATCTCATGGTGACTGCTTCTCAGAGTACAAATACTGTCAAAAACCCATCAGATACCCTAAGAGAATTGAAAGAAGCAAAAGCATTAAGCAGTATGAAATGTATCCTTAACTGGAAATCTGGCTCTAGGACATGGATTTTAAGAGTTTGCATAATAAGATCCCCCAAACTGGTGTTTGAATCATCATTAGCATCAAGGACTTTCTACATCTGCAAGAGACCTTGAGAGATAATATAATCCAACTGCTCCCTTTACAGATGAGGGAAACTGAGAACGGAGTCAGAAGTCCTTAAAGCCAGAGTATTTTAATGGATAGAATAAAGCCCCCTGCATTAGAATTATCTGAGCTTGGCTCTTCCTGCCATATCTAACTGCCAAGGTGATGTTGTTGGTGTAATAAAAATGGTGCCCAAAGGTAGACTAGATGTATCTTTTTCAGTAAGTGAGGAAAAAGAGTGAGAGTTTAAAAGAACTGGAATAAAATGCTCAAACTGAAAAGGTGATAAAATGTGAGCAACATAAGTGCATGGAAGAGGAGGCCCCAATATGCCCTTGGGGAGGACTCAAAGCCTCCCCTTCACACCCCTCTGAAGTCTTCCCCACCTGCTAGCTGAGTCTTGAAACTTCCTCCTTGGAAGTTCATTCATTTGACTTGCAGTTGTGTGAAAATGCAAATCAGCACTGCTCCTGAGAGCTCTAGCACAATCAGTTATGGTCATTGGTGACTTTCTTTGGAGTAAAGGAGAAAAGGGTTGGGGACTCCCCTGGGAACTCGTTCTGAGGCAGGGAGGGTAGAAGAGGGGAGGGAAAGCAGGTGTCTAATAACTCAAAGAATTCTTTCTTATTTCTCTTGTTCCTTTTTTTTTTTTTTTTTAGTTTATTGTGTTCAGGTGAATCTTTTAAATAGTACAGATAATTATCTTTGCTCTGCCTCATATGCAATTTACATTTCCCAAATTGAAAAGCATGAAACTCTCCTGGGTTTCTGCTCTAAACCACCTCACTGGCAATAAATGTGTCTGTACAGCATTTTTCTATCTGCTGTCAGCGGCATTATCGTAAGTTTGGTACCGTCTCAGCGCAATTTGTGTCACTCAAAGGGTATTAATCATGCTGGGGTGCTATGGGGAGAGTTGTTCCGATGGATGGCATGGCCATGTTATCAAGCTGTGAGTAGAATAGACTGTAGCTTCAGAAAGAGAAAAACCTAGACTCTTCCCTGTTCTGTTTAGCTCAGGGGCTAGATAGTGCAGAACATGAACGGACTGGGGAAATGGCACAGGGGATGGGGACAAGAGGTGGGCATGGCTGGAAGAAGATGCACACATGGAAACCAAAAGATACACTTTGCTTGACTAGACCATAGTCAGGCTCCTCTGAGCCTCCACATCCACGGTCTGTCCTGGTGTCCTCAGTGGGCCTTCACTGCCCAGTTGTCACAAGAATCTGGTCAAGCTGGTTTACACAGAATCCCCACCCGCCATATCTGATCAAATTCCATACCTCTCACCACCTCCAGGTGATGTCTCATGATCCTAGCCTTCCACATCTGTGTCTCCTCTTAGTAATTTCCCTGCCTGCTGACCCCACCCTGCTCCTTGCTTCTCATTCCTCACTGGCCCATGCTGTGTTCAGAATGGAGCCCAGGGGCACCTGGGTGTCTCAGTGGGTTTAGCCCCTGCCTTCAGCTCAGGTCCTGGGATTGAGCCCCGCATCGGGCTCCCTGCTCAGCGGGGAGCCTGCTTTCCCTCTCTCTTTGCCTGCCTCTGTGCCCACTTGTGATCTCTCTCTCTGTCAAATAAATAAATAAAATATTTAAAAAAAAAAAAAAAGAATGGAGCCCAGTTCCCTTTTCCCTGGGTCTCTTTTCCCCTATTGCCTTAGGTCCTGATAAAAATGTGCATTACTCTTTTAACTACTGTCCAGCTCTAGTTTTCTTTGGTAAGACAAACTTTTGGAACTAAAAGTTTCTTCGAAACCATCCAGTGTTGTTCCTTTTACTGAGGCCCGGAGAAACTGCTGGTGGTTAGTTGGATTTTGGTGGTAGAGAAGGGAAAAGAACCTAAGGTCACTGCAAGGTCCATTTCCAGAGTGACTTGGAGAACAGTGTTGCCATGGACAGAAAGAAGCTTCCCCTGAAACAGAAAGAGAGCAAATACGTGCGTACAAGGACAATAGCAAGAAGCAAAAAGAGCACACACAAAAAGAGGGTGGCAATCACAGAGCAGAACTGCTCAGTAAGCAAGAAAGCCATAGGAAAGTAGACTTCTAATCCTGATTCTACCACTGATTTATTGAGTTGCTTTGTTAGAGTCACTTAATTAACCTCCCCCTGATCCAACTCATCATTGTCTTCTTCAGATCAAGATAATGTATACAATTAACTAATGCTCATGGATTTAAAAAATGGGTTCTATTTATAGGTCACTGAGGGACTCTGTCTTGGGTCCTGTGTCCAGTTCTGAGGACTACTCTGAGAGGTTGTCCCCCAGGTTCAGGGGGTAAGTCCCAGCACTAATGATATCCACTGCCTTGTGCTGGGCCCTCTTCTACTTAGACAAATGATTAACACATTATGGTAAGGCTATTTTGTAGATATAATTACTAGTTTAGTAGTTTACTAGTTGAGTATCTGTATCTGCAGAATTTGTGTTTCCTATTACCATGTACAGAAAATGAGGCACAGATTGGTTATGTAACATACATGGTCACAGAGCTGATGGTTGGCAGAACTAGGATTTGAACTTAGGTTGCCTGGGCCCAGAAGACAGGCTCTCAGTCTCTCACTAAGCTGCCTGAGAGACAAAAATTAATTCGAAACATGGGGGATTATGTTCACCTTCCTTAGAGGCAGGGACTTAAGGTGTCTGACATGGGATTAGCAGGATTTTCATTTTGGAAGAGGAATGGGCTTATTCTCCACTCTTCGAATAAATAGGATCAGTGGATTTGGGGCACATGAAGGCAGATTTCAGAGGAGCCTTAGAATATTTTCCTAACCATGTAATCTAGAAACGAGATAATTATCTCAAAACTTTGGTGGTTAAGAGTTCTGCTATCTGCTGGAGTGACCTCGAGAAATTACTTAATATCTTTTTGTCCCTTTCTCAGGAATATGGTTAGTGGCAGGACCAGTCTGAGCCTGGCTTGAGTTGATAATGAGGAGAACTTAAAGGATGGCTCACAGAAAAGAGTTCCATCAACATTAGCTCTTATCTTTGTTATCATCTCTCCATTATGCTGACCATGGCAGTAGACAATCATGTGACAGCAATGATACAGAAAGAAAAAGATTCCTACTAAGTGTGGAAGGTAGTCAGTGAGTAAGATCTGTAAGTCCAGTAACTTCACAGAAAAATGCAGTACAATTCTACACAACACAATATAACACACAGCAAACCCACACCTAGTATAGGATCAGAGCTCTATCAGTATAGCTGTTGACCCCATCATGGTCATAATCAAAATATGATAGGGTCACTGATACACTAATGAGAATCCCGAAAATCCAGGGAATAGGTTGCTCACACTGACTGGTTCTTAACCTCTCAGAACCCTTACTAATACAATGTATGACACAATAAGACACTGCTTTAGATGTGATCTAGTTCCCAGCTACTGGGCCTCAGGCCAGACTGTCCCTGAGGCTAAATGTTAGCATCTATCCACGTCTTAAACATCTTTGAATCACCTGCAGCACCTAGTACTAGTTGGGTACATGGTAGGTTCTCAGTAAAAATAAGTTGATTGATGAGGTTAAAAATAAATATGAATTTCTGTGATCAGTTGGGGCAAATGACAGGGTAATAACTGGATAATAACTAGTAATGCTGAATCACAGGTATAATCATGTATTTCCTTCAATTCCTTTTCAGGTTTACAATTTCTGTTTTTATTTCATAAACACATGTGCACATGTCTTTCTTGTAAGCTGCTTCAACCTCCTTTCAGGTAAAAATAAACAAAATGCCAGACAGGCCAGTTCGTTGAAAGATGCTCTGGATTTTGCAGATTTAAGAGCCCTAGGACTTATTATCTTTTAGAAAAGATATGATTTGTCTTTTCTTAGGCCAACTTGTGGCTGAAGAATAACTTATGAGTCAAAGTAGGTGAGAGTCACCGGTAAGAGGTGAGATGGTCTAAGAGTCAACCCCCTGGGGGTCTTCATTATGTTCTCAAGATGAGTTATTTGGCTGTAGATGTGGGGGCAAAACCATAACTTCTAACCTGAGATGCCAGTAGAGCATTCCTAAGATTGCAGGCTCTTTACCTAGATTGTCTAAGTTCACATTCTGTCTCCCCCACTTACTTTATAATCTTGGGACAGTTACTTAATGTTTCTAAGTCTTGGTTTTCTTGTCTGAAAAGGAGTGGATGCTCTAAATAATTCCTTTCTGGAAGTGTTTAAGTCTCAGAACCTTAAGTCTCAGAACACTATCTGGGATAGTGTATGCTCTCAATAACATTGGTTGTAATCATTCCCTTAAGAGGTACTCTCTGTATAAATGTGTATTATGCTATTGGTACAATGCTACAGAGAAGGTGTTGGAGAAACTCAGACCCAGCATGCATTTGACCAGTGCACACATCCTGTTTACCGTTCTGGAGTCCAAGAGACAGAGTCAGATATTCAAAGGAAATAAAATATTTTAACTGCCCTTCTTCAGTTTCAGATCGATGAGCTCCAGGAAGTGTACATGTCATGTCTGTTTTATAGAAGTTACCATTTTTCAACACAGTTAACCAAAATTCATGGTCATGAGTTGACCATGACCTCACCAAGAATTCTCCTTTGCAAACAGTGAATAAACAAAGAAGATAATCTCATAGAGATTGAGAATCAAGAGGAAATGTTTTTTAAAAAGAAATAATGAAATTAACATTTTTTCTCCCCTGTTTCTTGTGAGGACTTACAGAACCAAGAATGTTAAACTTTAAAAGCTGTACCAAGACCTTATAGTGTTAATGTGTTTTCACCTTATTAGAGGTTTACACTAAGATTTTACTTCTCACATACATACTCAGACATATGCAAATGCACACACATTTGTAATTATAAACAAGCTATAATACAGGCTTACATATATACACATCACTGAAAAAAAAAAAAAAAAGCCTAATTCACACACCAAAGCACAGAAATGACAAATTGATTAGGATGATTCTAGGAACCCATAAACATCATGAGAAGTCAAAAGTCAAGTTCTTTTTTTTTTTTTTAAGATTTTATTTATTTATTTCACAGAGAGAGATCACAAGTAGGCAGAGGCAAGCAGAGAGAGAGAGAGAAAGAAGGAAGCAGGCTCCCTGCCGAGCAGAGAGCCTGATGCGGGGCTCAATCCCAGGACCCTGAGATCATGACCTGAGCTGAAGGCAGAGGCTTAACCCACTGAGCCACCCAGGTGCCCCAAAACTCAAGTTCTTAAAACTTACCAACCTGTACTTGTTTAGAGATAAAATGTGCCCTTTCACAGACCATTGTTTTCACAGAAAACTCATGTCATGAAAGAATTTCAATTGGAAAATGATGTACAATATTCATCAGGCAACTGGATGCCTCCCATAAGATGCTTAGTATTTCAATATTAATTACAATAGAGGCATAAAAATATCCAGTGGTTCTGGGGGCACCTGGGTGGCTCCATGGGTTAAGCCTCTGTCTTGGGCTTGGGTCATGATCTCGGGGTCCTGGGACTGAGCCTTCAACAGGCTCTCTGCTTGGTGGGAAGCCTGCTTCTCCCTCTCTCTCTCTGCCTGCCTCTCTGCCTACTTGTGATCTCTGTCTGTCAAATAAATAAATAAAATCTTAAAAAAATATATCCAATGGGTTTGATCTAAATGTCTTTTAAATAGCCCCCCTATCACTTTAAATATGGAGTCAGCTCCGGTTCCTACCCTCAGGAAGGGTGGAAGAAGGAGGCATGCATGTTTCCGGTCCCCAAGTGACATCCCAATCCTAGCTAGTTCTCTTTCATTTAAGTCTTACTGTTGACTATAAAAAGAAGTACGTGAAGAAGCACAGACTTTTAACACATGTAATACATGACCTCCCTGGTAAAAACAAAAACAAAAATGATGCCCATATCTTAAAGGTAGAGAGTAAGTAGTAGCAGCTTCATTGTCAGAGTATAATTAGATTGGTATTTTCATTTACACTGCATAGCTGAAGTAGACATAATATTACTTCATTTGTACATTGCTTAATTTTTTACATGTTAATGGCACAAGATTGTATTCCTGTCCAGCCACTTCACCTGGTTTTTTCTTTTTTTTTCTCCACCCTAGACCTGCTTTGACCTCATAAACAGCTCCAAAAGATTTCGCTAAGAATATAGTATTTTCTTTATTAACTAAAGACTGGGGGACTCAGCCAATGATTTTTTTTTTTCCTTTCCCCACACATATTCACCCTCCTACTTCTCACTTCCCTTCTCAGAGATTCAGAAAGCTTATGGCACTCCATCACAGGTGGTTTCCTAGGAGACTCACTCACAGCCAGAACCCCAAACTACACATTTCCATTTTCCTTCCCACCTCCTCTCCAATAAGCTTTAGCTAGTGAAACAAGGTGAAAAGACATCAGCACTTTTAAAAATTACTCTACAAATTACTCTACCGATTTCTTACTCATTCATGGGGAAAAAAATGCAATTGCAGACTATGGGCTTTTTCTAGACAAATCTCAATTTAGAATCACACCTAATACCCAAAGTATTGGATTTGTCATACGCTCAGGGATTTTCATGCTGCTCAGAGGCTAAAACGGAGGTTACTGAAATGCCTTGACTTCCCTAAGTCCTAAGCTCCATGGGTAGCTCTGGTAGTTTATTTGCTGGTATACCCCTTGTGCCTACTGCAGGAGAATGAATATCAGACTGAAGGAACAGAACCTTCTGCAGTGAGAACAGCCCACCCCTCCTTACAACCAGAAGGTGCATTTCTTGAAAATGCTATAGGTTTAATTTTTGTAGGTGTTTAATCATTTTTTCTCATATTTTTCTCTCCTTTGCTTTAGAAAGGCAGCAGACCCTTGTGACCCTCACTTAAGGAAAGCTTCCACCCCAGATCAAAGGCAGTAGCTGCTCACAGGACATTTCCTACCCCAGCTCTAGTTTCCTAAAACCAAGTTCATTGAAAAGATATTGACAGGATTTGCAGGGGGAGATGAGAGGGAGCGGGACTTTGAGTAGTATGAAGGGAAGGCTATGTAATGCATTTATGCTGTCCCTCAATACACTAGAATTTGCCAGAAAATAAATAAATAAATAAGTAGATAGATAAATAATGAGGCTAAACCAGGATATATTCATGTACTCACATTAGAGAACTCTAAAGATAGGATCTGGCTAGCATCTTGGTTGCACTCACCAAGGGGCCACCTGAGGACAAATGTCTTCCTTCTGGATGGCCTTTCTTGAGCACCTGCATTTAAGAATGGAGAAAAGAGGGACTCCCCAAGCCTGGGACAGTGGTAGAGGTCAGGCAGTTCCATGTTCAATGAGTAGTAGAGATCTTTACCTTGCTCTCTGGCAGAGCCCCAGGATGAGACATAATCCAAGGGAAAAATATTAGCAAGGGGCTCCTGGGAATGCTGGACCTTAGGGTCTAGGCTATGACAAAGAGTCCTGGGCCCCACACAAGGAAGGAAAGCAGAGTACTACCTGACTTCTCCTATGCAGCTTGACAGTGAGTGGTCAGTGGCATCATGGTGGAGAGGCATGGTGAGATATTTACCCATTTTCCATGCACCATATGAGAAGAATAACAAGATTAAAATCTCCCACCCTTCTAGAGGGATGAAGACTTAGATTCAAATTAATTCCATTTAAGAAAATAGAGAAATAGACAATCTTGCACACCTGTGTTTGTAGATAGACTAATATTCACCTGTGCTACATAGATACTAACTTTTGTATGTCTCCTGATAGATTTTTCTTTTCTTTTCTTTTTTGAGATTTTATTTATTTATTTCACAGAAGAGAGAGCATGCAAGCATGAGCTGGGGGTATGTTGGGGGTAGGAGGAACAGAGGGAGAAGGAGAAGCAGACTCCCCCTTACCTGTGGCTCAATCACTGGACCCTGAGATCATGACCTGAACTGAAAGCAGACACTTAACTGACTGAACCACCCAGGTGCCCCTTGAAAGACTTTCCTGATGAAGCCAGAAAACAGCCAGAAAAAAATGGTATATACCACATATGAATGCTGATAACTCACTTTCTGCACTCATGACAGACATATTTTTTTTTAAGATTTTTTATTTATTTGCCAGAGAGAGAGTGAGAGCGAGAGTGAGCACAGGCAGACCGAGTGGCAGCAGAGGCAGAGGGAGAAGCAGGCTCCCCGCCCAGCAAGGAGCCCGATGTGGGACTCGATCCCAGGACGCTTAACCAACTGAGCCACCCAGGTGTCCCTCATGACAGACATTATTAATTAAGCCATCACACTTTTCATTGTAAATTAAATGTATTTGTTACACACACACACACACACACACACACACACACACACACATTCAATGAAATTAAAATTACCTACACACACTCAAACAGAATCACAGGAACTTCAACATGGGGCTCCAGACAGCCACAGCAACCAATGAGAACGGATACAAAATAGGAATCCTATTTGCCTTTCCTTCCATAGGGTGAGGACATACCAGTGTGTAGAAGGTAGTCATTCATAAAAGTCATTCTCAGTGTCAGTCATCTGAGAGGAGTGATGGGTCATTGGACATGAAAACAGAACCCGGGAGTATGCCTTCATGTTCTGATTTTTCTCTTCTCCCCCGAGCTCTGTGTCAAAGAGAAGTACAATCCCAGGCTTGTTGTCTGCTGGCTTGCTCAATGAGAAGTGGTGAGGGAAGAATGGAGGAAGACCCTTTTTCTCTACTTCCTGTAGTGTTGTCTCCCATTTGAGCTGTCTCTTCCTCCATGAGCTGGGCCCTTACCAGGAAGCCCCTCCTGTCATGCTAAGTCCTAACAGATGGCTCAGGCTGGTACTTTCTTTTAACCTCCCCTCCTCCCTGTGTCCCTATAGCCTTCTGGCGGGGGCGGGTAGTGGCTTCCCGCTGTCACTTTTCCATCCTCTGCTGGGCTTCGTAGCTCTCCCAGCACCTGGGTAACCAATTCCCTGTCTGAAATGATCTGTGTTTCAAATTCTTGACTGGAGCCTGACTGAAACAGAAAATGACCCCAGACAGGCTGAACAGGCATGTTCTCTCTTGACTTCAAGTTCTAGGATGTGAATTTTGAGAGCTTCTAACAGCTTTGTAGGAACTGCAAGGTATGAAGAAGGAGGACCTTGGACAAAGAAAGGGGCCAACAGTAGACTGCAGGAGGACAGGAAGCTGGAGATGGAGAAATTACCCCTCCTGATAGAGATTACCATTGTAAATCTGTCTGCTTCCCTTTGATATCACTGAGACTTTAGAAAGTCATATGGGAATATTCCAGCTGGGTCTCAGCTGTACTGAGAGGTTTGATTTCACTTCAGAAATGTGTGGACCCCTTTTAACCTACTCCCAGGTTTCCGGTGTTGGCCTAACTTGTTTTTATTATAATTTTAGTTGTTTAAATGTGTACCACCAGAAGAAAATCTATGTATGATTACATTCTTACATAACTATAAAATCAAATTTGTAAATTAAATATATACATATGTATAAAAATCAACAAAATCCAAATGAACACAACTGAATTAATCTGATGATGTATATATATAATCTTATTTTTTAATTTTAATTTTATATTTTAAATTCTAACATTTTTCAGTTTTAATTTTGCTTTTAAAATTATATATATGTATATACATATGTATATATAAAATTTTATTTTTTTTACTGAAACTAAATTGCTTGAATAAGTTACTGACTCCCACCAAGCAGGTTCTTAGAGTGTGGCATGCCTATATTACCACGTGCCAGATAAAGAGTCCATTCTCCTACCATTTTCTTGCGGCTCAAACCTCTGCACAACCTTTAATAATACAAGGTGATGCCTTTGACCTACATTTGACAGAACCACATCATTTATTACTAAGTAAATCTTTGCTCTTTCCTCATTAGCCTGAAAGAAATACGGTGGACAGCTCGGTCATGTGCCAGTGCTCAGCCATGGGATCGTCATCAGATGGTGCATACTCTCCTACTCTTTGTGTATTGAAGATTATTATGTTAAAACACAAAATGAAAATGCTTATGGAGGTCCCCTCAGAAATAGGAATAGTTCTAGAAAATAGGAATATTGCCCCTGAGGCCAGTCTAGTAGTGGTGGCAGTAATAATGAACAATCCCCATGGAAGACGGACCACAAGGAAAGGGAAGGGAAGCTCAAAGGATTAGCTCCTGTACCTTTCCTTATGGACACTGTCCTTCCTTTGACAGCCTTACAGGACGAGGGCTTGGTTCTACTAACGGTCCTTACAGTTTTATGAAGTTTGCATAAGGACAATAAAATCAAGTGACCCTGACCAGGCCATATTGATGGATGTCATACATTAATTAATTAATACATTAATTAGTGATGTATATCAATGCCATACAGATAATACAATGAGCATCAGGGAAGAAGCTGAGATACTGGAATGATACTGAAAGTACATGTTTGAGTGGAATGACAGTGAATAGAAGTTTTGGAGGGAAGTAATAAAACTCTCTCTTACTCTCATGGACACAACGTAGCAATGTTCTATATGTAGGCAGGAACTTTTACACTGCCTATTTTCTGGTGTCCTTAATTGTGCACAGATATGCATACCACAGAACACAGTGGAGACAGAGGTGTAGCACAGGGAAATAAAGCATGTTTTAATAGTCATTGTCCTTGGGGAGCAATTTAGTCACTGTTAGGATGCTCATACCTCACAGTCCAGCAATTCCCCTTCCAGGTGTAGATGCTAGGGAAAAGTGTAAGAGGAGACATGTATAAGAACGGACACGGCAATATTGTTTGTAATGATTGAAAAGACAGAGAGAGATGTTTACCCACAAGAGGACAGATATATGACTGATGGGTTATTCATGCACTGTTATGCTCAAGCAATTCATAAAGGAGGGAAAATGAATGAACTACAACTGTGCACATCCATGCTCTTGACCGTCCCCCCCCAACAAAGACAGACACACAAACTACTGAGTGGAAAGAACATGTTGCAGAAGATTCATACACTTGGAATGTATACACTTAGGCACAAAATATTTGTAATAAAAATATGAATAATTATATGTTATGATAAATACCAAATTCAGGATAGATATTACCTCTGGGAAGGGAGTGCGGGTGCAATTAGAGAAGGTACACAGGGACTTCAACTCTATCAGCAGTTTTATTTTCTTAAGCTAACCGATACATATATAGGTCTATATTCTTTATGTGTTTTTTGTGTACCTGAAATAAGCCATGATAAAGAAAACATTTTAACAAATCAGTCATCTTACATAAAACTCAACTCTCCCTGAAAAACCCTTTAATGGAAATGTTTGAAGCTTCTATAGAAGCCCAGACATGCATGGAACAGAGCTTGCCTGGAACAGAGCTTGTAAACCTGAGTACAAGCCTTGTCTGATGAGCTCATTGGGTTTTTCCATCAAAAAAGGCTTATTTACTCTCTTGTTATTCTATCAAGACTCCCTACATGAAAACATTAGTCTGTAAAGTAAAAGGAACTTTGCAGCAATCTGGATAAGTGCTTTTCTTAAAGCAAAAGCATTTTTCCTAAAGTAGTTGGTTTTACTGTTCATGGTGGTTCATTTACTTGATAGAGAAAAAGCTCCTGGGGCAGAGGAAAGGAAGGCATATATTTCCACTGACAAAACTTGTCACCCTTTGGGAGCCCTGGGGTTCAGGCCTGAAAGTTATACCAAAAGTATAAACTGAATCTAAAACCAAGTTGAAAAAGACTCACCTGTGCTTCTTAAAAGAGGTGCCATACATTAGACTAATCTCGTAAGAGGGCATTCAGCAATTGTTCCAACACAACTGGGACATGGATCTTACATAGAGCCTTTGAGACTTTGCCAAGGCTCCTTGTCTATCTCTGCTCCCAAGTGGGGCCTAAAACCTACTGTCATCTGTCTCATCCTTCATTCTTCTTCCTGAGGAACTTTGTCATCTTTATATCATAATCAGAATACCAAAATCCACAAGATAGGTTTGGGAGACATCTGGATTAGTGAAAAGACTGAGTGTGGGATTTGTGGCCAAATAAGGGTTCAGATCCTGGCTCCCTCCCCTTAATGGAGGTAGAACTTTCTTGAGGAAGTTACCTGGCTTTTTTTTTTTTTTTTTTATGTTCTTATTACCATTTTTTTTATTTATTTATTTCCAGCATAACAGTATTCATTATTTTTGCACCACACCCCGTGCTCCATGCAATCCATGCCCTCTATAATACCCACCACCTGGTACCCCAACCTCCCACCCCCGTCCCTTCAAAACCCTCAGATTGTTTTTCAGAGTCCATAGTCTCTCATGGTTCACCTCCCCTTCCAATTTCCCCCAACTCCCTTCTCCACTCTAAGTCCCCATGTCCTCCATGCTATTTGTTATGCTCCACAAATAAGTGAAACCATATGATAATTGACTCTCTCTGCTTGACTTATTTCACTCAGCATAATCTCTTCCAGTCCCGTCCATGTTGCTACAAAAGTTGGGTATTCATCCTTTCTGATGGAGGCATAATACTCTATCCCCAGGGGTACAGGTCTGTGAATCACCAGGTTTACACACTTCACAGCACTCACCAAAGCACATACCCTCCCCAATGTCCATAATCCCACCCCCTCCCCCCAAACCCCCTCCCCCCAGCAACCCTCAGTTTGTTTTGTGAGATTAAAAGTCACTTATGGTTTGTCTCCCTCCCAATCCCATCTTGTTTCCTTTATTCTTCTCCTACCCACTTAAGCCCCCATGTTGCATCACCACTTCCTCATATCAAGGAGATCATATGATAGTTGTCTTTCTCTGCTTGACTTATTTCGCTAAGCATGATACGCTCTAGTTCCATCCATGTTGTCGCAAATGGCAAGATTTCATTTCTTTTGATGGCTGCATAGTATTCCATTGTGTATATATACCACATCTTCTTGATCCATTCATCTGTTGATGGACATCTAGGTTCTTTCCATAGTTTGGCTATTGTGGACATTGCTGCTATAAACATTCGGGTGCATGTGCCCCTTTGGATCACTACGTTTGTATCCTTAGGGTAAATACCCAATAGTGCAAGTTACCTGGCTTTTTTGAGCCTCAGTTTTCTCAGGTTTAAAATGGGGATGAAGACACCTAACTCATGCATGAATAACAGTGGCTAGAACTCAGCAGATGACATCATTGTCCCCTTCATTCTGGAGCCCAGCCAACACCAGCACACAGCACACAGCTCCTGCTACAGGTGAGCCCTGCTGCTCTGCCTCACATGAAGGCCACCTGATCCTATGCAATTTGCATGTACACATCTGTAGGTGATTATTAACCTTCTATGGTACAGCACACACAGGACATAAGGCAGATATTTCATGAATGAAATGTTAACTCTGCATTTAGCTAAACTTCCCATCTATTTGGGACAAGCCTGAGGGCTTAATCCTTGGATGATGGTTTTGTCTGTTCAACAGTCATCTGTTGAACATCATATGAATGACCAGGTGTACCAGGTGTAATGTGTTTACTGAAGGTAATGGATGTGGCAGTGGAGACATGGGAAAAAGAGACATTAATAAGTCTGCCCTTCAAATCAGGGGAGGCTTCATGGAAGAAGTGATATTTGAGTCAACTCTAGGGACTATGGAATTTCCAGGTAGACAAAGAGGAGAGCAGAATCTAGGCACAAGATTTGCCAAGTCAAAGTCATGGGCCATGGTAAAGCATCAGTAATGCTAGAGCATAAAATCCCAGAAGGCAGTGGTAGCAGCAGAGACTTGATCAGTAGGCAGGGACTGATCACAAAGGACCTGAGTGTCACACTAAGGCTAGAATTTTCTCCCAAAGGCAATGGGAGCAGCTAAAGAATTTTGAGAAGAAAAATTACATGACTAGATTTGTGGTTTAGAACAGAGGCTCTATCAGTAATGAACTGATGGATGAGAGGGTGTGAATCATGGAGCTAAAAGCCCAGCTAGGAGACTATGGGAAGAATCCAGTCAGAAGATGGCCACTTGCACCAGCTCTGTGACCATGTGGAAGAAAAGGAAGGGAAAGACAAGATATAGTGGAGAAATGAAATAACAGGACATGGAAACTGATGAGATAGGAAGAGCGGGGCGTGAGGAGAGGGGTATAAAGACCCAAGTGTCTGCCATGGGCCAGGACAGAGAGGTCTCTCAGCCCGTGAGATAAGGGACATAGAAAGAGGAGCAGCTTCACGGGCATAACAGTAAGTGCATGCTTCTATTAAGTCAAACATGTCTCTGGGATATAGCCAGGGGCTGATGAAAACAACAACAAATTCAAGCAATGACTTGGGTGTGTAGCTATAAAACCTGAGCATGGTGTAGACTGGGGGCAGATTTTCTGGAGGCCTTACATAACAGCGGTCAGCAAGTCCAAGAACTTGGACCCAATTATCTGGGGAGACTGAAGGGAAATGCTCCCTTAGCTGACGATACCCTTATACAGAGTGCCTTGGTATCTGCAGCAACTAGCTGAGAAAATCCCCACAGGCATGCAATTAAACAAAAGAGAAAGATCTGAAACAACACGTGGACTGGAAGAGAAAGAGAGAGAGATTGAGAGAAACTCAAGATCGGTGTTAAATTGACTGGGAAGAAAGTATGGAAAACCACCAAGTGAACTGCTTAGAACTTCTCCGGTCCCCTGTGTCCACATTTGCCCTCTGACCTGACCCTGCGTCCCTCCGGCACAATGGGAGCACTGAGCTAATTCATTCTTTGTGTGTGATCATCAGCTTTCTCTACA
Source organism: Mustela erminea (assembly GCF_009829155.1). Taxonomy (NCBI): domain Eukaryota; kingdom Metazoa; phylum Chordata; class Mammalia; order Carnivora; family Mustelidae; genus Mustela; species Mustela erminea. The sequence goes on from NC_045619.1 coordinate 118,375,302, forward strand.
GAGGTCAAAGTGCTCTGGGCATTCATCCGACCAAATATGCTTGTACCAGAGGTCCAGGGCTGTGCCAAAATCCCAACGACAAAATAGCACTGCAGGGAGACTACACGGTCAAAACAGGCTATTAGGAGAGCAACTGCAATTTACCAGTATTAGACAAATCCCAGTTTTATGGGTTCTTTGGTTGTACCAATAAATCAGGTAGAGCCAGCCTGTCTAACACAATAGCCAACTAACCGTGTGTGTCTACTGAGCACTTGAAATGTGGCCAGTCTGGATTGAGATGTGCTATAAGCACAAAATGCACACCAGACTTTGAAGACAATATGGAAGAAAAAATGTAAAATATCTCATTCACAATTTTTATATTGACTATATGGGGAGATGATAATGATGGATATATTTGGCTAAGTAAAAAATATTATTAAACTACTTACAACTGTTTCTTTTAATTTTTTTTAATGTGGCTACTTACTAGAAAATATAAAATTATACCTGTGGCTCCCATTGTGGTTTAAATTATATTTCTACTGGCCAGCACTGGGTTAAAGGTTGTTTTTGTTTTTGTTTTTCAAAGATTTTATTTATTTATTTGACCGACAGAGATCACAAGTAGGCAGAAAGGCAGGCAGAGAGAGAGAGGGAGAAGCAGGCTTCCTGCTGAGCAGAGAGCCTAATGTGGGGCTTGATTCCAGGACCTGGGATCATGACCCAAGTTGAAGGCAGAGGCTTTAAACCAGTGAGCCACCAAGGTGCCCCTGGGTTAAAGGTTTTAAGTATCCTTCACTCCTCAGCATATACTAGGCATATCCTTGGGCACATACTATGCTCCATTGTCTTATTTATCCCCAAAATGAAAACAAAGGAACTTAGAGTAAATGTTAATATTTTTCCAATCTACCCACAGTAGACATACCCAAGAGCTCTGCCCCAGAGGAAACCATGATTTACTCCAGTTACAAAATGAAGACTTGCTTTATAGCTTGTAGGGTAATATCTAAATCCTACTCTGTTTCTATCATATACACTGGCCCTGGAATCAACTTCAAAGCATCAATATTGGAAGTGAATGACACTCCCCCCCACACACATAGGCAGGCACACTAAATATGACTCACCAAGAGTCTTCCAGATTCTTGGTGAATAGTAGAAAGTATATGTAAAATATGTATATGTAAAAAAGTATATGTAAAGTAGTAGAAAGTATATGTATGTGCTTAGGGTTATTATAGTTCTCAAATTTGTTGAAGTAAAGACTTTGGTCTTTATATAATTTCATAGTTTCCTATACTGTTTTCTAACCTGGTTTCCCTGGTGTTAAATACAGTGTTTTACTTTGAAATCTTAGGAGAAATGACTACATTTAGGTTTCCTCATTTAGGAAATATGTCCAAGTTCATGCTCTTTGTGTAAAATAAAGGAAACCTTTTAAGACTAAATAGGATCCTCCTTCAGGCATTTTTTCCCTTTGAAGACACTCAGTTATTACCATTAACGTAATTCCCTTTGAATATCAATGCGAAGTTAATTTACCCAATTGCTATCATCTTCTTGTATTAAAAGCATCACATTTAGTGAAAAAGAATGTGGCCTTTGGAAAAATCATTTTCTCCTGTTTGTAGCTCCTGGAGTGTGTGCACTCTGACTCGTTTAGAGGAAAAGCGATTGGGTGGCTTTGTTTTGTTTGTGGACCCTTCAACATTTCTCCTGTTGTTTGTACAACATTGACAGACGTAAATGTTCATTGCCTGACACTCGATATGAACGTGTAATGAGTCTTCCCTGGATGAATAAGTAAACGAGAGAGAAGAATGGCTGGACTACTCTGCGGCTCAGAGTTCTCTTCCTCCCCTGCTTGGGAGGTAGCACAAAGATCTGACCAGAACATGAATAGAATTGCCACAATTTAATCAACTCCCCAATTTTGTATATATCAGAAATCATCAAAAATCCTCATGTCATGCCTTCCCCTCCGTCAGTTGTGTTATGCTCTACCCACCACACTCCTATTCCAGTTTAAATATACGGCGTGAGGTCAGTGGCTTAGGGATTTTCATCCCCCTTCTTCTCACCAACTTGGTATCACCCCCTGCAAGTGCAGCGTGGCCTCCCAACCCCTGGAAGTGGGCCATTTGGGGCCCTGACTGACAAAGCCACTGGCCCACATATCCTCATTCCACAGGGCTGTCCAGACGGCTTCATAAAATCTTCTGGGCCAACAGGAGTTTTGTTGGCACATGACAGAAAGGCCTTTAAATCAACCATGGCTTTGAAAGGCCAACATTTACCAGGCCGACACTTGTGGTCTGTTCTGGCCTCTTTTATCTGCCTTCTGGGGCGTGGAGCATGGCTTGCATCCTGCTTTTGCCTAGGCCTAGCCTTAGAAGGCCAAACCTTCATTGTTGGGAAATGTAAGAGCTGTTCAATCTGGAACATCCAACCCCAGAAGGAGCCTCCTGTGCTGCTGCCTGTCCCCAGTCCTCCCTGGTGGACTGCAGCTACTGTAGTGAAGATCACGTGAGATGATGTAGGTTCAACTATGCAAGATCCAAAGCATAAAAGAGAGATTGTTCTTTTACTAAGATGTCAGTTAAGAGATGACAAAACCAAAGACTAAATAAGGGAGGTGATTTTCTTGAGGTTCTGGAGAGGAACTCTTCGGCTTAAGTTGAGTCTACAGTCCTTTTTTCTAAACAATCTACCTGCCATAATTAGTTCTCACGAAAGGCTTTATTCTAATGAGAGGGGATTTGTGCTCTAGAAGCAACTGTTTTATTCTGGGCTCTCTGAGCCGCACCTTGACAGGCAAGGACCCCACTTCACAGGGATCTTGCGGTGGGAGGAATGCTCTTTCCGTGTCTCAGTTAGCAGCAGCATCTTGAAAATACATTGCCTGCCTTCCCTACTTTTACTCATGATGATATCAACTCATTCCAAACACTGTCATGAAACTTGTATTTCTTCATATATTCATTTATATATTTCCTCATGCATTCGTACTCGTACTAGTTAGCACTTGTTATGATGTGCCAAGACCTTGTGGGCATTAAAGTATTTACTTTTAACAGCAACCTTTGATATAGATCCTATTTTTTAGAAGGATTTTTATTTATTTACTTTAGAGAGCATGAGAGAGAGAGCAAGCAGTGGGAGGGGCAGAGGGAGAGAATCTCCAGCAGACTCCCTGCTGAGCGCAAAGCCCTCAAACAGGGCTCGATCCCACCACCCTGAGACCATGACCTGGGTTGAAATCAAGAGTTGGATGCTTCACCAACTGAGCCACCCAGTGCCCCTTTAGGTCCTATTGTTGTATGCATTTACAAATGAGGAAACTGAGATTCAGGAAACACCTCAGGAAGGGGCAGAGCTAAGGTGTGAGTCTGTAGTCTCATTAGGACAGGCTATGATGCTTCGCACATCACCTTTTCCACATTAACACAAAAACTTATCCTACACTCCTCACCTTCCTTTGAACAGTTCACATTTGCCTTGAAAGGGGTTGTTTGAAAACGAATAAACTCATTTCCTATTTGCACACAACTGAGTTCAGTGGTTCAATAAATGCATTACAGGAGCTCTTTGTATAGGAATTTGATGCATGCCTCGTAAACAAACCTATTTCTGGTTTTATTGGCTTTATGGTAAAAATTCATGGCACCATAAAAACATGAGATGTCTTAAAGGCTTCTGGCTTCACAAGGAGGATCAACCTTACATGTCTCAGAGGCCTTTAGATTAGAAACTATACCAGCCTTTCTCAGGAAAACATTTTAATGTCAAGAAACAGCGCCTTGAATTGAATCTAAACCTGTCATGCTTCAGCTTCTGCAGGTTTCCTCTTATTTAAGCCTCCGTGAAGATAAAGGATAGCCTGTCATTAGCTGGCGAAAAATCTTCTGGATATTTCATGTGTTTGACAGTAATTGTGAAGCCCTCCTTAGTCTTCCTTGCTCAGGTTTACCATTCTTTCGTCCCTAATGATTCCTGGTTCACAGAGCTGTTTAAAAGGGATAGTTGAATATTTTATCAGAATCCCTGTATCGAGAAGGTGGAACACAATGGATCATTTCAGCCACTATGCTCCATGGAGTCCTGGCAACGTTTCAAGTTGATTTAGCATAATTCTAAGTAACTGTAAGGGTTTCAAGTACTGTATGATTATTGGTCTAATGAGCCAGAGAACCTTTGATTGTACTCTTTTGATTCTTTCTTTCGCTATCTGCATTACCTGTAATTTTAGGATTTTTCCATCTAACATCTTTATCTAATGTGTTCCCTGAATTGCAGTGTGGTGAAGAAGGATGATTCTTGGACTCACCGGAGCTATGTGTGGCACTTACTGTGGTTATGCAAGAGCTGGGCTCACGTGAAGGACACAATTCAAATGCTCATTCTTGATTCTCTCAGCTTCCAGTTCCCTGTAAATGTCCCTTTCATAAGACTTCCTTATGATCCTTTCAGAAGACTTCCTTTAGAAAACAACTTTACGCACACAGATCTGAAGTCATTCCTTCCAGAAAGTAACTGAAGTGCAATAAAGGAAGACACGATGACTTTGTGGTAGCAATAAAGGAAGTCTGGACAGATATCAAGCATCTTCTCTGGGAAGTTAGCTAATTGTAAATGAACTGTAATTGTAAATGGATGTAAACAGGTATTAAAGACAACATAGGGCACCAAGGTGGCTCAGTCGGTTAAGTATCTGTCTTCAGCTCAGGTCATGGTCACAGGGTCCTGATCAGGCTCTCTGCTCAGCAGGGAATCTGCTTCTGTCTCTCCCTCTCCCTGTGTGCTCTCTCTCTCAGTCTCTCTCTCTCTCTAGCTCTCTCTCAAATAACAAAGTTTTTTAAAAAGACAATAGTATCACAGCACACTAACTAAAAAGTCCAGCTAGTCCACAAAATAGTCACCAAATTGCCAAGTTAAACTTTGTAGAAGTTTAAACTCCAGTCTTTCTAGGGAGGTTAATTTAGGTCCACTCTCTACTTACTGTGCAAGCATTTGATAAACAGACAAACAAACATCTATAACCTTGTTTGGATGCAAAGAAGGACCTCCAGTTCCTCAAAGAATTTAAAAATAGAACTACCATAAGACCCAGAGATTCCACTTCTGGGTATTTATCTGAAGGAAATGAAATCACTACCTGAAAAAGATACCTGTGCCCCCATCTTCACTGCAGCATTATTTATAATAGCCAAGACAAGAGATAAACATCTGTGGACAGATGAATGGACAAATAAATTATGTGCATATACAATGGAATATTATTCAACCGTAAAGAAGAAGACTCTAGCATTTGCGACAACGTGGATGGACTCACCCTGAGGACATTACGCTAAGTGAAAGAAGTCAGACGGAGAAAGACAAACATGATGGGATCCCTCTTACATGCAGAATTTTCCAAATAAAAAACAGAAAACAAAACCAAACTCACAATAAAAGAGATCAGATCTGACTTTGCCAGAGGTGTGGAGCGGGGGAGGGAATGGGAGGAAGGTGGTCCGAAGGTGCAAACTTCCAGTTATAAGAACAGTAAGTCCTGAGGATGAAATGTACAGCATGCGACTATCACTAACCATGCTGTATGGTATATTTGGAAGTTCCTGAGAGAGGAAATCCTAAAAGTTCTCATCACAAGGAAAGAGACTTTTGGTATTTTTTGGTAACTACAGGCGGAGATGGATGTTAAATAAACTTACGTGGCTTTGTATACCTTAGCCTTATGCGGTGCCATATGTCATTATATCTCAATAAAACCGAAGGAGAAAAAGATGGACGTCCAACAAGCCACCTCACTCTCCCCACTCCTCTCCCTCCCTTCCTCTTCTCTTTTCTCTCCTCCTTCCTTCTTCATCCTCTTTTGACACCATAGCAGGCCCAGAACACACTCCCTGCAGAGTGCAGACTTGTCTTGAGTACACATGGCCCTAGCCAGGTGCTCACTGAAAATGCCACAGCAGGCACTGGCAAGCAGGAATCACAAGAAGCCGAAGATGAGGGGGGATGTTTTTTGCCAGCCTCCTTCACTGGAGGGAATGCACCAAGGATTAAAGAGAATCACGGAGGTTGGTGAATTAAAAATCGAATCAGAAAAGGACACATTTTAAAAAGTACACAAAGATGAACAGTTATAAAAATTCTTTCCTTTGCCCTCATAGGGGAAACGATTCAATCAGCGTCTCTCTTTTTTCCCTTTTTCTTCCCCCCTGCCTCTGCAAACATCGTTTGTTATGGTTAGAATCCTGAGGTCCGTGTCGCGGCCTGCCAGGAGGCCAGTCAGAAGTATATCCATCAGCCTGGAGACTCTCTAGATTGCATTATATAGAAAAGAAAGAATAAGTAGTGTGCCCAAGTGAATCCAGCCGAGAGCCAAAAGCTGTGCTAAGCCCGTGTATCACTGACAACACACTGCCTGTGACATGGGGAGGCCAGCTGCCGCCCTGTCTGTTTCTAGGTACGTCAAGTGTGGCCACCACCCAGGAGACAGTGTGTGCTCAGGTGCCCCCTTTGCAACTGCCTTCATTTTCACACTCCTGAACATTTTGCCCACCCTGTTTTGCCACTTCCAGTTAATCTCATGCATATTTATGTACCAATTATGCAAATCCCCAGATAAAAATGCATTAAGCACCCATGATTTAGACTGGTTAAGTCTATTACATGGCATAATGAAATTACTGCATGATGTCCAATTTACCTCAACACTTGCTTTAAACTGTCAGTAAGTTATTAAGTAACCATAACACACCAAAATTTAGCTCTAGGTGGCTTTCTTTGTCCAGCTCTCATGATACCATGAAATCAGAAACTTCAAGTTGAATCCTTACTAGAGGAGGAGAATATTCTAGAATAGGCTTAATGAGGCATAATGTGGGATAAAGTTTAAAAATGACAACACATTATCACTGATACAAGTCTTTGGGTAAATTTTCAAAAATCACTGGGCAATTTCAACAACACAGACATAGCAATTTAGGAACTAAAGCTGAGTCTTACCAAGGGGATCTCATTTCATAGTCAAGTCCCGTTCCCTGAGTAGGCAACTGTAGGTTGCCAAATTCAAGTGTAATTTGAATCTTCACTATGGATATATAAATTTCCAGCATCAGAAATAAAGAAATGAAAGAAGAATCCACAGGAGGAACTTAACACACACACACACACACACACACACACACACACACACCCCTTGAAATCTAAAAATTAAAGGGTTTGAATGAGAATCAGTTTCCTACATGAGATTTTTATGTTTGAACTTTGGTGGGACCCAAACCCCCATAGTTTCGACATTCACTAGACAACTAGATGGTTAAGGAACAAGCTGTGCTGTGAAATTAAACGATAAATATAATATATGAGTAGTCCGACCTTCTCCCCTACTACAGCATGCCATTTTAAGTGGCCCACTGTGGGATTTACGCAGCGTTTGGGTCCTGATTCATTTGCATAGGGAACTCCCCTCCAAGTCTATGAGAGTTGTACTCCTATAAGGCTACGAGCTCAGATCCATTGATCCGATGGAAGCAGAGTGTGCATGGTACAGGGATAGAGGGTCTGAGGTAGCAAATTCAAAAACCAGTCAAATAAACAGATTATAATAACATCCCCTAAGGTATTTATATACTACCCCATTAATAAAGGGTGCCATTTGCCATTTTCTTTGCAGTCGTACAAGATATTATGAACTGGTACCTGCCGTTTCCACAGCCCCTTGGATTGAGATATGCACCCTGCAACCATCAGGACTTCATCTACATACTCAGTGAGAGCAAACAGGTCACAGACGGGATCTCACCGGAGATCAGACAGATGGACAGGCAGCCAAAGGGCTGGAATTAGACTCTCTGGTAACAAACCCTCTCTTGGGGTGATCCTTCCAGAATGACTATCAGACGAGAGGGAGATCAGGAATTCTCCCAAAGGATGGGACAATTTCATGCTTAAGACCCTAGTTCTAATATTTTCTTAATACATTGTGGTCATGCTCATTAACTAGCAAGAAAAATATATTCAACATGCTTGTGCTGGAATCACTGAAAGGCGCATCAAAGAGAAGAGGTAAATGAAAGCCTTACTCTATTGGCTTTAACTATGCTGTGTGGTTACAAAGCCAATTTCCCCATTTTTAAAAAAATTTCTGAATAAAGAAAGTACTATTTCTAGCATTATTTAGAACTTTTGGCCCACCCATTTAGAGTTATATGTGGATGCAGCAAATATCAAATAGATTCCCCATCATCTGAGCTTTTAATGGAAAGCCCCAGCTCCAAGGCATCCCTTTCTCAAGTGAAAAAGCAAACTCCAGCCAAGGAAAACAAGTTTCCAGAGCTTCTAGGAGACTGTAAGCAGTTCCCTGGGAGCATCTCTAAACGTTTCAGGACCAAGTTCAAGATGTCAGGCAAGTCTGGTGCTCTGGATTCTTTTCTGTAGGTCTGGGAGCTCTCTGAGAACATACTGGCTTCCAGAATGCATTAACCTACTTTCCACAGAGGATCCCCTGACCCTCTTGCTCTGAAGAAGAGGAGGAGGAAAGAGGATATTTCCAGCAGGAGCTGGGCATGCTCTGCTTTAAACGTGTCACTCCTCCTGCTAAACAGCAACGCCGCCAGAGAAATTGGTAGTTCCTGCAATGAACAGCTCCAAGGGTTGCACAGCCTCCAAGAAGAGTGATTGGAAATCCTTCTAAAATATGGCTGTCTAATCAAGCGAGAGGAGAACTCATTTACTAGGATTCCCATTGTCCACACTGACAGATGGTTCTCTCCCCCGCCCCTCTTTCCCCTTCCCACAGATCGCGCTGCCTTTGAGGCTAGCCTATTCTTTCAGAGATCCAGTTGCATTCACCAGCCTTAGTTCTGAAACAAGACAAAAGCTCAGTGAGCCTCCCATTCACAGAGGCTCCGGCACCTCCGCTGCCTTCTCTGCACGTCCAAGCCGAATCAAAAGAAATTAAGATTCACTCTCCTTACCTTCGTCCTCATCGGAGACAGGAGCCCTTCCATTTTGGTGGAATCCTCATGCCAGTTCCTCTCCTCTCCAAGTTACTCTCTCCAGGGTGCTGTCCTTAAGCATCCCACATGAGAAGAGCCATGCGGGGAGTTGCCAGTCTCTCCCTGCTCCCAGGCGGCGCCGAGGCACCGTCACCCAGTCTAACTTGAATCTCCAGTGCCTGGAAAGCGCTGTTCCTGGAGAAGCCCGCTCCGTTCCTCGCCCTCTTCCCTCTCTTGCTTCTCTCTCTCCTGAGCTCTCTCCTCCCTCCCTTTCCTCCCTCTCTTTCCATAATCTGCCTAGAGCTCCCTGTGTACCGCGCGCTCACTTGACAAATGATCCCTGTCTTAGGTACCGCATCTGAGCCAAGAAAAGTGATCTGCACCAAACCACAGGGGCGGCTCACCCAGGAAAGGCGGCGAGGGGGGCTGAGCTTTGCTGGGGCATCCTCGGCTCCTCGGGGGCTCCCGGCTCCCAGGGTTCAGCTGCGCGGTTGCTCTCTCTAGAGCTGGCAGCTGAAGGCACTGCTTTAGCTACCCATTCATTGCTCTTTTAAGAAACAGGACCCTGAGAGCAGTGGATCCACTTGTCACCATTACTCAGCTGTTTTTCTGATTTGTGTTCTGAAAACTGAAAAAGAAATCTCACCTCTTAGGTATTTCTAAATACTCATTTGTTTTAGCCTAGTTGTTGACATAGCATCTGGATAGGTAAGTGGATTTTATTTTTTCTGTCTGACCAGATGTTTAGAAGTATATGAGCAGAGACTTTTCTTACGAAAAGTTTCAAAACTGATTTATAGACTCAGCTCCTAACAGCTGAGCATAAAATAATAAGTGTGTGTGTTGTGCAGGACTCCAGATAAACCAGATTTTACTATTTCATTCAGCATTGCTGGCCACTTGTAAAAAGTAGACAGAGAGAAAATATTGCCAAGACTTGGGTTACACAGCATTATGAAGTCGAAAAGAAAAGATTTTCTTTCTGGAACTTTCTCATGCTTGAGGAATTCTCTATGTGGGAATAATTCAACATCTCTACTTCAACTGGTGACTCCTGCGGCTAAGAACATTTGACCATTACAAAGGCTTTCATATTACATGGTATGCACATTCCATGGTATATGAATTCATCAATGATATTTAAGGCTGACATCCTGTGCTCCTTGTTCCTTGGATGGAACTTGTCCCTCTCTACCTGCTACATTTATGCCTGACTCCCAAGACACCTTCAACATGGGGCAATCTATACCTGTTCTCCATATGGTGTCAGGATGGTCCTTTCCTCAAGTTCTTAATCCTTGATTAACTCAAGTTTTCTCTAGTTCAAACAACGGCATTCTAAAGAACGTCAGATTCTACACCAACTACATTACCCTGATTCAACTCCTTGGCTAGTCCCTAATTTTCTTCTCTTAGCCTTTTTGTCCTACACTTAGGTGCATGTCTGCAACCTCATTCTCACTTTGCCAGGTGCTTATTACTGCCCTTGACCAGAGTCTTTACACCCTGACAAATCCTCAATGGCTCCGACACATTGAATGCAACACTCTGCCCTTATATAAAAGGTCTCTGCCATTTCTGGGGGCCTCTGGACCTTGTTATTGGCTTAACCATTACATTTTCTTACTCAGTGTCCTAGTGTTTGGGGTCCCTCGATTGTGTGTTTTATTTATTCAGTCAATCAGTAAATAGATGGAATGTACCTCCTGCATGCCAGGGCATTTTAGCTTCAGGTGACACAGTGGAAAGCAGAGAAAGCCTCTGTCCCTTCGATTTTGTAGTAGGCTTGCTACAGAACTCAACCAACTCATCAAGCCCTTCCATCTGTCATCTCATTTTGTATTTCCACCTCTATGTTACTGTGTTTCTCTACAGGATTATAAACCCTACTAGGAGATTTCCCCTTCCACTATAGCTTTGCTCTCTTTTGACCTTTTTCTTAACTGGGTACCCATTATTAACTTCCCCTAAAAACTAATTTATTCATAAGAATTCCATTCCTTCACCACCATCTTTAATTTTATTTCCTCTCCTCTTTCCCAGCTCTCCCTCTATCCTCTCAAAGGCTTTATTTTGGGAGTGGGGAAGGAAATCACTCTTGTGTTTTCAGAATGCCATCCCTCCTCTGTCCCACTAACTGGCCCCGAACATTTAAACAAACTTGCTACCCTGGCCATTGTGGAGATATCACTCATGCCACATGTTGTGTTCAGCTTTCATCTTGTTCGATTGCTCCTGATTTGAACAAGCTGTATCTGTTATTTGTTTTTTACTTTCAGCAACTCTTTCTTGAGCCATTCTGTTCTGGTCTTTTTGTCCCTTACTAATCCTGGAGACCCTCTCACCAGAATTACCAATTGGGATCACTCCTCTAGAGCTTTCTCCTTGCCATTTTTTGTCTTTGGCACAAAAGATCATCCCTTGCCTGTCAATCTGACCCTAAATTTTAGTTACAGCAGTAGAGCTGAGTGGGATGGTGTCACGATTTAAAAAAAAAAAAAATTTAGACTAATAACATGTTTAAGACTGGTTGGTTTCTGCTGAACTCCAAGCATAGTTTCCAGAACTAGAATAGACTTCCTGAGCTAGAGAAAGCGCCTTTAGCCAAGAATCTTGAATATCTTATATCATCACACCACATAAGAAAATTGTAACTTCTCTGGTTGTTTACATTCCAGTCCACCTAGTCCCCAGAGTCTGGGCTTGTTCACCATGTTTTTATAGTGGTTTGTGAGGTCCCTGACGAAACCAACCCCTGGGAATCAACAGGACCCAGAGCCATATCAGGATCTTGAAATTATGCTCATGGTGATGATAAAGATGAAGATGACAACAGTTGTCAAACATTTACCTTGTACTAGGCACGCACTAAGAGATTCTCCTAGAGGGAAGGCACCGTTCTTACTGCTATTTTGCAGAAGCTTTGGTTAATTGGCACACAACAGACCTACATTTAGCTCAGCGAGGCCACTACTAGTGAGAACACCATCTCCTTCTCAAATCTTCTATCAACACATAAAGAGTAAAATGCATATTTAATGATCTGTTCTTTATTAGTCAAAGGCTCCAAATTAAACATTTGAAAGTTTATTATTTCAGGCCATTATGTTAACTTTTGGTACCTCATTCACTTACTTGTTCATAGAACCAATATACTTTGGCCATCCCTCTCAAGCCAGGTACCATGTAAGACACTTATCAAGCACAAGTCTTGTATTTATTACACAGTTATTTATAAAATGGGATGTGCCAATTTGTTACTTTCATTTCCAAGTCCTTTAACTACTGATTACTCCACCTCTTATAGCTTAAGTAGTTAGATTTCTTTAATGATGGGAGGGGGCAGGAGGAGAGGAGGTAGTGGTTGAGGAGTTTAGGAAATACTCTAACCTATGCAACAGATGTGTGATGTTAGTAAACAATCATCAGATCATTAGGCGTCCTAACACTATTAAGAAAGATCAATGTTGCCCAAATATTTAGAATTGAGAACACTTATTCATGTTTCTACATCCCAAATTTCCTTATATTGGGGTTCTCTCAGGTTGCACTTCATGTTTCAAGAGAGCCTCTTCAGCTTCAAAAAGGGCAGAGTTTACAATCTGGATTAACTGAGCCTTGGAAGCAAAGGTCAGTGAATATCAAATATATAGAAACTGGTGGAATTAAGTTTGCACCACAGGGAAAGGGAGTCTTAAGATGCAATTCAACTTGGTGAATTTCCACTGTGTAGTGGGGGCTTTTGAGCTACAATGGGAATGTCCCTGTACCATGCAACCTCTCTAAGCAAATCTCCTTGTCCTTTGAGCCATTCTTCTTCCTTATTTTGACATTAAAAGAAGAAGGAAGGAAGGATGGATGGATGGATGGATGGATGGATGGATGGATGGACGGACCTCATATTAAACGTCTCTAGACCAGGAGCACTTGGAAATATAAAGACTGTTAGATAGGGCATTGTCAAAGGCTCAGATTTCCAGTCTCTCTTGCATGAAAACACTGACCCTTTCTTTCCCACAGCTCACATCCTCAAGGTTAATTTCTTTAGGCCCCTTGTAGTCTCTGGGGACCACAGCCAGTTGCACAATTAAGGTTCATTATCTGAGGATTGGGTTGCCTTGCTTCATAAATGGTTTTCGATTCATTAAGGTAAGAGGATTGTGACCTGACAACCACTTAGGTCTTTTCCTCTGTGACTCATCATTCTTTATTTCCTATTGGGAAACATCCTCATTAAGAATGAGGCTTTGAGGTGATAAAGGATAGAAAAGACCTTACTCCTGGACTGATTCCAGGTATCTTGGGCAACACTAAGGGAGTTACTTAGCTAAGGCGATAAATCTCTACCTGCTCTCAATTTCTCCTGTCTCTGCCCCTCATCTTAGACCACATATATTTGTTTTGTTTTATAATGTAACTATCAAAATATATCACAGAGAAAATTTTCACTTACTACATGCTAAACTAAAGCACTCAATGAAAATTGTGATTCAATTCCTCAATGCTTGAATTTATATTTTATCTGTGTAAGAATACGCATTCTATAAGTTGCTACAAAACAGAAATTACACAGTGACTGACATTCTTTCAAAGAGCTCTCACATGTGTTATCTTTTTAAAACCTCACAATAATCCTGTTAGGTGTGGCAGGTAATAGTTTCCATTTTGCAACGGTAGGGAGGTGAGTAGAAAGAAAGAAACATTTATTGAGCACCAGACTTTGTTCCAGCCTTGAGCTAAGTGCTTCAATGTGCCATCTCATTTCATTTTCAAAGGTATATTATTATTTGGGGAAGGGCACAAAGAGGGAAGAAGAGAGAGAATTTCAAGTAGGCTCCATGCCCCAGTGCGGAACCCAATGCAGGGCTCGATCCCACAACTCTGAGATCACGACCTGAGCAGAAATCAAGAGTCAGACACTTAACCAACTAAGCCACACAGGTGCCCCTCAAAGGTGTATTATTATTCCCATTTAACAGCTCTGAGAACTGAGATCGAGAGAATTAATTGTTATGGTAGATCTCATCATGTAGTCTCTGTTTTTCACGCATGTTGTCATCCAGGCCACTTGCCACTCAGACGTGGTCATGCTCTCGCACTTTCTCTGGGTATGGCTACGTGGCTTCTCTTGGCTGATGGAATGGATGTTAACAAATATGGTGCCCATAAAAGGTTAAAAATGTCCCTGATAGTACACAGCCCAGCTTGTCTGCTGATCCCCAGAGGAGGATGAAAGAAAAGCCAAATTACAGACTTCTGAGAAAGCTCAGCCAATACCAGCAGAGCCCAGTATAGATCAGTGAAACTGTGCACACTTGCGAACACCCAACATCTACCATGGTGTGGCACCAGGCAGTACATTTGTTACGCAGCTACTGGACAGAACAACCAGAGTTCTTAAACTATAACATGAGAACCAGAAACCTACATTCAGGACTTAGAACTTCAAAGATGTCAAGTTTTCCTACTTTTCTCTAGCTCTGAGAGCAAGTCATGTAGAGTGATGGAAATACTTTATGATTATTCAAGTATTTTCCAGAGCTATGGATCAGAATCTGAGCTTGCAGACACAGAGACTAGCACTCTTAAGTTACTAAACACCAAGTGTAAGACCTATGGCATTTCATGCCCAGTGTTTCTTCCTCCTTTATCTTCATTTGAAAACTGTGGAAGACTAGAGAAAATAGTGGTGTTAGGTTCCACGTCTTGGTTGATTAGTCATCTTGTCTTTATGATCTTTCAGATTCTCTGTCCCATTTTCTAAAGTACAGTGATTGCCTAAAGTTATCAGCAATCAGTACAGCAGTTAATTGGATTCTGGCCCTGGGAGACTTCCTTCAGCAGCTCTTGCCTTTCTGAAAGAGTACGCTACAGTGGGAAGAACAAAATTGCTTCCTTGTATTGTGCACGCCTGAGCTGGAAATGGGTCTCTACCTACCCCTGTGTTTTATGAAAAGGTATAAAGAACAGAGTGACATTACTTTGCAAAGTGTTTGAGAGGGGTATTTACATTTCTTTCTTTTCTTTAAGGTTTTTGGTTTCAGTGCTTTTGTTAAGAGCCAGGCAACCAACAGCTGCCCTGGCCTCAGATCATTACACAAGTGTTTGCTTAGGGGACCTCTGGGAACAGAGATAAGAAAAAAGCTGAGAGGAGCATCCAGGTGGAAAGGCTGAAGAAGCTGCTGGCACTCTCCCTTCCAGTCCCTGGAAGAGCGGGAAGCCCTTGGATACTCCTCTAATCCTCTCTACCCACCTCCCGAGACACAGGGCATTCAGTTAGCGTTTTTAAGGTGTCTTCTTTCTGTCATAGTGCTTACTTCAAAGCTCCAAATAAGGCAATAAGGTGCTGAAGGGTATCATGAAGAAGGAAGATTTTTTTTTTTTCTCCCTCAAAGTATTCTGGAAGGTCAGGCCTCAGACAAGTCACTTTCAAAAGCTGCCTTGCAATTTGTTTATAAAAATCTGCACTTGGATGGGACAAAAATGACAGTGATCAATAGAGATGGGAGTCCACATGTTTCTGCTTCTGAGACTTCTTGGAATCCTAAAGCTGAGTAAACAGAACAAAAACTTTTTTTCTCTAATGAGCCCATCCTGCAATCTGTGGGTGTGAAAGCCACCCCCCCATCTTACACCCTAAAAAAAAGCACATCAATAACTACAGAGCTTATCTAAGCTTGGCACTGGGATGCTGTGGGATTTTTTCAAGCCACACATATGTGTTAAGAAATGTGTCAGTCCATTCAGGCTGCTATAACAGAAATACCACGGACTGGTGGATTAAAAACAACAGGCATTTATTTCTCATAGTTCTGGAGGTCAGGAAGTCTAAGATCAAGGCACCAACAGATTCAGTATCCAGTGAAGACCTGCATCCAGGTCCACAGACAGCTCCCCTGCTCCCTCTCTCCTCACATAGTGGAAGGGCCAAAGGAGCTCTTTGGGGCCTCTATTTTAAAGGACACTAATCCCTTCATATGGGCTCCACCCTCATGACCACATTACTTCCCAAAGGCCCACCCCTTAATATCATCGCATTGAGGATCAACCTTCAACATACGAATTTTGGAGGACACAAGCATATAGCCTATAGAAAGAGCCTACTCTATGTGAGGTCTAGCCTGAGGCTCTGTCCTGAGGTTACCAAGGTCACAAATACAGGTAATGACTCTTGAAGAATTCTGAGGACTGAAGATGAAAATGCCTTAAACAATTGGGGAGGGAGATCTAGTAGTGCAGAAGGATGGCCAACTAAAGTGGAAGCAAAGGTGAAAGGAAGTACTCATTCACCTGGCACTGTGGAGTAAGTCCGCCTTGAGGGGGCTATTCTTGTGGCTCCAAGACCACACAGATGAAGTCCCTGTGTTGGGACTTAGGGCAGCTGAGATGTTGGGATGGGTATGGAGGAATGTGGGATTAAAGAGCGGATCTCAGACAGAGAGAGAAACACACACAAAGGATATCTAGAGGCAGAAAGTAACATGAGCTTTGAGGACAGAGGTGAGAACACTGAGATGGGCAGAGACCTAATTGTGATCTCCAGGTTATGTGACCTCAGACACAATTTTTCTTAATTTAAGACTTAATTTACATCTTTCCTTATTTGAAAATATCTACACACCATACACAAATAATGGTCATGGTTCACTTTATATTGTCAGTGTTCTTATGAAAAGTTGCATATTAATTTATTAAGTTCCTGAATGAAATTTTTTTATATTATGAATTCTAATTCTTTTAAGTAATGTAATATTTTAAGTTGAAGTGTGCATACCTGAGCAGTACTTGCTTGTCTCTTTAATTAACAATAGTGAGATTACTTAATAGTGGAATTATGTTGGGAATGTGACCTTTCAAACAATAAACGTGCCCGAATGTGCTTTATTTTCATAGCTCTGAGGAGTTTTTCAAATCAATTCTGCATCTTAAATTTCATTGGCCAGTTCTGACCTGAGGCACAAAGGAAAATAACTACTTGACTCAATTTCTTACTGTGTCAAAATCATGAAGTTATTGATAGATATTGATGGGCCTCTTTTATTAAAAATCCTGGAAGCACACTCTGTTTTGCAAATTATATTTTAACCTTGATATCTAAGAACATGCTTTAGAAGCAAAAGTATGTTTTTTCACAAATGGGAAAAGAGGCACCAGTGCCTGAGGTCATGAAGTCATTGGTATTTGGATCAATCAGACATGAGGAATTTTTCTGCCTCAATTCTAATAAAATATGATTCTTCTGATTCAGAACCTCTGCTTGAACCTGAGAGCACCAACTTTGAATGTGAACGGTACTGACTTCAAGCATAATGGCAATTAATCACAAGAACCAAGAGAAATGAAGAGAGTATGCAACTGAGCTTCAGAAAAAAAAGATTTTACTTGAAAACTTTGCTATGGTTTCTGAGCGTGGTCATGGAATGATCACCCAGCCACGGTGCAGGGAAAGGAAATGGACCAGATCATCAAAACTCTTCTATCCAAACTCATTTTCTCTATCTAACCTACTGACTGATCTTGACTATCTTCTTAGCTTCTCATGGCAGCTTTCTAGTCTACTAAATGTAAAATGGGAAAACCACTCACTCTCACATGTTTCAAAACCTTCCTGAAAAATGGTCTTTTCTTTCCAATTTAAGTGCATTCATTTGCTCAACAAAGATTGAAGGTCTCTGTGCCAGTCACCACGCTCATCTCCCAAGGGGCACTCTGAATATTCACAGAAGCACATACCCAGGCTGGGCAAGACACAACTTCTTTTTTACCTCTGCATGAAATAAATATCTCCTGGAGCTCTTCCCAAAGAAGCTCAGATGCATGGTACACAGGCTATGTGTCAGATTTGAAAGGAGAGAGGTTTGGGGAATGGAGTCACATTTCTTTTTTCTTTTTTTGAAAGGAAGTGCTGGATTTCCTTGCTGCATCCTTATGCACGGATGGCCAGGATGCAAATCTGTGGGCACTGTGGAGCATAAACAAACATGACCACTAACGTAGTATTGGGTGTCTCCCTTTCCTGTCTGAATATGTTTAGATAGTTATACAACCAGAGAACTTGGAATGAAAGAAAACAATCCCCAGGAGAGAGGAATGCTTTGAATCTGGGTCGCTGGGCCTGGATTTCGCTTGCTTCTTCTTTGTTAAACCAACCTGGGGCCATTGAACACATTTGTCTTCTTTTGCCAGGGTCTGTGTCTGGACAAATTTTTCCTAGGCATACAGCTCAGCAAGATCATTCCATCTACCTTTTCCTTGCATGTGTACTGTAGGTGTAGCCTACAGCCACTGTGGGGTCTAATCTGCATGGAGATATTTGTGACTTAACCTCGACCTCAGTAGGGTGTTCTTGGAGAAAGGGATACCACCCTAAGGAGAAGGAGAGGTACTGAAGATCAGAACATTGCAATAGAAGCAGATGCCCAAACCTGGGCAAGTCCTGCCACTGTGTGCAGTCTTCCTGATCCTCTTGAGGACTTAGTCCACCAAAACAGAACTAGATCACTAAAACCTCACAGGCCTCTTATGGCAGGGAAACAAAAAGGCTCAGTGTAGGGAGGAGTATCGCCCATGGGTAAGAAGTATGAGGATAGCAGTTAGCATTACAGGTGAGGCTGATCACAGTAGCTACACATTGATGTGAGCGCACATATCCATAATGCTCTTGCCAGAAGAGGTGATAGGGTGGCCGCAGAGGCAGTGGAGTAGGACCCGGGGTTGGACCTGGGTATGAGTGGCAGCAGCAGCTGGAATCAGCAGCCACATGGAGTATCTCCGATAACCACATTAGAGCAAGGCATCAGGGAGTGGCCTCTACAGCAGTCCTAGAGGGATGTGATGGTGGTGACAGTAGAGAAGGCTGACCAGTCAAAACAAGAGGGAAATGTAATCCAGACTAGTCTTGAACGGCATGGCCTGAGCTGAGCAAGAGCCAGCAGAAGCAGGAGTGGCCAGGTGCCACAGAGAGGGACAGAACGGTTATAGCGGTGAGGCACAGACAGACTTAACAATGGCTCCCAAACAGCAGCAGGTGAAAGTAAAGCCAAGGTGGAGTTACCTGGGTCAGTGGTCATGACAGGAGCAGGCCAAAGGACCGACTGCACAGAATCCGTGGTCAGTGGAGCAACGGAGTAGGTAGAAGTGTGGACTGGAACTCATGGGATCAAATAAAGGAAATACAATGGTCTGAAAACCCTGCTGTTCTTTTATTCAATGTCATCCACATGTGAACCTTAGGAGTAGACTGTGCACCTTCTTCCTTATTAACTATCTTCCTAGCTTCCTAAGAGAGGACAGGGTTTCTCAGCCTCTGAGGCTGTGTTGTCAGGTTGAGCCCAGGATTCACACCAGAGGACTCAGAAAGGGAGCTAAGGCCTTCAACTAGTCAACTGGATGTAAGTTTTACTCTCTAAGAATGATTTACAATCAATAGACAGCTTATAGCTTATCATCCATATTGTATTTATACAATTTATACAATTTATGATGCAAAGACATCATAAGCCTAACTCCATGCTCTAAAAACATAGGATATTGGAGTGGAATTCTCTATGAAGTGTTTATCCATTCATTTCCCAGATAAGTAAATTGAGTCCCATGGAGTTCAGTGAATCTCCTACGTAACTCCTCACAAAGAATTCAACATTCTTTTTTCTCCAGCATACTCTTATATGTCCTTTGTAAATGAAGGTATTTTATTTAGACCAGGTTTACCAATGCTGATGGAATGACTTGGAAACACTCCATAGACATTTGCTTTGACCTGTATCCAACCATTCATCCATTCACCATCAGTGCATGTAGGGAAAAGGCCAACCGGGTGTGGTGGGCAGAAGATGAGCCCTTCCCCTGGAGGTAGTCAATGAACACTTGCTGAATGACATATTTGGAAGTAAGCAATACCAGTAATTTGTCAGAAAAAAAGAAAGATAAATTTGCCAGAAAAAAGAAAGATAAAACAAAGAGAGATGGAGCCAAATAGAAATGTATAACTCACACTCCCCTAGCACAAGGACCAGAAAATGAAAGCCATTACTACTCTGGCCCTATAAGAAGGCAGAAGGTAGTTTTCAGTGGTGGCCAATCTCTCTATTCCCTAAAGAGGGAAGATAATGTGTGCCATTCGTCTCATAGGCCATGTGTGGCTGTGGGCTGCCCAGTTGCCCATGAGGATGGTGAGAAGGTGCATTCACCATAATGCAACTTCCTCATGTCTAATACTTTCTACCCCCACATGCTTCTACTTCCCTCAAATTTTATACACCCCAAACTCAACTTATACCTTCCTTCTCCCAAATGAGCTCCCTCTCCAGACTTTGCAAATGCTGTCATCAATGGTAATAATTCTCCTGGCCAACTTTATCCACATCCTTGCCTTCTGCCTCTCCTCCTGTGCCAAGATCCCAAGACCAGATGCCTGGGCTGTGTCAGTGGTCTCCACGGTTGCTTTCACCAATATTTCTTTCTTAAATTGTACAATGGGGCAGATAGCATTCACTACTAAGAAATGCGCAATGGCCCCCCACTACACAACAGTTAAGTTCAAACTTCTTAATTTGCCTTTCAGAGTTACCTGACATCCTCTTTCTTATTTATCTTCCCTCTTGCCAAACTTATTTGATCATTCCCCCTTGGAGACCACCATTCCCACTTTCTCACTTTTACTCCCTTATCAAGAATCCCCACCTTAATTTATCAGTGAAATCAAGCAGACACAGGGCCCACTGCCCATAATTTCATAAGCACTTCATAAATAATTAAATGCTCCCTTCAAAGTCCACATCCACCCTTCTCCCTGCAAGAAGCATCTCCTCATCAATGCAGCCCACTTCTTTTCTGTAATGTCTATTAGACACTAAATTCAGGTTACCTTTTGTTATCTTAGAACCATCAACTGCATTGTAACCCTCAAGCACAGGCTGTTACAACTCTGCACTTCCATCATTAGGTACAGTGTCCCCTAGACAGTGAAAGCTTAATACCTCACATTGATGATGATACGGCAGCATCTCCAGAATGTGGTCCTTTGTTCCAAACATGCTTACGTCACTGACTTACTTTTTAACTCCCACACAGCAAAATTCCAGAAATGCAAGAATTTTAGATGAAGAAAGGGGTAAGAGGAGGAAGGTGAACAACTACTGACTGGCTACCTTCTTATACAAGGTACCATTTCTTGTTCTTTTATAAATGTCCTCTCATATAAAGAAAATAACATAAAGGAGTGAATTGATTGAGCAGGATAACAAATGTCTCTGTTGTCACTTAGGACTAGAACCCATAAACTTCTGATTCCCCCTGAAAAACAGCCAATGTCAAGGTTAGTTTAGATGACCCTTAACCTGATGCTCATTTTAATGAGCATGATGGTATAAGTTGGGCACCCAAGTCTGCCTCAGTAAGAAAACACTTACAAGTTTAATGAGAGCTCAGGAGATATTATATGTCTAACTCATGCTTGCAAGCTTCTCAGTGTTCTCCCTAACTTCAAGCGAAGCCATGTAGCCCCTTGATGCTTCTCAGACGTACACCTGCGGCAGGTGGGATTCTCCTGACATGTACAACCCCACCCAAATATGTTTGACAAAACTAGTCTAAATGTTGCATAGATATTACCCTTTGAGCAAGAATAGGGACATCACTTTGGTCATCATTCCCCTTTAACAGATGGTAAAAATGGGGTGCAGATCATTGTAGCGACTTGTCCAATTTTTTGTGACACAATAGCATGGCCTGGCTCTCGCAGGCTAATCTGCTGCTCATTTTCTGGATGAAAATGGTACACTTTTCATGGCTAATGACCACCCCTCATATATTGACGGCAACTTTAAGACAACTGGGCATCGTAATTAGAAGGGGTTATCTGCTGGAAGGAATTTTATCCAGATAGATATACAATTCATGAGACAATAATACCGTTGATATAGAGCAGTGGCTCATCAAGGCAAAGCTGACACCCAGCAGAAGTGCCAACTTGCAGAAAAAAAATGATCATAACCTGGTTCTAGTTTATAAGGCTTAGAACCAACAGGAGTAGAAGTCCTTCGTGGTGGCCCCTGGTCTCCGTGTCACTAATTAGGAAATGCAACCAACTGCTTCTCTGTGCAGCAGTACATCAGGCATCATGTGACTACACAGAACAAAAAGTAGCATCAGGCTGTTGCTATGGAAACCTCAGAACCATCTGAATTGCTATGGCATCATAAAAGCAAAATTCCAATCATCAGTCTTTAACTATAGGGCTGTTGAAATCTATCTCATATTTTTAGAATGTGTGACATTTAACACACTGATGAGTATTTCCAGCTTCAGAATACATTCCCTGCTTTCATATTTAGATGGGATTTTTCAGTTCAACTGGCTGGATTCTTTTTTCTTCTGGTAAATGCACTGTCTTCTTACGAGCGATTGCAGCTCTTTATATACTTATTTCCAAGATGTTGCTTCATTTGTGCTGTTTATTTTCCTCTTTATTCTATACTTAAAACCATTTTCTCACTGGCTGCCTATCTCTGTGTCCCCTAGACTCTCTCTGGTTGTATGTTTCATATCCCTAGTCAAAACGTCATCCTGGTCTTAATCCCCACTGGTTTTAACTGATCACATTTTAAGCCGTAGCTGCTAATAATGAGCCTCAGCCAAAGGTGTATTGCTGCTTCCCTGGTGATTCTTTATCTCTCAAGTTACCATCCCCTTATCATTCAAGGTGATCCCCATTTACTGACTTTGCCAGGCTTCGTAGAAAATCTTTTTCTGGATCTGGAATAATAGGTGTGTCATTTCCACTTTCCCCCAGGAGAACTGCTAACAGGATTTTGTTTAACTCTGTATATGCCACATTTTGGATATAAGTGTCTACATGCACACACATGTTCCCAAATATGTTGTTTATCTTGTCTGAAAGATGTTAAAAGAGATTGATCGGCTGTTAAAGGGAACCACTCTTACAACCTAGTTAAGCTTAGAAGAAAGAAAAAGGGAAATTGTGGATACAGAGCCAGGAAATACAAATTCTGCTCAAGGAAAGCTGTTAAGTTAGTACACTGTTGTGTGGTAAGGGTCCTCCACAACCTCCTTGTTCATCCGGCACCAGCCTCTTCAAAGCTTCTGGACTATGTAAGAGCATTCTTTTTGGAACCCCCTTCCTTAAGAGAGTTTCAGGATCTCTTAGGTTTATTTATTTTCTTCCCCTCTTCATACCTCTCCAAAGAAGTGCCTTCTTGCGCTCTCCACATTATTAGACAATAAACTCCGGCACATCGGTGAGTGTGGTATTACCAAGATGTGACTTTCATCTGTGACTTTCCAGGAACTGACATCCCTGCCACTGTGTTACTGAATTTAAAAGCATAATGAATTCCTGGAAAAAGTGTTAAAGCATTTTTGAGTCAACTTTTTCTTCCAGAGTCACAAGAATCTCCAGAGGATTATTTATTTATTTATTTATTTATTTATCTATTTATTTATTAGCAGGTCTATAATCACCCACCAATATGCTGTAGGTATGTAGCGATGTGAACTAAACACATTTGCACAGAGAGCAATGCCACAAAAGAGATAAAGAATAAAAACCTAATTTGCTGGTTTCAACATCAGAAACTGCATTGTTGCCCTTGTCAATATCTAGGTCAAGTTAAATACTGTGCTCAGAAATTCCACACTGGGCCAACCACAGCTAATTTTTTTTGGTGTCTGAAAAAGATTTCTGGCAATCATGATCTCATGAAGAACATGCTCTTGCTTCAGATGATTTTTAAACACATTTCTACTGTCTATAAATGAATGGACCATAGTCCCATTTCATACACTCATCCATCCTCCTGCTCAATCCTCCATGCATCACCTCCGTCCCTGCCAAATGTTCCAACCTCACAGTTTGATGTTAGACTGATCCGTGATCACTTAAGTATATGCATAAAGGTGCACCCTAGCATTTGGATTTTCTTCTTTTTGTTGAGGTGAAATTCACATAACGTAAAATTAACCACTTTAAAATTAACAGTCCATTTAGTACATTCATAATGTTGTGTAACCACCACAGTCCTCTAGTTCCAAAATTTTCATCACCTTAAAAGTAACGAAAAAACAACCAATTAAAAATAGGCAGAAGATCTAAACAGACAGTTTTCCTAAAATCAACATATAAATGGCCAAATATGTGAAAAGGTGACCAGCATCACTAATCGTCACAGAAACACAAATCAAAACACAATGAGATATCACCTCATACCTATTAGAACGACTATTAACGAAAGACAAGAAATAACAAGGCAAGGGTGTGGAGAAAAGAGAACCCTTGTGCACTGGTGGGAATGTAAATTGGGGCAACTCACTGTGGAAAACAGTATGGAGATTCCTCAACAAATTAAAAAATAGAACCACCATATGATCCAGCAGTTCCACTTATGGGTATTTATCCACGGGCAAATGAAAACCCTAACTTGGAAAGATGTCTGCACTCCCATATTTACTGCAGCACCATTTATAACAGCCAAGACTTGGAAACAACCTAAGTGTCCACTGATGGATGAACAGGTAAAGAAAACATGTATCTTGCTCTTTGCGACAATATGGATGGACCCAGAGGACATTACGCTAAGTGGCATAAGTCAGCCAGAGAAAAACAAGTACCTCATGATCTTACTTATGTGTGGAATGTAAACAAACAAAAAAACCAAACAAGCAAGCAAGCAAAATCAAACTCACAGATACAGAGAACAGATTGGTGGTTGTCCGAGTTGGGTGAGAGGTGTGTAAAATGGGTGAAGCGGGTGAAAAGGTCCTAACTTCCAGGGGATGGAACATACAGCGTGGGGACTATGGTTGATAAAACTGTACTGCATATTTGAAAGTTGCTCAGAGAGTAGATCTTAGAAGTTCTCATCACAAGAAAAAAATTGTAACTACATGTGGTGATGGATGTTAACTAAATTTACTGTGATCTTCTCACAATCATTACATTGCACACCCGAAACTAGTAAAATGTTATATGTCAATTATATCTCAATAAAAAAAAATCTAGTATTAAATAATAAGTCATGGGAAAACACAAAATAATAGTTGTTCTCATTAGTTTCTTCTCCTCCAAGCTTAGACATAAGTAAAAATAGGATCCCTAAATTATTTAAAAAAAAAAAAAAAAAAAGGAAATGCTGTACCCCATAAGCAGTTGCTTCTTACTCCTCCAGCCCCTGACAAGCACCAGTCTGCATTCTGTCTCTAAAGATTCACTATGGTGGCATTTCATATAAATGGGACCATATAATATGTGACCCCTTTTCATCTAGCTTCTTTTGCTTCACAGAAAGTTTTCTGTAGTTCACCCATGTGATAGAATGCATCAGTACTTTATTTCTTCTTATGAATATCCATTACATGTATATGCCATAATCTGTTTATCCAATCAGCAGATGACATGTGGGTCATGTTTCTGACTTTGGCTACTGTCAACAGTGCTGCTATAAACATGCATGTACATGTGTTTGTTTGACTACCTGTTTGCAGTTTTGGGGGGTATATATGTAGGAGTGGAATTATAGGGTCATAGGGTAATTGCATATTTAACTTTTTGAGGAGCCACCCAATTATTTTCCACAACAACTAAACTAATAGCCACATTTAAGCTGGAGAATATTGATAGCTCCAGGAAATCTTACATAGATTTCTAAAGCTGCTCTCTGACCTGCCATATCCCCAAAAGGTGCCGGGGGACAGAACAGGCTGTGTGCACTTCCAGACAGGAGAGACAAGTTTCACCTTCCTTAGTAAAATAGACACCTGTAGGGGGGAAGTCATGACTAGGTAAAAGGAGAAATACAAGAGGTCAGTGAATGTGTGAATGCGTGGCAAAGTCAATCAAAGCTTCAAAAATGGCCTTCCCTTCGATGTATAGAAACTATCCTGAGGAAGTCATCTAAGATGGCGTAAATATTTACATACAGGGAAATTATTATGGAATCATTTTTATAGTGAAAATTTAAATGTCTAACCTGCAAGAAAATGTAATTATATCAAAGTATATCCAATCAACTTTTAAACACTATTTTATCTGAGAAAGTAGTCATGACAGAATATTAATTGAAGCAACAGTTAATCACAACTACGTATTATGATGTCAAGTTATAAAAATGGTATACACTTATACACAAACACATATGTGTGTCTGTGTGTGTCTGTGTGAGTGGATGTGTCTGCATCCATATGTGTCTGAAAAACAGAAGGCAATATGCCAAAATATTTACAATAGGATCCTCTGTGATTATTGTTTTTCATTTTTATATTTATCTCCAGTTTCCAGATTTCCTACCATGAAATTCTAGGGCAAAAACAAACAAACACACAGCACAGAGATGATGCCATAATACCCACTCTGTTTCAGTAATCCCTCTACACCCTTCTTCATTCATTCTTCAAGCACACACTGAGCTCTTTCTCTTCTCCCAGAGCTGGGCTGGGCAATGTGGGAGGGATGGTGAAAAAAACTAGAAGGGATCTTATTTTTAGGAACTTTTAATTTCTGACATGTCAAGAGGATGACATTTCTGAAACCTTGTATTTCATGATCCCTTCTCTCATCTCCTTAAAAAAAATGTAAAAGCTTCTTTTTGTTCTCAAAAAAAACATTGTTCTATTTGTATTTCAAATGTCCTTTGAAAAATGCCTCATCTGATCTGCAGATACTGTTCGATCAAAGCATTAACACAATCATCTTTCTGCTCACTTTTATTTTTCCTTCACTCCCTAAAAGTGAGAGAGTGATTCTTATTCTCAGGACAGGTTTAAATAGAACAACGAAACTATTATTAGTAGTATCGGTTATTTATTTCTTCCAAGCATTAAAAATAATCTACCATATTCCCTTGACATTCCTTTTTATGTAGGCTAGATGTCCTAATTTTTATTTTTGCTTGAACTGAAAAGCCCAGAGGGGTTAAGGATATTGCCTATTATACTGCAGTAAATTAGAAATGGAGCAAGAACAGGAAACCAAATCTCCAAAATCTGGCCCAGCATTTCAGTGAAATTTAAAAAGAAAAACATACCTAGGAGAGAAGTGTATCTGCATGAGATAGTAAATCTTTCTCACAGAAGTAAAGCATCTCCCCTGTGCTTCCTTGCATAAAAAATCAGTTACCATCAGGAAATAGCGGAGGGACTCAACGCTGCGGTTAGAGATTGAAAACTACCTGTAAAAATTATTTCCCTTAGGTTCTCCATTTATTCTGTTCTCTCCTCAGATAATAAATAAACTTGCTCAGTTTTGAACATCAAGGCTGACTCTTCTTGCTGCGAGATCTCCAGGTGTCCCGTGTTGCAGGTGGAGTCAAGCTGGGTCCAATCAATTTCATACACAACTGCCAGGAGCGGAGGTGGTAATATTCATGACTGAGAAGACCAGAGAAAAAGTGCCTCCTTTTCTGAGGGTGTATCCGATTAGAAAAAATAACAACCGCAACTCCTTGAATGAAGTGCTTTCTCCAGGATGTGCACAGCCCAGGAGAATCTATATGGAGGAAGGTGGCAACTGTCTACCCTCTCAGTTTCTTGTGCCTATGTGGAACAATACAAACTAAGGATCTGAACCAAGTTGTTCTTTACCACTTTCCAACACTGAAAGTTTTCATTCAGCATATTCAGAAAGCAGCTGTTTTGTCTATTAGCTTTGTATGAAAAATTCAACAAAGACTTTCCCAAGGAAGGCAAGTTAGTCAATATGGCCAGGAACTGCAAAAACATATTCTGATTCTTATGATAAAGGCTTCCAGCACAGGAGGCGTCTGGGTGGCTCAGTCAGTTGAGCTCTGTCAGACTCTTGATTTCCATGCAGGTCATGATCTCGGGGTCATGAGATAGAGCCCTACATTGGCTCTGCGCTGGGCATGGGACCTGCTTGGAATTCTCAGTCTCCCTCTACCCCTCTTCCCATCATGCATGCACTCTCTCTCTCTCTCAAAAACAAAAACAGAAGCAAAAAACAAGCCTTCCAGCATGACAAGTGCACACGCCCACACGTGCATGCATACATGCACACAGGTGGACACACACACAAAGGCACTGCCCACGCTTAAGGGGAATATGGTAGGGATCTTATTAGTACAAACCTGGGATAACTGGGGCAACTGAGACCAGAAATTAGGATCAACTCAAACTTCTATTCAAACATGACCTCCCCTTCAAGGGCTGAGCCCAGAGGCCCTCACCAGGCTGGACTTAGGCCATGAACCCAACAGCCCAAGCTTCACCAGTTCCAGATATGTTGCAAAACATTAAAATGTGCCTATTATCCAATAACTTTGGGGCATATAACAGACACGAAATTTTCAAATCAAAGCCTAAAATTCAATTTAAATCAAAATCTAGGGGCTCCTCGGTGGCTCAGTGGGTTAAAGCCTCTGCCTTCGGCTCTGGTAGTGATCCCGGGGTCCTGAGATGGAGCCCCGAATTGGGCTCTCTGCTCAGCAGGGAGCCTGCTTCCTCCCTCTCTCTCTGCCTGACTCTCTGCCTACTTGTGATCTCTTTCTGTCAAATGAATAAATAAATAAAATCTTTTTTAAAAAAATAAATAAAATTCTGAAGGCTCTATTTTTATAAAAGACCAAAACCAACCAGTCAACCAACCAAACAAATCCTCAAGCACAAACCAAAATAGTATCTCCTAAGTATATTATAGATATGGAGAGCCATGGACCTCAGTGGGGTTGGAATGTGCATCACAACAGAGTCTATAGTGTACTTCTGCTTATCATGATTTGGTGCTTGATTAGAAATGCCTTTCTTAATGTAAATTGCTGACCAAAGAAACCTCTCAGTAAATGTTAACTGTTATTGTGCTTAATGGTGCTAACTATGATAACTTGAATTCAAATACAAAGTGGTTGGTGGGCAATTCGCCGCCATCCTCTGTGTCCAGCCCTAGTTCCCTAAATGGTGTGGGCAACATTCCTGTCTAGGGGAGGGATGGTGGTAAAGGGATGCCAAGGCCAGGCAACAAAGGCAGGCAACCCTGTCTAGGATGGGTGGATGTAATCCCTGGAGTCTGCCAACCCAATCTCCATGAACTGGAAACCAACTAATTGGGAGACTCCCAGCATTGCTGCTACTGTCATTCATGTCTCAGTCTGTCACAATACTCAGAAGAGTCCCTAGGGACATTTAAGTCAGAAAGCTGTCACCAGGTGGCGCCACAACAAGACTGGGACAACAGTTCAACTCAACTCTGTTGTCTGACCCCTCACTTGTTAAAATGCATTATCCTCCCAAGTAAGAACCTCATCTTCTATACAATCAACAAAATGGGACCCACACTTACTGTGTTATGGTTATTGTGTTATGATAACTTTCAAGGGTGAAAGGAGGACCTATAATAATGGAGCAAAAAACAAATCAACATTATTCAGGGCAAATAGGATACATAGTCACCCTAGTTATGGCAAGGTTTATATTATTACTATTATTATTATCTTATACCATTATATTGCTTTATTTTTATATTTTATTCTTACCTTTTTATTTTTTTGTTATTTTGCAATGAGAGAAGGAGCAAGTAATGCTGAGTAAGACAAAGTTAGTGGTGCCCCCCACGGCCATACCTATCTAGAACCAGGACACTGCTTTGAAGTTATTTGTAACTGCAAACTTTGCTGTCCAAAGTGCCATCTTCCTGCTAATGCCTGAGTGTCTATATCTTACTAACCCTAGAAAACAAGGATAACGTGGATGTAAGCCTTGGGAAACAAATAGCCGCAAACCATCTCAAAGAGACAGAAAAGTCCTACTTATTCATCACCAAACCCATGACATTCCAGCTCAACCTGTTTCCTGATATTTCTACTCTGGCTTTTTGGTGAATTTGGAGTCTGTAAGATAGAATATGTCATTGTGGTTGCTTTCTGATGCTCACTTTCAGTCCAGCAAAATACATCCTTTCAGAAAATGTGCCTGCGGAGCATCCTGGGATCACCAAATTTTCCAAGACTCCCACGGAGGGTAAGAGTGGACACAGTGACAGAGCTTGAAGCAGCAGGTGCCTGTGGGGCATGGGTGCCTGGACATGGGGGAAGAGCCTTTTCCTTGGGATTTCTAGAAGAGCAGCTCTCTGCCAGGACTGTATGAGCATGGAGTCTTGGGGCAAGGAAGACTTGAGTCTTAATGTCAGATGGCCTCATCGGGATCTACAAGTTGATGAGGCCTGGGATATTGAGGCAGGGCCAAGCCATCACGATGAGGCAGTGGGACACACAAAAGTCAAACCAGGCTTCCCAGGGCCGCTGACAGGCCAAGGTTTCTTGGGAAGTCCTCTTTGTCAGGCCAGATAAGAGCAAGGCCTAACAAAGGGACCCATGCTCATTCATTAAGATTGAGGCAAAGGGCAGAGGAGATGCTCAAGGCTTAGTGACCAGGGGCCTTGATGCAGGGATAGAGAGGCCACTGGAGAGCAAGCCTGTTTCACAGGGGACTTTATAACTTCACCACATCCTCGATTTTTGTTATTTTGTTTCCTCCCATTTCCCCCATATCCTCTTCTCTGATTTTGCCGTCATTTTATCTTATCACAAGTATGCTTTATTGAACAAATTGTTAACTCATCGTTACTTTGGTATCTCACTAATATTATAGGCACTGATTAATATGTTTCTTCCTCTTTCTACTGTTCATTATCTTGGAACTTTCCTACAAAACTTGGGGTCTGCATCTAGACAGATCTAGCTGAATTTAAATTCTAGCTCCATAATTTTATGAGCTGTGAGGATGGTCTTAAGTCTCAGGTTCCAACCTATGAAATACGGGGTCTAAGAGGGCCCACCGTACAGGGCAGTGGGAGGTATAAGTGAAACACTACAGTAGAAGCACTTAGCACAGGGCCCGTCATTCATTCTTTAAATGCCTGAAAAATGGTAGTTAGTATTCTTTCATTATCCTTGTTGTTTTACATTAACTCAAATATGTATTAGGTTTTTGATTCTCTTACTTATTTTTGGTGAGAACACTGAAGTTCTACTCTCTTAGCAAATCTCAGTTATATAACTCAGTCTTACCAACGACAGTCATCCTGCTTTACAGGAGCTCTTCAGACCTTATTCATCTTTTTTTTTTTTTTTAAGATGTTTTTATTTATTTATTTGAGAAAGAGAAAGAGACAGCTCAGGGGGAGAAGTGGAGGGGGAAGGAGAGAAGCCAACTCCACTAAGGGTGGAGCCAGATGCCAGGCTCGAGCTCATGACCCTGAGATCACCACCTGAGCCAAAGTCAAGAGTCCAACACTTAACCCTTAACCAACCAGGCCACCAAGGTGTCCCCAGACCTTATTCATCTTAGAGCTGCAAGTCTGTCCCCTTTTACCACTGTTTTCCCCTCCCCTTGGTAACCACTTTTCTACTCTGTTTCTATAAATTTGACTCATATATGTTTTCCTTTTTGGTTCCACATATAAATGATATCATGCAGTATTTGTCTTTGGCTTATTTCACTAATTTCCTTATAAGTTAGTTAGACATTTCTCTATTCTTGTATTCTCGTTTCTTTTAACTTACTCTAATTGCAATTTTTAAATTTTAATCTTAACCTTTCATTTTTATTATCTTTTGCTGATATGAAGAAAAGGTCTTTAAAGATTTTACTTGCTTACTTATTTATAGAGTGAGTAGGGAAGGGCAATAGCAGAGGGAGAGGGAAAAAGAACCTCAAGCAGATTCTATGCTAGGCCCAGAGCCCAGTGCCAGGCTTGATCTCATGACCCTGAGATCACAACCTGAGCTGAAATGAAAAGTCAGACACTTAACTGACTGAGCCACCCAGGCACCCTCAAAGATACTGCTTTTAGATTGTGTGAACCTCTCCCACCTTCTAGGGGAGAGACAGATCATTTTATTAGCAGGGTGACAGTGAGGGTATGCAAGATTGGAGCAGGTAACACAGTGTGATTCATTTTGAAAATGAGGAGGTAGCTGTAGAAGGGGTCCAGGGTGAAGATACTGGCCAAGGGAAACAGATTTTGCAGGCATTTATTCTGGGTGGAAGGGACTCAATGTCCCCTCTGCATTATAAATCACCTCTCAGACACCTCCATACAACCTTCTACAAGACCTGTATGGTTCACCACACCAGTAATTAATCTCTTGTTTCTCTGTTTCAAATCCACCGTCCCAGACACCTCCTCCTGATGCGTGGGCTGCTTTCCACATCAGCCTGACCCTCTGCTTCTCTCTGAGGCTCTGGGCACCTGGGAAACCAGAGGAAACCTGCAAATCTGCAGGGGGCAAGGGGCTCACTTCTTCCTATCTGCCTCTTGTCCCATCTGCATCACTGCAGTCCAGCTGTGTCCACCTGCCAGAGCATTTCGGTCCAGCAGCAGCTGAATCCACTTTGCAGTTTTTCTAGCACCAGTAGCATGAGCCTCATGATGACAAGCTTAAAGACACCACACCCCCTCCTCAGAAATGAAGGTCCAAGCCCAGAGACCCCCTGATGTTAGCATCCAGATGCCCTGGCACAACAGGGCCCCCTCCTCAGAGGTCTGAGTTTCAACTCTGTGGAGGCTCTGCCTCCAGGCTTTTCAGACTAGTTTTAAAAAAATTATTTATGTATTTGACACAGAGAGAGAGAGAGAGAGCAGGACAGCACAAGCTGGGGGAGTGTGAGGGAGAAGGAGAAGCAGATGCCCCGCTGAGCAAAGAGCCATGTAGGACTCAGTCCCAGGACCCTGGGCTCATGACCTGAGCAGAAGGCAGACGCTTAACCCACTGAGTACCAGGTGCCCCAAGGCAAACAATTCTGAGTAGGGCTTCAGAGTTGGCTGGGGGGGAGGAGGGGAGTCATACAAGTGTCTCAGAAAGTGACAACCAGGGGCGCCTGGGTGGCTCAGTGGGTTAAGCTGCTGCCTTCGGCTCAGGTCATGATCTCAGGGTCCTGGGATCGAGTCCCGCATCGGGCTCTCTGCTCAGCAGGGAGCCTGCTTCCCTCTCTCTCTCTCTACCTGCCTCTCCATCTACTTGTGATCTCTCTCTGTCAAATAAATAAATAAAAATCTTTAAAAAAAATAAAAAAAAAAAAGAAAGTGACAACCATGTTTGAGTTATCCTAATGTTGCCTGTCCCTAGAATTACTTTTTGCTTCAACGACCTTAAAACTTATTTTTCATTATGTCCAGCAGAAAGTGTGGCCTGAGAGGAGAGGCTCCTCACCAAACCAAGGGAGCTGCTGCTCTTCTCTGTAGCTGCCCCTGAAGCCACCCTAAGAAAAGAGGGGGATGACTGGCCAAGACCTCCAGGGGCTATGGTTCTCTCCACACCAGCGCCACGAGGCATTATTCCAAGAGGTTTGCTTCCCGACACCTCACACTAACCACTCATGAAATCCACAGAGAACTGCTGGCTCCTGGAAACAAGGCAATGATGTGCCTCAAGGTGGCCGTGGGCGGGGGCCTGCAGCCGGGGGCCTGCAGCCGGGGAGCAGCTTTCCTGTCTGCGCCAGTGCCTGACTTTGGTCAGGAACAGCAGGTGGTGATGCCCTAGGGATACTGAAGACAGGAAAGTTGCTCTGAGGTGTCTGCATAATGATAGCTGCCCCCTTACGCCAAGCACCTGAATGGTTCTGACTGAACAGTCACCTTGCGGCTCATGACTGGGTGTTTCTAGCTGCGCTATCACACCCATGACGGGGGAGAGGGACATCCAATGAACAGCTGACTCAAGATCATACTAGATTCTGGAAAGCATCTGGATCCTAGAAAGTAAGCGCCTACGATATTAGTTGATGATACTAGTTCATCAACAATAACATAGCCAAGTGTCTTCTGCCGCCTTCTGATCGCACACAGAACAGACACTAACTCTGCTAATTTACTTCCATTTCGTTATGGTTATAGGATCATTTGGGTTTTGAATCAGTAAATAATTCCCACAGACATCACATGCCCTGTGTGTTATCTTACTTACCATTTGGCTCTATTCCACCACCATTTTTGCATTTTCCTTTTCAATTTCCCCCTTTCTTCCATTTTCGCATTTACCAGGAGTAGTAGCCGATGGAAAAGATCTTTTTTGGTAATGGGGAAACTAGTGTCACACTTTGGATAGTCAACTTTCTACTTTAACCACATGCCTTTGCTTTGAAAAATTACTGGGAAGAAGAAAGGGAGGCTCCTTTAACAATGTCCCCAAGTCCATCCAGAAATGATTAATTCAGATAACGAGGCTCCGTGTAAGAGCAGAAACTCACGACAGGCTAAGTGATCTTAGGTCACGGGGAGCTGCCAGAGTCAGGGTTCGCCCTTTCTCCCACGGCAGTAAACTGTGAACAAGGCCCCACTTCACCAAGGAATAGGGAGAGAAACCACATTTGGGGCCATTGGGTTCCTCTGGCGGGTCTTCATTTTTCCTTCATAAAGTTGCATTTTTATATTTTCCTATGTGGGCACATCATAGAAGCTGTCATACTTGATCAGCGCCCGGAGAGAAAGATGAAAACGTCATGCTCACATCTGTGCAGCCAGGATGAGCAGGGAGAAATCGAGAAGATTAAGCAGAGAGCTTTCACGCTGGAGATAACCCAGCTGTGTGAAAAATCAAGTCTATTGAACATGAAAGCACTGAACCACCAAAATAACTGCTTTAACCAGGAAGGAAGGGACTAAATGCCCCAGCAAAGCACAGTGACGCAGACCTCGACTGCATTTCTAACAAATTCATGACTGTCTCTCCACCCTGTGATGCGACTCTGGCTCAGCCGTTCTATTAAAGTTCTGCTCACTCATCCTTCTTTTTTGAATAAATAGTAACACCTTACTTCTGTGAGGCTGTATAAATTACAAGCTTTCGTAAAACACGATTTGGGCTTTCAACATTCTTAGCCATAAAACTAAAAAGCTTTTAATTACTTGTAACCTCTGTGTCACCCAATACAGCAGCCAACAGCCATATGTGACCATTTATATTAAAGTTAATTAGGATGGGGGGGCTAGGTGGCTCAGTTGGTTAAGCAACTGACTCTTGATTTTGGCTCAGGTCATGATCTCAGGGTCGTGAGATCCAGTCCTGTGTTGTGCCTGCTCGGGATTCTCACTCTCCCTTTGTCTCCCACCCCCCCACCCCAACTCACGCTCTTTCTCTTAAAATAATAATAATAATAATAATAATAATAATAATAATGTAGTGATAAAATAAAAGTAAAGATTCAATTGCTCAGATGCACCAGCCACATTTCAAGTACTCAAAAGCCACCTGTGTCTCCTGGCTATTGGACAGGGCAGTGTCCACATAACATTTCCATCACCGGAACAAGTTCTCTAGGAAAAGAAAGGATGGTGGGGCTCCACTTCCAGGATGCAACCATTTATGGGCTTTCTGACACTCCTATGAGCTTTCTGACACTCAAACACCTGCTTTACCCGCTTCGCAGTAGAGTTCCTGATATTCCTACCGATGGGGGCTCAGATGCCAGGAATTCAGGGCATAGGTGACTCAGGTTATTTAGAAACCATGTTCAGTCTTGCAGACTATGAGTCCCCTGCTTCATGTGGGATGCAAAAGGAAACTTCTCTTCCTAATATTTAAAGCAGCTTCCCACGATCCCTGTGAAGGCTAATTGTGTGTGTCAACATAACTAAATTGTGGGGCACCCTGATAAAACGTTATTTCTGGGTGTGTCTGCAAGAGTGTTTCCAAATGAGATTGGCATTAGAATCAGTGAACTCAATAGAGCAGGTGACTCTCCCCAGTGTCGGTGGGCTTCATCCAATCCATGGAGGGCCTGAAAAGAACAAAAGGTGGAAGAAGGAAGAATTCACTGCTCTTTTCCCTGCCTCGCTGCATAATCTAGCACATCTATGTCACCTTCTCCTCCTTTGAACAGAGAGTTACGCCATCAGCTCTCCTAGTTCTCAGGCTTTTGGACTCGGACTGAATTACACCATTGGCTTTCCTGGGTCTCCAGCCTGCAGGTGCAGATCATGGGGACTGCTCAACTTCTGTAATCACGTGAGCTAATTCCAATTCCCAGACATAAAGCATAGGCAAGCCTCTCACCTGGGAAAGAGCCTACCTTCCTGGCGTAAGCACCAGCTAATGCTCAGTGGTTAGAGGGTTCACACTTCCAATCTTTGAAATGTAACAAAGATAATGCCAAGGATAAATAGGATAAAGGTAAAGAGTATTCAGGGCCACCAGCCTCTAGGACAGTTCTTTGGCAGACAGCAGAGTGTCACACCTGGTCTGATCTGGATTGCTTGGATCTACTATGCATTATTAACAATGCAAATGACTAATCCCAGAATTTGTCACTTCTTGGAACTCTCACTTCTTGCCATGACTTACAGTATAGTGTGGATGGAGTGGGTTCAGACAGACAAAGTTGGCTCTTGGCTGGTTTTCCTTGAGGCCAGCCCTCATGTCAGTGCTCAGTCCACTTCTCTATTTGATGTCTAACATGTGCAGCTACTGCAAATAGAAGCCCAGCAATTGACTGCCTGTTTGAGCATTCTCAAGGCTAAATATTCAGGATGATCTAACAGACTCATGCATAAACACACATACAACTTCTCATAATGTTCTCAACATAAAAGTTCACATTTTTTCTTCCCATCCCAGCAACAAACTAACAACCAGCCAGTACTTAAGTGAGGGGGAAAAAATTAAAAGAAGACTCTATCACCTATGTCCAAAAACAAAAACAAAAACAAAACAAAACAAAACAAAACAAAAAGACTACAGCTGTCTCCTTTGTTCTAGAGGCCTATGTTTTCAATTTTAATTTATATTCAACAACTGTATGCTTGGTTACCCCCTTTCATCCTTATTTCTCTTGGCTGTCTCTTATTTCTAAGACCAAATGTTTTAATTAAAAAGCTATTTCAAATACAGTCTTTAAAAGGAGAAATAAGACTTTTTTTTTTTTAATTGCATAAAACACTGGAGGTAAGCTCGACAGGCTCATGCTGCACTGATAGGAGTCCAAAATGGTCCAATATTTCTAGGAAGCAGCTTCATCCAGACCAATCGATGGCTTTAAAATTACTCATGACCTTTGACCTAATACATCTATTTTTGGTAAACTAAAGACCCAATCAGATATTCCATAAAGATTTACGTGCAGGGATGTTCATCAAAGTGTTATTTATAATATTGGAATACTGCTGGAGAGGGTACCAGAAATATTCAAGAGAGACATGGCTACACGAACAATATATTTATACTCTGGAATGTTATGCAACCATTAAAGATCATGCTTTCAGTGAATACTTAATAGCATGAAAGCTTGCTGTTAAGTGTCAAAAGCAAAATATAAACCTGTATATGAAATGTGAACATAGTGGAAACTGAACCCCAATCTTCTTACCCATAAATGCTGTTAATTATGGTACCCCTCACTTTAGGTTTTCCATAAGGTTTCAATGAAACAGTCCTGTGAATTCTTAGCACTGTGTTTAACACTGGTAGGAGAACAATATATGTTAGCCATTGTCATCATATGTGACAAAAGGCACAAACACACGTATTTGCATTCACACACATGTATGAGAGAAGACTAGTTAGCAACATACAAAGGATCAATAGACAATGAGATTACTCGTGGTTTTTATTTCCTTCTTTACACTGTTTGCATTTTCAGTGTTATTT
Organism: Mustela erminea; assembly: GCF_009829155.1. Lineage (NCBI taxonomy): Eukaryota > Metazoa > Chordata > Mammalia > Carnivora > Mustelidae > Mustela > Mustela erminea. The sequence goes on from NC_045619.1 coordinate 118,412,899, forward strand.
TCAGTGTTACCAAAGGAGCATATATTACTTTTGTAATCTGAAAAAGACAGTGTGAACCTCTCCATAATATAATAAAATTGTTGTTTAAATACCACATACTATATTGGAGAGGTCGCAGAGAAGGGTCCTGGTCATAACTGCGGAAGGAATAAAATGTGATTGGTCCACCATTGGCTCTTGGCTACCCTGGGTCTCTGATGAGGGATGTCACCTCCATAATAGGGAATTTCATTACATGCTCACGGATCCACCCACATACCCTTTTATGTTCACACTCATTCATTCTCCTTTCATTAACTGCAAGAATGCTAGTTAATCCCAACAGCCTAAAAGCCTACAGCTCATTCGGATACATGGTGCCTCAGTGATGCTACCTGCCTGCCTTTCCCACTTCTATCACCCTGGCCTCTGTCTTCCTGGTGGGCCCATTGGGCCTACAGGCCGGGAATATGGAGGCCAGAACAACTCCTGGCCATCCCAAATCCAGAACATTCCTTTTACAAGGAAACCAAAACTCAGAACGGGGCTAACTTTCAGCCAGCACACAGGGAAACTGCCAAATTCATGTTAAAATACTAAGTCCTCCCAGGATGGACAGAGAAGAGTCAGCAACTTGAGCACCTCACCCTCTGCTGCAGCACCTCCCCCAGGAGCCCCAGATCCCCCCAAATCAAGGAACTAGGAAGCCTAGCAGAGGACCTCAGTATCATGTGGCAGCATGGCTAGCCTCTGCATCTGCTCTGATAGCCAGTCCTGTGCTGGCAGGAAAACCCCACTTCCCCTCCCCTATGGGGGGGTGGACAGGAGATTCTGGGCTATCTGCAGGGAATGGTTCTGTGACTGTGGTCAGCCACCACTTGGGGCCCCAGGATCTTGCTTTAGAAATAAGGACACAGCCCTATGACCTTCCAGATCTCAATGGTAAAAATTTAAGATCTTAAAGGAAGCAAGAAGGATGCAAAAACAAATGACTTAATATTTAAGACCACGTGAACATCTCTTTAGCTAAAAAACCATGTGGAAGGTCAGACTATGGGTTCTAGCTCTTCTTATTTAGAGAGGGGATGATCTGGGACACCCTCCTCTCTACTGCCAGCAAGGTTGCAGAGAGCAAGTTATTTATTTCCATGGGGTCATTCCCCCGTATGTGGGAGAGGATTATAAATTACTCACTTGTACCTCTTGTGTCACTATGTCCATAGCAGGACTTCACTGAATGCAAGGTGAAGAACAGGATGGATGAATATAGGAACAAATGGACTAATCGTTCAGACCCCAGGCTTACAGATTGTATACAGGGATGGTGGTAAAAGGCGGGGTTCTTCTGGCTGAGCTATTTGCCCTTTACTAAAGTTACTACTTGTTAGTTTGGGTAGGAACAGGGTCTCTAAACTCAGACCTCCTGGACTTTGATTCTGTCTTTACCAGTTGTGACTATGTAACCTTGTTTAACCTCTCTGTGCCTATTTCATTATGTATAAAATGGGAATAATAATACTACCTACAACAAAGGACTGTGATAAGGATTAAATGCACATAAGAAATCCCAGAGCATAGTAAGGACCTGATAAGTTTTCTATCTTTAATACTATTAGTTTATATTTTCCTGTAACAAGTCTCATCTCTGATGCAGTAGATTATCCTACCCAGAAGAGGCACAGGTTGGGACTCTGGCTTCTTCTTATCCATATTCTTCTGTCCCATCCCGTGTTCCCAGATCCTTGGAAGATCCATGCTAGTGAGATAGTAAAGGGTAACGGGCATCAACAATTTGCATTTCTCCCACTTTCCCTCTCCTGAGGTCTTCAATATTTAACAGGAATCTCCTGACACTCCAGAGTAGGTGATTCTTTCATGGAAGTTCAGGGAGGTGATGGCAGGGGGAGAAGCTAACAAGGAGGCACCTCTTATACATATACAAAGTGCTTAGTTTCCAACCTCACAGGTAATGGCAAATTATTTGATCCAAACATAACACTAAAGAGGAATCAATCATCACAAGGAAAGAGAGCAAGAGAAGAAAAAAGGAACACAGAAGAGCTACAAACAACCAGAAAACAATTAACAAAATGGGAAAAGTACATACCTATCAATAATTACTTTAAGTGTAAATGGCTACATATGCCAATCAAAAGACACAGGGTAACTGAATGGATTAAAAAAACAAGACACATCTGTATGCTGCTTACAAGAGACCTAAAGACACATACAGACTGAAAATGAAGAGATGGAAAAGACATTCCAGGCAAAAGAAAGCAAAAAAAAGAAGGAAAGAAAGAAAGAAAAAAGAACCTGAACACTTATTGTCCCCCAAATAGGCTTTAAAACATAGAATATAACAGGAGACAAAGAAGGGCATTATATAATCATAAAGATCAGGTTCAAAAAAAAAATAAATAAAAAAATAAAAAAATAATAAAAAAAAAATAAAAAAAAAGATCAGGTTCAGTAAGAGTTGGATTATATATATGATATATTATTATATAATACATGTTATATTAATAATATATTAATACTTATTATATATTATATAGAGAGAATATAGAAATACAAGAAAAAATGGGAAATTACAAACATATGGATGTTAAACAGCACACTACTAAGCAACCAATGAACCAATAAAGAAATCAAAGAAGAAATAAAAAAGTACATGGAGACAAATGGAGATGAAAACACAACAGTCCAAAATCTTCCGGACACAGCAAAAGCAGTTCTAAGAGGGGAGGTTACAGACTGCCCTTGAGAAACAACGAACAATCAAAAAAAAAAATCTCATCTTTTGCCTAAAGTAACTAAGAAGAATAAACAAAGCCCAAAATTAGAAGGAAGGAAATAATAGAGATTAGAACAGAAATAAATAAGATAGAGCTGAAAAGACAATAGAAAAGATCAATGAAACCAACAGCTAGTTCTTTGAAAAGGTAACCAAAATTGATAAGTCTTTAGTGAGACACATCAAGAAAAAAAGAAAGAGGATTCAAATAAATCAATTAAATCAGAAATATAAGAAGTACCAACTGACACCTTAGAAATACAAAGATTGTAAGAGAATACTATAAAAACTATATGCAAACAAACTGGACAACCTAGAAGAATCGGACAAATTTCTAGAAATACAAAGATTGTAAGAGAATACTATAAAAACTATATGCAAACAAACTGGACAACCTAGAAGAATCGGACAAATTTCTAGAAACATAAAATCTTCCAAAACTGAATTGGAAGAAGTGGAAGATCTGAACAGATAAATTACTAGTAACAAAAGTTAACTGGTCATTAAAAAACTCCCAATGAACAGAAGTCCAGAACTAGATGGATTCCCAGGTGAATTCTACTGAACAGTTAAGGAAGAGTTAACACCTATTCACCTCAAATTATTCCAAAAAATAGAAGAGGATGGAAAGCTTTGAAATTCATTCTACATGGCCAGCTTTACCCTGATACCAAAACCAGACAAAGACACTACAAGAAAAGAAAACTATAGGCCAATATCCCTGATGAACATAGATGCAAGAATTCTCAACAACATATTATTAGTAAACAAAATCTGGCAATACATTAAAGGGATCATTTACCATGTCCAAGTGGGATTTATTCCAGAGATATATTATGGTTCACTATCTGAAAATCAATCAATGTGACACATCACATTAACAAAATGAAGAATAAAAACCATGTGATCCTCTCGATACATGCAGAAAAAGCATTTGACAAGATTCAACCTCCATTTGTGATAAAAACTCTCAACAAAGTGAGTTTAGAGGGAACATACCACACCATAATATAGGCCGTATAGGACGAAACCACAGCTAATCTCATCCTTGATCAGGAATAAGACAAGGATGTCCACTCTTACCACTTTTACCCAACAAGTTCTAGAAGTCCTAGCCACAGCTATCAGAGAAGGAAGGAAGGGAGGGAGAGCAGACAGGGCAGGAAAGGAGGAAGGAGGGAGGAAAAATATAAATTGTTAAGGAAAAAGTAAAGCTGGTGCGACTTGCAGATGACACGATATCTTATATAGAAAACTCTAAAGACTCCACCAAAAAACTATTGAGAATACTATTAAAGGATTCAGAAAAGTTGCAGGATGCAAAATTAATGTAACAGAAATCTGTTGCATTTCTATACACTAATAACAAAACAACAGAAGGAGAAATTAAGAAAACAATCTCACATTTGCATCAAAAAGAATAAACCACCTAGGAGTACATTTAACCAAGGAGATGAAAGACCTATACTCTGAAAACTTTAAAATACTGATGAAAAAAATTGAAGATGATATAAACAAATGGAAAAATGTATCATGCTCATGGATTGGAAGAATTGACATTGTTAAAATGTTCATGCTATCCAAAGCAATTTACAGATTCAGTGCAATTTTTATCAAAATACCATACTATTTTTGCAGAACTGGAACAAAAAATCCAAAAATTTGTACAGAAACACAAAAACCCTAAATAGCCAAAGAAATATTCAGAAAGAAGAACAAAGCTGGAGATATTATAATCTCATATTTCAAGGTAGACTAATATATATATACACATACACATTCACACACAATGAAGTATTACCCAGCCATAAGAAAGAATGATATCTTGCCATTTGTGACAATATGGGTGGACCTAGAGGGTATTATACTAAGTGAAATAAGTCAGAAAGAAAAAGACAAATACCATTTGATTTCACCTAAATATATAATCTAAAAAACAAAAAACAGAAACAGAATAATACAGAAAACAAACTGGTGATTTCCAGAGCACTGGGGTGGGGAGATGGGTGACACAGGTGAAGGGGATTAAGAAGTACAAACTTCCAGTTATAAAATAAATAAGTAACAAGGAAAGAAAAGTACAGCATGGAGAAGGTAGTTAATAATACTGTAATAACGTTGTATAGTGACAGATGGTAACTTTCCTTATCATGGTGAGCATAGAATAATGTATGGAATGTAATGTATGAATCACTATGTTGTACACTTGAAACTAATATAACATTGTATGTCAACTATACCTTGGTAAAAAAAAAAAAAAAAAAAAAGAAGGCAAATTCTTTTACATAATAATTTGTTTCTGTGATGCTTTTAAACACTCTTGCAGTGGGTTGAATGAGTGGTCCCTCAAAAGATATGTCTACCTAGAAGATGTAATTGTACCCTTATTTGGAAAAAGAGTCTTTGTAGACATAATTAAGTTCAACATTTCAAGAGGAGATCATCCCAGATTAGGGTGGACTCTGAATCCAATGACAAATATCTTTGTTAAGAAAAGGGTAAGGCAGAAGACACACGAAGGAGGAAGCCATGTGAAGACAGAGTCAGAGCCTGGGGTGATGTGGTCCCAAGCAAAGAACATGGAGCCACCAGAAACTGGAAAAAGCAAGGAAGGATTGCCCCTTGAACATCTAAGAGGAACCAAACTTGCACACAACTGGGTTCTGAATGGCATCCAACTATGTTGCTCCAAAATATACCACTTTGGCATACAAACTATTTTGAGCTGGAGGTAATTGAGAAACCACAGATGCAGAAAAAGCTCTTGGCTCTCCCCATTTTCTGCATAGAAGCAGGGTGTAACTTTCCCCTCTGTGGAGGTGGTCTCCTTCCTCTCCCCTGTACCAAGAATAGGAGACAACTCTTATCACGGAAGATGGCACTGACTTGAATCTTCACACAGACCCTGTGAGTCCTTATTTTCCATTACTATCCTTCCATATATTTACTTTTCTTGAAAATCTGAAACACTTGGCCTTCGTCCTATCATTCCTCCACAAACTTATCATTCTTTGTCAAAACAGCATACAAGCTTTCTGGTCCCACCCACTGCTATGGGTTTTCATTTCCTCTTCTGTGATAACCCTGTGTACACCTAAAAACTAAATATTAACATCAAACAAAATTGTTATGCTTCTTCTCTTGTTAATCTGCCTTTTGTTACTTAACTTGCAGGGCTCCAGGTACTAAACCTAAGGAGGTAGAGGAAAGAGTTCCTCCTCTCCTACAATTTTTTTTTTCTTTTAAAGATTTTATTATTTGAGAGAGAGAAAGTGAAAGAGAGCATGAAAAGGGAGAGGCTCAGAGGGAGAAGGAGGCTCCCTGCTGAGCTGGGAACCTGATGCCGGATTCGATCCCAGGATTCCAGGATCACGACCTGAGCCAAAGGCAGTTGCTTAACCAACTGAGCCACCCAGGCATCCCCCTCCATTTTCCTACATTTAATCCTTCCAGCTTCCACCTTCCTGGTGGATGTTCTGTCATAAACCCCACTGGACAGAGGAGAACACAGAGCATAGATAACTAACGTAACTCGCTCGGGGTTCCAGAACTAGGACTCAGAGCAGCTAGATCTGAGTGGCAGATCTGGGATTTGAACTCAGTCTGATTGGGAGCCTCTGCTCTTAATTACTATGTTCTTAGTCACTATGTCATTACAATAGCTCCTTAAGGGATTAATCTCCATTTCCCAGGCAAGGAAGCCAAGGTTCACAGATATTTCTACAGAGCTGCAGTAATAACCAGACCAAATTATGCATATTGTTTATAAAGGGCCATTTACTATTTCTCTTAAATCACCCTTCTCTCCCCTGCCATGGTAAGTTCTATAGAGACAAAAATTGTAGTTTACTTATTCCGGGTCCCCCTGAAGCTTCATCAACTGTCCCTGGGAAAGCAAATGACAACTGAGAGTCTGTTATGGGCCAGGCTGGATCACAGTGAATTTCGGCATTCCCTAAACCACTCTAAACACTAAAGTGTTTAGAGCTGGGATTTAACATTTAAATAAGAACCACAAGAATGGGTCAAATTAAGTGAATGAAAAACGGTCAGACTTTACAACATATTATAATTCAATTTCCTAATGGAAGTTGTACACAGGCTGCCATGAGATGGATTTAAATCTGAAGTGCCTAAAAGCCCTGACTTTTATATATCAATGATGCCTTAGCACCAGGAAACAGGCTGCCGGATTTTCCTCATCTCTAGTGGAAACCCGTGTGGTATAATGAGGCAGAATCAAGCTCCAAAATGACACCTAGAGTATAAATAGACATTCCCTTTGATGCTTCCAGACAGTAAGTCTTTGTTTGGGTTGAAGAAGTGCCCCAGGATAGCTCCAAATTGTCCCTCCTCCCACAGGAGGAGAAAGGGGGCAGGCTCTCCTTCAAAGCACCCCCCACCCCGCTTCCCTACAGAGCCCCCACTAACAAGGACTGCTCAGCAGCGACCACACCGAGATTCAGAGGCCCTGAGGTCTTTGTATTAACAGCCCAGGAAGGAAAGCCTTTGGGAGAATATTAATTGTAAGAGACAGCACATCATTACCCTTTGCCTTTCTAGACCTCCTGTGTCTCGGGAGAGATGCACCGGCTCCTGCTGTCCTTGTAGCTTCACCTAAATGTTCCCCCACGCCTGCCCCAACCCCACACTGCCACCTTATCAGAGAAGAAGGGGAATGTATCAGATGTCTGGCTCTGAGATCCTAGCATCCAGTGATCCTATTTCTCCCTTAATGGAAGAACAGATCTGCACTCCTGATACTGAAAATCACTTAGTACTTGTAATGCCGGCCACAAGCTCAGCCAGATCTTCTACTCTGGACACTGGACACCAGGAAAAGAAATTTTATATGCATACAGAGGATATTGAAGCACCAGAAGATGTTCTGAAACCAGTGTAGGAGAGCAGGAGAATGACTCTTGGTAATTTTGTGATAGATGCTTGTCCTAGGCAACATGGCAAGCTGTTTTTAGAGAAGGTATTTCAAAATTTGAAAACTGTAACGATCTTAATGGTCTTTGAATAAATGGCACAGTGCTTTATGGTCGCCAAGGGAGAGATGCCAGAAGGGCTGTACTCATAAACGCATTTTTCACAATGGCCCAGATACATGCCTTTAACTTTGTTGCCTCAAGGAAAAAAGTGAAATTGATTTCCCCTAAGGCCTCCGAGTCCTCAGAGGGATTGCTCAGGGCAAACCAAGGGCTGGATGCAGAATTTCAGGGTAGATTAGGACCCTAATGGTTAAAATGGTGAACAGTTATTTCATACTGCTACAGACTCACTGTTTATCCCAACCCTCAACCCCAATTCATACTGAAACCTAATCCCCAAGGTGATGGTATTAGGAGGTGGAGCCTTGGGGGAGGTGATTAGGTCACGAGGGTGGAGCCCTCATGATGGGATTAGTATCCTTATAAAGCAGACCCCACAGAGCTCCCACTTCCCTTCAGCTGTGGCAGGACCCAAGGAGAAAACAGGTGTCTGTGGACCAGAAACTAAATCCACCAGTGCCTTGATCTTGGTCTTGCTGGCCTTCACAACTATGACCAAAAAATAAAAAAGCTATTTAAGCCACCTTGGAGTCTGTGGTATTTCTGTTATAGCAGCTGGAATGAACGAAGACACTATAGACCAGGTGCTCTGATAATTGCTTTATAAACACCATCTCATTTAATGTTCACAACAACCTTGTGAGGTAGGTGCTACTATTATCTTTGAGCTCACAGAGGTTAAGTAACTTACCTAAGGTCACATGGACAGTAAGCAATAGAGCCATTACTCAAGCCCTCGTCAAGATTTTAGTAATGCCAAGGATTCCTGAAATGCCCATCCTTGAAGTGAGGTCTTACTGATTTGACCTGATTCTCCAAGAGGTTGCCCCGGGCTCAGGTGGTCTACTCAAACAGAAACACACCCAGGGATAGTAGAGCCAGACACAGTCAAGGAACCCCAACACATGATCATTTCATGTTCTCTGCTTCTATAAATCCTGCCTTACATCTTCCTTTCTGGGAAGTGGTCATCCAAGCCTATGCGAATGTACCTGCTAGAGATGTACAGGGCCCAACCTGCACAACTCTACCTAAGAGGCCCTGAACTTGAGTTTTCAAAACCTAATTCAAGGGGCGCCTGGGTGGCTCAGTGGGTTAAGCCGCTGCCTTCGGCTCAGGTCATGATCTCAGGGTCCTGGGATCGAGTCCCGCATCGGGCTCTCTGCTCAGCAGGGAGCCTGCTTCCTCCTCTCTCTCTCTCTCTGTCTGCCTCTCTGCCTACTTGTGATCTCTCTCTGTCAAATAAATAAATAAAATCTTTAAAAAAAAAACAAAAAAAAACAAAACCTAATTCAAATCCTATGTCTGCTATGAATTGTTCCCTGATCGCCCTTTGGAGGTGACAGCAGGTGGTGGGGGTCCATAAAGGACTGGACTGGGAGTTAGTGGACCCTGGAGCTGGCTACCTTCCACCCTGCCACAAACGCGTTGAGTGACCCTATACTAAAATTTTATGACCTGTCCCTTTTGAACTCAAGATATTTGTGACTTAGTGCTTAACATACATTAGCTTGTACAGCATTATTATTTCCACATATCTCATTTCTATCATATTTCTCTAAAAAGAAAGTGGGGGTTTTCAAGGCAGGATCTCTCTAGATTCTCAGTCAATATTTCATTGAGTTTTGATAGTCAGAGTTCCAGTGTCCACAGATAACCCTATATTTGACATATTTCCCAGGTGTCTCAAAATCCACCATCATTGTACCACAGGGACAGAACCAAAGCATTGTAACATTCTGAGAAAAACAGAAAGGAAGGAAATCAACTGATAATTTAAAAAATCTTCTTTGTATGGTGCCTAAGTGTAAACAAAGAATTATCTAAGAAATAGCCTCTTGTTCATTTATGCTTTAATATCATAATTTGTAAGACTGAATCACACCAATAAAGCTAACAGGCATGTAATGAAAAGCCCTCTATCCCAATTTTTTGCAGTTTATTTTTGTGGCTAAATTAGAGCAAGCATGAGGAGATGGGCCATTTAATTAGATTAAAGATAAAAATAATGTGAAGTTTAAAAATGCCAACAGTTGGACTGTTGACATGGCACGAGGGCAGCCAGTTAAGTAGGAAAAAGGTAGATGCCATCAACTTTACAAGCCATTGTCTTGACATTAATGGAAAATCCATGGAAAATAAATACATTCTGGGAGCTCAAAAGTTATTTTAAATTCCATGTGTACGCTTAAGTGAAAAACAAGCCAGGCCCTAAAATAATTAAAGCCATCAATATAAACTACTCAGGTTTGAAAGGGACAAATATTTCTTGCTCATAAAAAAATGAAATAATGTGCAATTTGGTTTCCTCGCCGTCTGCTACTTGAATTGCAGAGTATTGTTCAAAAGTTAATTTAACACCAGAATATAATTATTAAGACTATAGAATGCCTAATTTTAGCCACTGCATTAAAGAATGATTTTCTTTTTTTATGGTAATTTTTCTAACTTTATAAACTAAAAGTCACAAAAGTGATTTTAGACCTTTTTTTTTCCCCCAGCTTTCCCTCTTTGTAAAAGAGCATTAGGTAGAAAGAAAATTTAATAAAACTGAGTATAATAATATAATTCCCCACAGAATACTCTGGCAAGGTGTTCAGCTGTTTCTCCCACTCATGTTGAAAGCTTTTCTTAGAGGTTCTATTTGAAGAGCTTGGGTTCTATTTGGAAAGCTTGAAAGAATAGTACAAACATGTGAGCGACAGTCTATATTAACAAATCAGTCGGTAAATTCACTAGGTTTTACCAAAGAACTAGGAAAGACTCCTGTGAAATTAACTATTTCACACTTTTTAAGGATTTAGTCATGGGGGTCCCTGTTGCTGCTTCTCACACCTCCCAGCTGCCGTGCAGCCTCAGCTACGAAACCTTACTATCCTGAGCAGTTCATTCCATTTTCTTTTTGGAAAAAAAAAAAAAAAAGCTTTGATTTGTTTTCCTTTTTAAAATCCTGTTTTGCTAATATTGCAATACTCATTGGGAAAAGTTCAACCAGGCTTTTCTGATAGTGACACTTATGGCCGTATTTGCTGCTTTTGGAGATAATGTTTGGGTTTAAGAAACTCCCACCAGCTTCACGTACACTGTGGTTATTCAAAAGTCCCTCCAGTATCCTGAGATGTGCTGAGGATATATTCACTAATCCTTACCATTTACAATGGAATCGACTTCTAATGCAATCAAAATGTTTGATTTTATCTCCTCTTTTCCCAAATACTCCAATATTTTAGGGCTCCTTTCTGATTTCTTTAATAGTCTCAAGATAAAGCTCACAGGAATCTCATTCTCAGTTCCAAGCAGGGATACTATCTGGGTTTGCTCAAAAGTAGAATGGGCTTGGTTTTGTTTTTTTTTTTCTTTTTAAATATCGTTGGTCATGGGAAGAGGATATTCAGGTTTTTAAAAGAGAATGCAAACTGTCAGTCTCGCACCAAACACCTACTCACCAACAAGCCCTACTCCTTTTCCCAATGTCCTACCCTTCCTTCAGTTCTTTCACATAAATTTCCTAAGTGTCTGCAATGTGCCTGAAACATTACTGACTGCTCGGAACACAGGAGTGTTCTCATCTCTTCCTGACAATGGGTCCATGTGATGTACTCAAGTGCCCCTTCACTTGCTCACTTTTCTGTCATTGTGCTGGCTGCATTCTTCTTTTTTGATTCAACGTGTTACTATGAGAACAAATTTTCAAAATGAATGTGCACTCTCTCCTATGGATGATATTAAAAGAAGGCAAATGAAATAATCCCAAACACCAATTCGTACGGGACCCGGTGGCTCCCACTACTGACCCCCTAGCAGGACTGACAGGCGGTGGCCTGCATAAAAGTACCTGGTCCCAGTGGTATTCGGGCTGAACTCCATCTAGCTCTCTGTGGTCTGGGCCCCTCTCCTGAGACAGGACTCCTTCCACCAGCAGGAAGGACCACCTTTTGAAAATTCTCAAAAAGGTACTTTGTAGATATGCAGGGTCTCCTCCAAAACAGTCATCTCTTATCTCTACTGTCTCCTTTTTTTGCAATCTACAGCCAATCATTTCCCAATTCCATGATGATTCAGTTTGTTGAAGCTGGTATGAAATACAGTTGGAGATTTTCCTAAAGATTATACACACTGATCCCCTTCTTATCCACACACTCATTCACACCAGCAGAGAATTTATTTGATGACTGAACTAATTTTTCCTTTCACCCAGTAGGCACAGTTGCTTAAGTGTTCATTAACTATCCCAGATTAGAACTCAAAGCTGCAGAGTTACCAACCTTAGGGTTAATCCACTGGGGTTCTGGTCATCATTACAAGCATCATCCCCACCACCAATAGCACAATTCTTTACATTTGTTTAAGATTTTACAACTTACCAAGTTCTTTTGTATACAGAAAGTCATGCCATCTCACGCAATTCACCTAAATTGTGATAGGTCATGGGGCTGGATGAAGATGAATGGAACTTAGTTATGGAGTAGCTCGTGATGGAAATTAGGATAAGAAAGGGGGCCAGGAAAACAGGGGGTGAGTAGGGGCCAAAGAAAGAGCAAGAGAAAGCCAGACATACAGAGCTTAGACTCTGTGTGACAAAGAGAACTAGAAACAGGGGCACCTGGCTGGCTTAACAGTAGAGCTTTCAAAACTTGATTTCAGGGTTGTAAATTCAAGCCCCACATTGGGCATAGAGACTACTTAAAAAAGAGAGAGAGAACCAGAAAATGAATAATAAAGTCATCTCAAAAGTTGATTGCAGGATCCAGGGAGATGACTTGAACACCCCCCCCCTTCTTTAAAAACCATGTTGGTCTGCTATAGCTCTAAAGTCATTTGCCCTTAAGAAGATGAGTGGGAAACCCTCACTGTATCTGTCTTTCTTAATTTGTGGTGTTTTGATGGCAATGGTTTTATTTCTGAACTCCTCTGTAATATCACAAGGGGCACAGTTAGCTATTAAGGTATGAGGCCCAGCTTCCCTTTTCAAGATAACAGGCTTAGAAATGATGGTTGCTTCTCTCCAAGGCAGGTAATTACTTTTTGTGGGGTTTGCTGTCCCTGCTTCCTAAGAGAGAGGATGATTGTTCACTTGCCCACTAGCACATATAAACCATATGTGCCCAATGTCTCAATTTTAGTTCATCAGCGAAGTATGAAATTATTTTTAAATGACGTATCTTTCAATATTCAAATGAGAATCAATCTGGCAAGGAAAATTACATGATGCTAATTATTCTTTGTGCATATTAATCAGCTGTGAAATCATTCAAAACTCCTGTGTGTTTGGGTTCTTTACCAGCAGTGCGGAATAATTATCAACAAACCGCAGTAAGCTGCACTTACCAAAAGGTCTCGTTATTCAGCGTGAGCGCAGCTTTGCTTTACGTTCCCTGGCACACAAAATACCTAGCTGGGCTTGTGCCCACCACGAAGCACACCTGAAAAGGTATCTGATGGTTATCCAGTTCCCAAATAATCAGGAACATCTTTGGAGAGAAGATAGGAGAATCTGATTTGATTAGCAGGAGAGAGACAAACTAAGTCATCTATAACAGCAGATGTTCTAAATCAAGAGTAGGAACAGATACTTAAAAATTAGAAGCTACTTCTTATAATGACATTCAAAATGGGATTCTTACCACATGTGACTCCCTCCCATTCAACTCGTGCTCCTCCCCACGCTCCCACCCCTCTTGCAGAATGAGACCACAACTCTGAAATAGGTAAGTCCAGATCTGAAATGGGTAAGTCACCAGAGTAAAAGCATCTTGAGAAGATAAAAATCATTATTTTCTTATTGCTTTCAGGTGGTACTTCTGGCTATTGGTGATTGCAATGGGACTTCAAAATTTAATAAACTGGTGGGAATCATTGCTCTGGTGATTCCTACTTCCTCTGAGATGAAGATGAAGACCACTGTAGCCCACATTTCTTCAGAGGATCAGGCACAACTGCTCAGTATGGTCAGCATAACATCCTCTCCTGGGTGCCATCTTTTCTCCATGGGTACAAGGGATGCTTGGCCCCATTGTGGGAAGCAAGAAGAACCCTCCTCCATCTTTCCCGTAAACCTAGACTGGAGACCAAATCTATGCTTTATCTCTGGGAAGAGTTGCTCTCTGGAAGGCAACAGATTTCCTTGCCATTGGCTCCAAAGCATTTTCTTTGGGGTTCTTGGAGAAATGTTGAAAAGAGCCCCATGGGACATGTTGTCTGAGGCAGTTACAGCCAAGAGGGGCCACCCTGGCAACCCTCTACCTCCTCATTGTCGAACTCTCCTCTTCAACCCCACAGGCACCTGTGGCATGGATGTCCTCCCCACCACTAACTCATTCCTACTAAGAGGTTAGCTGAGAAGATTTTAGGGGACTCCTCCCTAAAACAGATTATTCTCAGCAGGGGCTTGACCCTGCTTTCCCTCGAACTACTCCCTTTGAGAAGCTGGCATTGTCCTCAGGTGATATTCACTAGACATTGTTCTGCTCAAGGAGGAATTCCTGCCCCTCATAGGCCTGCTCTGCTCCCTGACGGAAAGAACTAGTCCCTCTCTCAAATGCATACTTTCCCAAGAGTTTGAATAAAGCCAACTCCACAGAAACAGCAGTGTCTTACGAATCAAAGTTCCTTTTCCACATGTGTGGCACCCACCCACAGAACTGCCCCATCCTCCAATGGGCTTCTCTACACATCCTTTTCCTCTGCAACATCTTATGGCTCTCTGAGAACAGCTGCCACTGGGTGATTGTTACTTGTAAATATGTGTCTGTCTCCCCAGCAGTTCAGAGGCCCTTTGGGAACAGAACTGTGTTTTATTTCACTTGGTCTTTCTTCCCTCACCTCCAAGGATTTGGGGGTCTGGCCAATTTAAAGACTGGCAAATATATTTAGGAGGAAACATTTTTGACTGTGAAAATGACACCTTGACTCAATTTTGAACTCTTTTTCCTGTGAAGAGCTTCATCTTGCAAGCAAGCCTAGATGGATAAAATCCCAACTGTTAGGCTGTCCCATCCAGGGCCCTACTCAGAACACCAGCCAGAAGCAGCAAAAGATGAAAGAGAGCAAGTATAAAAGAGACTCGTGTTTATCTCTATAGAACATATGACTTTTGGTGACAAACTGTGTTAAAGGAAATAACCTATTAATTTAATTTCACTGGCCTGAAGCTATGGGGAGAGAGAGGCCCGAAGTTTTGTCAACTTTACTTATAAGTCCAACTTGCACTTGATAAAGAACGGCCCCAGAGAAAAACATTATTTACTTTTTTAAAGTAAAAGGAAAATATTCAAAAGGTCTCAAAGAAATGACAAACCTCAAATAAATGTGCACTGCCTTCCCCATCACAATAATGTATCATCTGAATTATAAAACATCCTAAGAGCAGAAGTGCCCCCCTGCCACCCCCAGTAAGAGTTGCCAGACTCCAGAGATGCATGGCATTCTTGTTAGAATTAGCAAGAAGAGTGAAACATTATATATAAAACAGACAAGAATATTTTACAAATCAACATCTACAGAAATTTGCTGGATAACATTTCTCCTGAAATAATCATTACCAAAATCACTGTTTCATGAAAATATTGTATCCATTCCCCCTTAAAAATTTTAAATGAGAGCCTCAACAAAGTCTCATCTCCAACACCCATCCCCATCCCCAAGGCCAAGAATGTAGAATTGAGAGAAAAGAAACTTTAAAATCCGCACGACATGGGTGAAAAAGCATAGAGATGTGGAGTTATTTCAGAGAAGGTGTATGGGTCTTAGGGCAGCAAGACCAGTCTTTAATGTGATTGAAGATATTAATATTCCAAAGACAAACTGTGTTTTCCTTAAAACAGAGCAGAACGGGGCACCTCAGTGGCTCAGAGGGTTAAAGCCTCTGCCTTCGACTCTGTCATGATCCCAGGGTCCTGGGATCAAGCCCTGCATCGGACTCTCTGCTCAGCAAAGGCCTGCTTCTCTCTCTGCCTACCCCTCTGCCTACTTGTGCTCTTTGTTTGTCAGATAAGTAAATAAAATCTTAAAAAAAAAAAAAAAAAAGAGTGGATCATCTGTGGAAGCAAAGAAAGTTGTAGAGATGAAAGTTGGCAGTTCTTCCCAAGTACTGTTCAGGACAGAGGGGCAGTCAGCTTATGGTAGATAGGGATGGATGGGCTACAGTCCACAGTCAAACTGGCAATCCCTCTTGCTCATGGGAACCACCACATCAGGTGACTGGAGCCTGATCTCATTACTAATTCAAATCATTAAACCAATTCCCTTGTTCTGGTTCCATGCGTATCAAACAACCTTCTGATAATTTGTTTCCCTCTGTAGCAATTTTGTAAATGATAGAAGAGACTGGTTAGGCAGACAATGTATCTGTTCCCCCTGCCAGTTCCATTAATTATAAATTAATAATTTGGTATTTGGGTGCTAGATATTGTCTCTCTAAGCTTTGTGAGTTTGAGTCATAATTTCTGAGTCTATTCTGGGAGCATCTCAAAGGGGAAATTCCTTAACCCAAGGGGTAGCCAAGTCTGGGCTCCTGGTGCTTGCCATTCTCCTTGGTACCACAGTCTTGCTGTAATCTCCTTTCACACTAATTCCTATAAGCAAATATTTTTAAAACAACATATAACAGAGCCCTTTTCTCTAAATGATGTGTGAGTCAGGTGTCCAATATCAAGGTAATAGTACGGCTTACTTTCAGTCCATCTGGCCTGCCGTGTTCTCCCAGATGTCCACTCCCATGGTGCCAGCTCCCGCCCACACACAATGACTTTAAATCTGGAACTCCTGAGCCTTGACTGTTCCACAGCCAGGTAGACCTCTCAATGTGGAGAGTCAACAAGTACCCCCAAAGCCAACTTGTCAAAACTAAGTCACCCCATCCCCCATGATGGGCTTCTGCTCCTTTGCTCTTGCTTAAAACCAATTCCTGAAAAGTACCCATATAGTCAAGCTTAAAACCTAAGTAGCCGTCTGTATCAGTTGCCTGGGCTGCCGCAACACCGTAGCAAAAACCAGGTGGCTTAAACAGTAGAAATGTATTACATCAAACTTTTGGAGGCTCCAAGTCCAAGACCAAGGTGTTGGCAGGGTTGGTTCTTTCTGAGGGCTCTGAGGGAAGTATCTGTCCCAAGGCTCTCTCCTTGGCTTGTAAGGACTATCTGTTCCCTGTATCTTCACATGGTCTTTTCTCTAGGTCTTTGTCAAATTTCCCCTGTGGATATGGACACTATGGGCTAGGATTTCAACATAAATTTTGAGGGAAAAAAATTCTAACTCCCTGCCCCCACATCAATGCTGTTACCAATGCCTGCTGATTCTAAGTATCTATCACTGCCGGGCTCTCTTTTAGACCTCCCAGTTTGCTTTACTGCCCTCCTGCTCCCCCACCAGACCCCTGATCTACTCTTCCCACCTAGACTGATAGGTCTTTTTCTAAAGCACTTGCTATTATTGCCTTTAAATTACTGCAGTGGTCCCCCCTTACCCTCAATATAAATTTAAAATGCCCCCATCAGAGTTTTTAAGGGCCATTAAGGTTGCGTCCACTTACACAGCCTCATTGCCAGACTACTCCCCCATCCAGGGCTACACGCCCCATAAGACAGATCCACCTTTCCCTCTACTTTCCTCTCGTCTCCTGATCTTTGAACATACTCTCCCCTCAGCCTAGAACACCTTGCTTCTCCCTTCACCCTTTTAATTTCTGCACATTCATAAACTCTCTGCTTGAGTATTACTCACAAGAGAGTGCCAAGTGTCATCCTCGTGTATTCTCCCAACATCCTTTCTTCACTCGTCTTAAAACACTGACATGGTCCATGTATTCATCTACATTCTGCACAGACTACAAGCTTCATGATGAGCTGGACTCTATCTGACACACAGTTGCATCCCTGGAGTGCCCAGCACAGGTTCCTGGCTTGTAGCAGGTAGTAAAGAGCATTGCTAGATACTTGTTGAAAATAATAACTTTCTATTTTTTCTAACAATGCTTTCTGACTAGAAATTTTAATCAAATCAAATTTTAATCAAGTCAATTTAGATTCCAAGCAGACAATAATGTTGGAAGACTTCTATTGTGGTTTTTGTTGCAAACCTCCATGGCTAGGAATTCAAATCCATCTATATACTCACATGACAATATGTTCACACAAGTGAGTGACCATAGGTCCCCATTCGATTGGAACCACCCGGGTTAAGCCTATTGTTCCAATGTAATTATTAATAACATTCCCGTTCACTCTCACTGGTATGCTGCTTTCGGTGATTAATTAAGTGGCCACCTACTCATAAACCAGTTCACAAACATTTCATTTTACAGATGAAAATAGTGTGTTCTTTAATCTGCTTTTTTACAGAAAAGTAAATAGGTATTGTCCAAAATACAGAATAAGATTTGAGAAAATGGGGTTTAAAAACAAAAGGCCGATAGTAGTCAAGATTTGTAAAGATGCAGACTTTTGCTGTAAAGCAAACAATGAAACAAGTTTGAGTCAACCTGTGATCAGGCCAACGGGAATTCACATGTTGGGAGTAATACAGTTAAAGGAGATTAGGTCTCATATTCACACAAACCACTAATTCTGAGGGGGGTTTTGTTTTTAGTCATTGAGAAATACATCCAATTAAGAAATTAATTAGACAAATCATGACCAGACCCTCCTAGTTCAAAAGCAGAAGGGGGTGGACAAGGACGTAGGTCTGTTTTCTAGAACTCCCTCACCAGATTCCCTGAGATCACCCCGTGATTCAATTTCAAGTGCTGAGTATGCCCGACTTATCAGTTTAACGACCATGTAGTGTGAGCATGAAAACACATCCCAGCCTAACACAGTCACTACTAGAATTATCTGTTCATATGGATTTCCCTTGTCATTATCCTCCTCCATATTACCAATGTTGGGAAAATGACTTAATGAGAAAAATGGATCTTTTTAAATAAGAGGAGGTAGATCAGGTTCACTTCTAGGGTAAAATTACTTTGTCATCTTTTGACTAACATAGTTCAGATTTTAAAAGCAAATTCTGAAAAGTAAATTCTAATAGAGGTAATAAAGCAAAGACTTACCATCGCATAAGCATCAACACAGGGTTTAAACATGTCAACTTAAGCACAAGTGGGTTACATCAGGGGAGGTGTTGTGGGGGGAGTGGTTTGCATGCACATGCCTATACCACCATTTAAATTTGTGTTTTTTGAAATAATACACTTCTTTAAGTGGTGCCATTTTTAAGACTAAAACCAGGTATGGAAATCCGGCAACCAGAGAAATTTATACACGCTTGTAAAATGAATTCTTGTGCTTTTTGTAAGGCCAACTACACAGGACTGTCATAATAAATCCTAAATATGTACATAAACACTCATTTTTATTTTCAAAAAAAACTAGTGATTTAATGTCAATTAGGTTCTATATAAAACATAAAACTAAGATTCTGACTCCCCAGAAGTCCCACATGAAATAGAACTGAACACTCCTATGATCTAGCTAGCCTGTCCTCTCTACATGGGGTCATTCTGGCCCAAATCAAAACTTGAATTGTCCTATGAACTACAAAAGTTGAGTTCATGCCCTTTGAAAATTGGTGGAAAATCCAATTTGCTTCATTCCACTCCTGTCTACAGAGACAGGCTGATCTAATTGTCAGAGAGGTTTCAGATCTCAAGTGCTCTGAGAGTTTCTTGTAAATACAGTCACCACCTTTCCTTTTTTTGAATACCACATGAGATTTGTACAATCTGTACAAATAAAGATCTAGATTTCTAGATCTGTAGCAGTAAGGGGGAAAGGGGGACTTTCTCTTATACCTGTTATTAAAATGCAAATTAATAATTGCTAATCAAACACACATTATTGCCAAGTAATTTTTAGCTCCTAATTTAACTACTGTGTTCATCAGCGGTGGGGGGTGGGGGGACCTTTTCCTAGGATAATCAGCTGCAAAGGGCAGGCAGTGTTGGAAGCCCCCTCAGTGATCCAGCACTACTCTGGAAAATATGCCTTCGGGTTCTTTCCCATTCCCCCAGGGCAGCAGCAAAACCTTCCCACCACCTCCTTTTGGCCAAAGCAGCCAAAGATTTAAAAGTCTGGTTCATAGATGGCTAGATCTGAAAGTACTTTCTTGTTGAGCTCTACCTGGCACTTAATTATACTGACAATGAATGCTGGATACTTCAGGCCATGTTCCCATCCCTGAAGAAAGCACAAGCAAAGGTATGGAGCTCTCCCTTATAACCTACAGCAGGTTCATTACAGTTGCTCATTTGATAAATTAGAAATGTGGGGCCCTATTCTTCCAGGTAGCATGGGACAAAAGCACCTAATGTAGGGACACTTCTGCCTGTTTGTTCACTGAGAAATGGTTAAGAACTTCAAATCTGGATACTATGATCGGGGTAAAAATTCATAAACAGAAGCTCTCCCTGAGCAAATTTCCTTAGCCGTTCTAGGACTCAAGTCTCTCTGTGTTCATAAAACAGGAATACAAACTGGATATAGAAGGGCACTGGGGTAGCTCAGCTGGTTTAAGTGTCTGCCTGTGGCTTGGGTCTTGATCTCAGGGTCCTGGGATCTAGCCCCAGGACCAGATGTTCAGCTGGAAGTCTCCATTTTCCTCTTCCTCTGCGGTTCCCCTGATTGTGCTCTTTCTCTGTCAAATAAGTTAATAAAATCTTTTTAAAAAACTGTATATAAATCACAAAGATCCTTGCATCTGGTAAGGGCTCAATAAATACTAGTTATTATTATTGTTTTTGTTGTGGCTACTCTTATTGCTACTTATAAGAGTTATCAATGCCACTCCTAATCCCAAATATTTTTGAGTTGTATAGACTGGTACAGTACTTAAAAAAAAAAAAAAAAAAAAAAGATACAGGCCTTGTGATAAGCCACATCTATATTCTAACCCAGTTCTGACCCACAATAGTTATTCAATCCTCTGCCACTTTCTTTTCTTTTTCTTTTTTTAAAATTTTATTTATTTATTTGAGAGAGAACATGAGAGGGGAGAGGTCAGAGGGAGAAGCAGACTCCCTGCTGAGCAGGGAGCCTGGCTCGAGACTCAATCCTGGGACTCCAGGATCATGGCCTGAGCAGAAGGCAGGTGCTTAAACAACTGAGCCACCCAGGCACCCCCTCTGCCACTTTCTTAACCTCCCTGAGGCTCGGTTTCCTTATCTGTAAAATGGGGATAATACCTATCTCAGAGGATAGCTGTGAATTAAAGGTAATGTACATAAAGGGAATCAGGACAATGGGAATAAGCACTCATCAAATGGTTGCTACTGATGTTATTAGTTCTTCTACTTCCAACAAGGCATAAAAATATATGTTCTTAAAACCATCTGATTTCATGGCATTGCCCTCACATAAAACACAATTATCATGGACACTTTTTTTGACCCTAGTCAGTTCAGGATATAATATAAGAGCTTTGCAAACACACAAGAATAAGAACAGACTAGAAAAGAATAAAAACAGAGGACGGAGACCCACTGGCTTCGATTCCTTAGGAAAGAATGCGCTCAGCACAGGGAGAGGCAGAGGCAGCTGCAAACAGGCTGCACAGTCATGCAGTTGATTGGCTTTTGCAATCTGGACAACTGAAGTCAGAATCAGAATCCGTTTCAGGTTTTAATTCAACATTTAAAGGCTAGAAAGATGTTATTTGAAAGTAAGTCTGAAATAATAAATCAATGTGACACATGGAAAAGATTCTAAAGAGGCAGTTTGCCATTGCTGAGAATTCAAACATCTCCTCCTTGCTGTGGTGACAAGAGGCATAGCAGAGAAAGAAACCCCAAGCTGATGGCGTAGAAAGCTACCTTACTCCCTCTGGAGACTGAGCCCAGAGCACTATGTGCTCTAACTGTGCTCAGGAGCAGACAAGCAGATAAATGAAATGCATCTTTCTTGTCTGAACCCTTGACAGAGCATCTCTAAAGATAAGCATCTTTTATTTTGATTGCCTATTTGCAAGGACTTCAGAGAAAGGGGGAAAATTCAGCACTGGTTGAATCAAACCGCTGCAACCTTATTTTTCTGGGTGGGTTTTGATCTGTCCCTGGTGAAAAGTCTGTAAGTTTTGAGGCAGCCCATCCCCCTGATCAAAACATGAGAGACGGGTTGTGTTTTACCTCTGTGTTCACATAAAATTCTTATCAGTAATTTCCTCCTCTCTGCTGGTCCTCTGGAGCCCTCAGGGAGATCTCAGGGTTAACATGAATTAGACACGAGGGGATTCCTTATAGGCAACAAGGAACCCATCTCACACAGCGCTGCTCAACTTCCTGGCCGGGAAAGGAGCCATGGGGGGCTGGGCTCCAGCGTTGTGGAGGCATGTCCCATGCCAAAGCAGGTCTTGTGTGGCTGTGGCCTGTGAACGTGGGCCATGCACCAGGGTCAAAAGGGCCTTCATCTTGTTTTGGAAGCAGAACTCGGTAACTGAACCCTAATGCTAAAAACTACAGCTTTCTTATTAAGATGGCTGGAACTTTCAGCCAAGAGCAGCCAGAGAAATGTCTCAGTGCTGGGCCTGTTCACATTTTCTTGTATGAACAGATTCTGCTGCTTTCATTGTTCCACATCTGCTAACAGCTCTCATCCCTCTATGTTAGATATCACTTCTGTGTCCCATGGATTACAGGGAATTTTCAGCATCTTGCCCAACCAGCTCCAAGTTCAGGCTCTAAAGCATTTTATCACCTTCACCTACTGTCCTTATATTATATAGCTCTGGTTACTTTTGGGTTATTTGCTACTATAGAAATACACACAGGAGTAGAAGGTATAACACCCTTCCCCTTAGCAGTCATCCACCTGTGGTTGTGCTCACTACAATGACATTTTCTGGGTCTATGGGGCTTCCACTTTGGCGGGAAGGAATTGTGGGCAACATAAGCTGTCTTTTGGCAACAACTCCATCTTCCCACACATGCCCATCTCTGCATTGTGAGGAAGTGCTTTACTCTACAGTTACTTCCTGTACCACACCAGAATGCACCTTCCAGACCAACGTCAACACCTGCTCCTGTGTTTCTTCAGTGGGGCTTTGTTACTGAATGTCTGTTATGCCTGTAAACACATGTATTATGGGAGCGGCCACTGCCCTGTGGGCTATATGTAAGCTTCCTACCAACCACTGTCCAGTCAGCCTGAGACAGCTATGTTGTAGCAGAGATCACAGAAATGGATGGAAAGTCCCAGAGTACAGCAGGATCTCTTCTGCCTGGGGGACTAGGCTTGCCATCTTGTAGGCAAAGGCAATGATTCAGGTGAATTTGGAAGCACTGTATAGAATAAGGACAGTTATTAGTCCTTGTTCCAAACTATATTCACGCTTCTGTCTTCTAAGAAACAGGCAACAAAGCTAACCTTTCACATTAAAGACACAACAACTCAGAACAAAAAACAGAGTATCTGAGTCTCACTGAAAGCCCAATAGAGCCAGAAAGAAGGTGAACTAGAAAGAACACTGAGTCTCACGGGTGACTGTCTTCCATGAGGTCTCTCTGAATCTTTCCTTCCTATCCTTTGGGTTTTCTAAAAGGAATGCTCTTCTTGCTCTACTTGCCTTTCATCTGATGGTGAAGAAGAGCAAAAGAGAACCCTTTGCCTCAGTCCCAATCCATTCCGCAGCCTCACCTCCGTTGACAGATCTTTAGGGGAACATACTTTTTTCCTGGGCAGAACTCATATCAGTAGAATGCGGCCTCAATTTCTCAGCAGCATAGATGAAGAGTTCCTGGTTGACATCCAAGGAAGGAATTTCAGTTGATTCAAGCAAAAAAAGAAAAAAGGCATTACTGGAAAGATATGGGAGAGTGTGCTGAACTGAGAGGAGGGCTGAGGACCAGGGTTAGAGAATGAACAAGAGCTAGGGGTCTAGAAGGCTAAAGAGACAACCAAGGTCGCCCATGATCAGTCAGTTAGGACAGCTGGCTCCATATCAGTGCCTGCTTGATCCTGCCACCAAAACCTGGAGCACCTCTAACAATCCCTATCTGTCTCTGCATTGGTGCATTGGTTCTGCAGATGCAAAGAAACAGGCAGGGACAGCCGGTCAGCCGGGTCTGGATCACATGTCTGTACGTAGCTGCCAAAGAGTGAGGAGACGAAACATCTGCCCGGCTAGGCTTCCATCCTGAGCAGTGGGACCCTGTCTTACATACTGGGTGGGAGAATCCCCTAAATGGACCAGGAGCTCAGATGATGGCCAACCAACAAATAAAGGAACAATCCAAGAGGCAAACATTCAGAACAGATGATATTTAACAATAAGGACAACTAATGTTTCTAGGAAAAACCACCTAAATCCTGTGTGACCTTGGTCAAATAAGTTAGGGTTTTGGGGTCTTGCTCAACTCATTAGTAAAGTACAAATAATAAAGCCTATGTTTCAAGAGATGCTGGGAGATTTAGAGATACTATGCACAAAGTGCCCACAGGATTCATGATTTACTATTCTTATCTGAACATGAGAAATGACTTCATCAAAGAGGGTGGTGGTAAGAAAAGGGTCAATACTGTTTGGGTCATCTGCCTTCTCTATAGGATTTAGAAGCAAAAACACATGATATGAAGACATAAAATGTGTCACATGCTATTAAAGGAGGATTTGGGAAGCATGGGTTTGGGAGCCCAGAAGATGTTTTTATTGTCAGTATGTAAAGCAGGAAGATAAGGCCGAGTATAGTGCTGAGAAGGTAGGAGAGCTGGAAGTGAAGAATAAGGGGGTAGAGGTGGCATAGTCTGGGACAGAATTCTTCAGCCAACTGCTCACCCCTGGGGCCAGCCTGCTGTTGAAGAGGCAGGCAAGGCAAGAGCTCCAGAGCCCCTGCGCGTTAGGAGAGTGAGTGGGGTGGGGTGGAGGGCTACTACCACAGCCAGAAGGGCAGAGACCTTCTACAAGGAGTGGCTAGAGAGCATGGAAGAACTCTGGAGTCCACAGCTTAGGTCGTAGCCAAGGACGAACCTACCTAAAAATCACTTACAAAATGATAGTAATTATTTTCTGGGTTTCCTTCCAGTTAGGGTACTGACAGTCTCAGGTTGTCCTAGACTGAAGTTTGTCCTGTTCCCTAGAAAGTGGGACTTTCCAGGCAAATTGGGATGAGCTGATCATACTGTTACCAGTGCCAGGCTGGATCTCGGACAGAAATTCCAAGTGGAGGCAAAGCAACCATGCAGTGGCAGGAAGTGGAGAGAGGCAGAGCACAGCCGTCACCCCACGTCCTGCAGTGGCCTGGGTATTCCGAGAGAGATGAAACGGAAGCAAGGCAGATGTGGAGTGCTTCAGAGACCTCCATATTCAGGAGCAAAGGCAGGGGAAGACTGCAGGGAACACCAGACCGCTGGTCCTGGGAACAATCATTGTAGCAACGTCTCCCACGGTAGCAGAATGACTGTCTGGCTTGTGGTTGGCAACTAGCCTCCCGGCACTGACGTTACTGTTCTGGGGAAAACCCTGGCCTCTCTCCACACTGGAGAGGAGCCCTGAGTTCCGAGGGAGGCTCTCCTGCTAAGGAGAGTTGTCATGGTGCACAGAATGCACCAGGAGCCCCGGCTGAGCTGCCTTCCTTCACTGGCTCCACTCCCTAGATTATTGCACCCAGCCTACGCTCTGAACAACATGAGCATATTGATGTTACCAATTTTTTTTTTTTTAATCCATCGCAGACCTCTCTCCTGAGCAGGACTCATCCAGCTCCAGCTGTGTGTATAAGCGCCACTTGGATATCTAACAGGCATCTTTTTTTTTTTTTTTTAAAGATTTTATTTATTTATTTGAGAGAGAGACAGTGAGAAAGAGCATGAGCGAGGAGAAGGTCAGAGGGAGAAGCAGACTCCCCATGGAGCTGGGAGCCCGATGCGGGACTCGATCTCAGGACTCCGGGATCATGACCTGAGCCGAAGGCAGTCGTCCAACCAACTGAGCCACCCAGGCGTCCCTCTAACAGGCATCTTAAACCAATACAGAGCTCTTGACTGCACACCTTCCTTCTAAACCTGCTTCTCTGTGTTGGTAAGGAAAAGAAAGAGTGACCACAGGGAATTACAAACACCCAAACACTTGATATTTGCAGCCCACCATGAGGTAGGTATGGTTGTTTGTTTTTAGATTTTATTTTATTGTGGTAAGAACGCTTAATATGTGATGTACCCACTAATCATATTTTTTAATGTATGATCCGTGACTGTTGACTACAGGTACAACGTTACAGATCTCTAGAGCTTTTTTTTTTTTTTTTTTTGCTTGACTGAAACTAGCTGCTTGATTAGTAGCTCCTCACTTCCACATCCCCCTAGCAACTGAAAACCATCATTCCACCACTGATGCTATAAATGTGACTGTTTTAGAGAGCTTATTTAAGTGGGATTATGCACTATTTGTCTTTCTGTGGCTGATTTCACTCAGCATAGTATCTTCAAGGTTCATCCATGTTGCTGCACATGGCAGAATCTCCCTCCTTTTTAGGCCTGAATAATATTCCATTGTACGTATATACCACATTTTCTTTATCCATTCTTCTATCAGTGGGCATTTAGACTGTTTCTACATCTTGGCTATTGTGGATAGCGCTACAATGAACATAGGGATTGAGCTATAAGCCATTCAAAACTTGGAGTCTTCACAGGCTTTTGTGATAAACACCGATCATAATTTGACATCAGCTAGGTCAATGACTCACCTCACATCTTTCTTGTTCCTTGCTACTTAATTGGGCAGAAAGATCAATAGGTATCATTCTGTCAGTAGTACTTATCATATATACAACATTAAGATGAGCTACACATGTAAAAGTTATGAGAAAGCATCTGTGTGTGTTACACCGTGGTAGAGATTGGCTACCACACTGTAACTGCACTGAGTGTGATCTGCCCTAAAGGAAATCTGTAAAAAGATTCAGACACTAAGTACTGAGTGGTAATATTTCCAAATTTTAATTTTCAGATATTTTTGAAGATGCCTATGATATATCCACCAAAATTCCCCAAGATTCTTTCATTTTCATAACGCTAATTGTGCCTTTCTCACTAGATAATGAAAAATTTTCCTTCCACTAAGTGAAATTAGATGGAGTGGGAACTTACTTTATAAAGTTTATTTTATAAGTTGTCGATGGTATTTATTTTGTATATCAACATGTTTTCAATAGGTAAAGTTTACACTACAGAACAAATCTCCAGGATTTGGGGCTTCCTGAGCCTTTAGGAAAGGCTGGAGTTCCTCACTCTGAACTTGAATAAAGAACTCTAATGCCCAAACATAAATAAATGACATATTCCACCCAGTAGTTTTTGCTTTCTGGTAATTCAATACCCATAATATTTAATTACTAACAAGGTTAAGGTGATTCAGACCAACTTTATTGGGTCTCCAAAATCTCAACTACTTTGTGATGAAAAGAACACATCCATTCTCATGCTAGTCATGTATCCCCAATTTTGAGCATGCTGAACCTGACTGGGTTAGATACTGAGGATGGGGCAACTGGAGACATTGTCATCAAGGTATTCCATAGGGAATGCAGACAAACTACAGGCAATGAGGGAAGGGTTTGATGGGTCAACTTCAGGGCAGTACAAGGGCATGGAGTCACCTGACAGATTCTTAGTGGAGGGGTGGTCAGCAAGGGCTTCCTGAAAGAGGTCACCTTTAGGCTGAGACCTGCAGAGAAAGAGGGGTGTGCCGGGCAAAAGGGGGCTAGAGGTGGAGGGGAGATGGGAGTTGTCAGGTAGAAGGACCAGCAGCCTGACAAGATGGAAATGACTTAGTGAGCAGGATTCTTGTCACCTTTCTTCCCTCTTTCTCCTATCTACCCTCCCTACCTATAAAGATAAATAACTAACACTAGTTTCATTCTCTTTGGTTTTCTGTGCACATTCATATGCTTATCACCATCTCCGTGACTACAGCAATCCCCTAGGTTATATACATACATCTTTATTATCAAAGCTCCTTTTTCGCAAATGAAGACCTGAGGCCCAGAGGACTTAAGTGGCTTGCTCGTGTCCACACCAGTGAGCAGGAAAAAATTCCTGAACACAAACCCAGAAATTCTAACTGTACATGCCATGTGCATCCCTCTGAGTGAGGATGAATGAGCCCAGCCAGGGGGGAGATGCCCAAATCTGGGAGCTCAGTCTTCCCTGATACTCCACTGGCCGTTGCTGGCATTCCACCCACAGCTATGTGATGGGATTTCCCAGGAGGTGGGGTTAGGATGGGTGGGTGAAGATCTTTTAACATTTCTGTGTGAATCCAGCAAAAGGAACTGACTCTATGGAAGCCAAAAGGGCCCTGAGCAGTGTTCCAGTACATTCTACATTTGGGCAAGACCATAGTTAAGGGACAGCAAATCCACAAGGACACAGTCCAGTTGGTTTCACAGAAGACAATTTCATTTAACAATCCACAGCAAAAACCAGTCTGCCTTTTGTCCAGTTGAATTTTGAATTCTAACAGATTTTTTTCAATTTTCCAAAATTTATAAAAAGAGCAGCTCTGAATATTAAACTGGCACCTTCCCAATGCTATGGTTTTTGTCCTTCCTGGTTATAAAAGCTTTATGTTGGGGGTGCCTGGGTAGATCAGTGGGTTAAGCCTCTGCCTTCAGCTCAGGTCATGATCTTAGTGTCCTGGGATCAGGCCCCGCATCAGGCTCTCTGCTCAGCAGGAAGGCTGCTTCCCCGCCACCCCCACCCCCGCCACCTCTCTGCCTATTTGTTATCCCTCTCTGTCAAATAAATAAATAAAATCTTAAACAATATATAAAAAATTAAAAATTAAAAAAAAATAAAAGCTTTATGTTGGTTTGAGAGCTTCTTTGTTAAAAGCTTACAAAGCTATCTTAGCTTGGGTTTTCCCTGAATGCAGGATGTGGGTAGTTTACCTGAGAGGAAATCTCAAGAATTAGCAGTGAGAGGGCAGGCAGGTGAGACAGAAGGAAGGAAAGTAAAAAAAAGGTATATTATTAAATTGATTCCTGTGTGGTAAGAATAGCTCAGGCTTATTGGGAGACCCTCTAAGGAGTCTTATAGAGTGTCTCCCCAAGCTGTCTGCTTAGGAACTAGAAGAAACTTCCATTGGTTGAGAGCTGCCTCTGAAGGTGTTAACTTTCCTCCTTCAAGGTCAGGAGGCTTGTGGGTAAATCCTGGAGGATAAAACAGAGAGAAACCAAGGTTCTGCACTTAAAGTGAGTTTATGGGCACATATAGGCACTGTTCCCACAGCTGCAATGAAGCCAAATGTGACAAAGGGACATGACATGAGCACAGCAAACATTGCCACAGTAAGTCAGGTCTCTAGGATGTGAGATTAAGGGGCAGAAGACCTGCACTAAGTCCTGGGCCTTATAGTTCTTAGGCTGACTCATTTAATCAGGGGCAAGTCACAGATTTTGAGGATCAATTTCTCTCTGAGGAGAGAGAGGAAGGAAAAGTCTCAGCCCTCTTTGTGTCTTAGGGCCATTGCTAAGATCAGATAGGATAATGTGAGGAGCTATGAAGTGTTGGGCAAATGCTATTCATTATGTTGACCACTTATTGTCCCTTCTGGGAATCTGCTATTTACTCTGGTCTGTGAGCATCAAACACCGTGAAGGTTATTGGTTGAAGGTCCCCCTGACGACTTCTCCTAGCAGCAAGGCAGATGTGGCCTTGGTTTCATCTGCTTTAGGAGCAATCATTCCCTTCTCAGGTCTTGTCATTCCAGGATTCTGCAGCAGGTCTGTGCCATGGACAGGAACACTTCTACCAGCCTTTCAGCTGAGTGTCTTTAATGGGACAAGCAAGCAGCAAGCAGCAAGCACCACTCCCCACACACAAATAACACTCACGCTCCCTTCTAGAGTTCTGCCTTAAAATCCTCTTTCCCAGCAACTGACAGCAAAAATAAGGCATGAACTACCCTTTCATCTACTGCAAGCTTACAGTGTGCCAGGCATTACCTGGAACGCCTTATATACTGTGTGTCATCTAATCTCATTTACATGTCATATACATATAATATATAATTATTATCCTACATTTATGGGAGAAACAGGAGCTCATCTAGATTGATAATCTTGTGCAAAGTGGTTCAGCAGTAAGAAGTGGCAAAAGTAAATGAATCCAGACTCAATCCCAGAGCTAGAGCCTTGAACCACAGTGTGACAGTCTGTCCAGAAGTCGGATCATCACCCACTTTATTTCTTCCTTGGGGAAATAATACCATCCTCTCACCAATCACTTCTCCAAAGGACCTTTCAAATATCTGTTTCTTATCCCTGTTTCTTTTTCAGGCAAAATGTACTTTTCTTTGGTTGATCTATTTCTACTCTTCTCTCCTGGTGACCTATAAAAATGTCTTCTAAAAATGCGACTCTAGTTCTGAGAACACAGAAAGGCAGGTACAACATTTCACCCTGAAGCTACTGTCATTTTAATTACCTGGCACATTCACAGAAAAATGTCCTGGAGATGCTTCCTTTTCTTTTCGTTTGTGGTAACATAGTTGGATCACTCAGGAGTTGAAGGCCCTGAAGCAGAGATGCTATTTGGTTGTTAAACACCACATTTATGAACCACCTTAATTTGCTCTAATTAAAAATGGCTTTTTAACTGGTTAAAAAAAACAAAAAGCAAACCAACAAAAACAACAACAAAACCACCAGGAAAGTAAAGTAAAGAAAAGAAAGTCTGGTTGAGAATTGCTCCTTTAAAACTGATAAAGTAAGGCAGGGTTGGGCAGGTTTCTATTGATCTGCAATCTAACCACTCAAACCACTTGAATCCCAGCCCAGCTTCTGAGATTGCACAGATTGGCCACATGGATACAGAACAGGAGAAGAAGATGCGCTCCAAGCATTCGCTCATCTCAAAGAGTGGTGTGATTTTGGGAAACACCCACTTGGGCCCTGATTGCGTTGAGTGAATCTGTTCAATGAACAGTCATGATGTTTTGTGCTAGAACAGATGTAGCATCTTCAAAAGAGTAACTAGTTTGGCAGTAGAAGCCCTTTACACCTCAGAAAGTGAATTATATCATGAGATACTTGATGATCTAGAAATCAAATCATGTACTGATTTGGAGAATGCTCCAAATATATCCTCACTTAGGCTGCACACTGATAACATACGGTAAGAAGTTGATTATTGCCAGGGTTATAATTCCAACACCGATAGAGCAATGACATCTTCATTATTTCTTGCCCACTCTCCTCCCCATCCCTTCCAAGCTTCCCGCAATAGAGGCAGGCTGGTCACAGAGTAATCTAATACTGTCATGCAACTGAAACACGGGGTCGGAAATTACAGTCAGAAACCACACAGGCAGGGATGAGATGCCGGCTGCATGACAGCTATATATGATTTCTCAGACCTTTTCCAAATGCTTTCCTTTCCTAGTGTGTGCATGACATTTCTATCATGTGGCACACTCAATATCTGTGTCAGGCCTATCCCTAAACAAGACTGCTGGTGTATGATGATAAATAGTGCCATGATCAGCAGTGATTCGCACCCTTCCACATGCTGACAAAGGTCGCCTAGCAACTGTTGTTAGGGGCAACACCAGCTTGTTTAGTCTAAGGCAGTGCAACAGGACAGCTCTGGTCTCCTGAGGCAGGTTCAAGTTTATGCTCTGGAGATTAGGGCCCTGCCATAAGTCCATACCCCGTTATAACCCCCCTTGTGCTTGCATAACGTTTAACCATTATTACTAAATTTGCCAATTTAACAAGATCAAAGCGGTCATCCTGAGCTTATCACACCTTCCACACAGGCAATGGAAAAGGGTTAGTATCTGATTTTTACATCCAGGTAATAGCTTGGCCTCATTCCCTTCCCTGCTTAATATTCACAACGTTGAGTTCAAAATGGTTTCTAAACTGTGAAGCTTGGTATTAAAAATAAAAACTAAAAAAAAAAAAAGAAAGTCCTTTATTAAGCCCCTGCTGAGATGCTTTTCTCTTTAATGCATTTCAAAAAGAAAAAAAATATATACAATTTTGTATCCAGATATAAGTCTGTGTTTGTGGATTACACCACCCCCTACTGATTGATCCTCCTAATGGCTTAGCATTTTGCAAGTGAAGAAGCAGTTATCTCAGTTCCATTGGCTATTAATTCAATCTACCTAGATTTCTGCTGGTCTAATGAGCATAGACTATCGTCTACCAAAATCCAAGCTTTCAAAGTATTTGATAAAAGAGCCCTAAAAGATTGCCTATATTAAAAGTAGCCTATAATAAACAGCCAGATAATATAAAATTTAATTTTATGTCACCATACTTATAAAATAGCCAGTCAGTACCCATCCAGAGAAAAAAGAGTGTATATTGGGGGCATGTGGGTGGCTCAGTGGGTTAAGCCTCTGCCTTCAGCTCAGGTCATGGTCTCAGGGTTCTGGGATCAAGCCCCACATCAGGCTCTCTGCTCAGCAGGGAGCCTGCTTCCTCCTCTCTCTCTGCCTGCCTCTCTGCCTGCTTGTGATCTCCACCTGTCAAATAAATAAATAAATTCTTAAAAAAAAAAAAAGAAAAGAGTGTATATCGAACAAATTCTACTGTGACCTGAGCTCTTTGTATTCAACAACTTCATAGCGACTCAGCTGGAACTATCTGAACCTGCTACTTGAAATAGCTACTAGAACCCTTTTGCTACTGTCAGCATTTTTATAATACCCTTGTATTTAGGCAAGACTGATTATTCAAAAATAACTAAGATTCCTATTTAGCATAAAAGAGATTTCAATTATGAATTTATTTTTAATTCTTATTTTTCTTTTTAAAGTCTTCCATTCCTAAGAGCAGAAATACAAAAAAGTGCAATGGTTTGAAGGACACTGTAAATTCAGACGCTTGTGTTCAGTTTATATAATTTACACTCAAATCACTTTATTAGTCAGCAGTGATTGTAATCCCCTCCGACAGAGTAGTGGAGGGGATTTGTTTTCTTCTTCTAAGAAAAGCCAACAAGGAATTAAAACAGAGGTGGTATGAGGAACAGAAATTGCAAAAATAAAATAAGAGAACAAAAGTGTCACCTGCATGTATGTGCCTCTCTGCCTGTTAGGATGGGAAGATGGTCTCCTGAGGACTCCCAGACCACCCATGTACGGATTTCCAGGTGATCTGGGAAGCAGGCCATAGTTAGAAAGTCTTTGTTTTCCTGAGCTTGTATCACCACCAAGATGCTTTTCTTGGAATGCTAATTAGCACAAAGGTAGGAGGGGTCTGCTGGGGGCCAAGATATTGGTGATGGAGAAGAGCAAGCCTTGCAGAAGGGAGTTGTTATCAGAAAGAACCCTGGGGAACTTGTTTTACCTGTTCTCTTAATCCTTAAAGCATCTGAACTTCTCCTCACAGGCTAAACACACCATCTTGGGAAATTAAAACCCCCTCGGGTTTGGGACCTAAGAGATGTGGGGAAAATCCACCATTTCAAAAGCAAAAGGGAGAGATAATACTGAGAAAATGGGGAGGAACTCCACTGATGCCTATTTATCATCATTAGAAGTCATGGAGAGTGTGTAAGGGATTGGAGACCTATATAGTCAGACACTAACCAAACAGCAAATACAATTCTACAATTAATTTTATTCCCACAAATCTCTAAGGGGCTGCATTTCTATCTTAGCTTTTGCAAATATTTCTTACATGTCATTGCTAAGGATGTTGGAGAAATTCAGTGATAGATAGCCCAGAGGTGCCGGTAGTATATTAATGGTAATAAAAAATGACAAAAGTCCAATAAAGACATAGAAAGGATAACTTTCATGGTGACACGTTCTTTGTAAGGATTTAAAGTATAACTTAAGCCTCTAGCCCATGACCTCTGAACAAAATTACAAAGTAAAACAAGGATAAGGAAGCAATAGATGCCAAATTAAATAATGATAGATGGGATGCAAGAGGGGGCCCTGTCCTTCATACAATAATGTGAAACAAGCAACTAATGCTCCCAAGCTCTTCATAGGGAGGCCAGCCACGGAGCAAGGAGTAAAAGGGACATGGCTGGTGGGAAGATCAAGCGGCACAGCTGCAGTTGAAAACAATATTGCCGCTATTCAAAAAATTGAAAACAGAATTACCAGAAGCTCCAGCATTTGCACTTTTGACTATACACCCAAAAGAACCAAGGACCGGAACAGATATTAGTATACCTGGGGTACATAAATAATGCACAACATGGCATTACAAGCACCATTCTTTCTGTCTGACCATGCCAGCTCTCAGGGAAGCTTGTCCTAATAGATCCTGGTCCATAAGGGGCTTTGTCATCTCAATCTTTATTGTTTTTCTTAGTACTGGAAAAGTCTCATCCCAGTACTGTCTTCCCAGCATCCAGATTAGCGAGTCTGTGATTGGAGGCATTTCACATTCTTGTGGGAAACCAAAGACTACATTTTCACCTACACCATTCTCACCGCCTGTAAAAAAAAAAAAAAAAAAAAAAAGAGGCGGCCTTGGGACACCTGGGTGGCTCAGTCAGTTAAGCCACTGCCTTCAGCCCAGGTCATGATCCCAGAGTCCTGGGATCAAGTGCCTTATCTGGCTCCTTGCTCCACAGGGAGCCTGCTTCTCTCTCTGCCTCTGCCTGCCACTCTGCCTGCTTGTGCTCTCTCTCTCTCTCTCTCTCTTTCTTTCTGACAAGTAAGACAAAAAATAAAATCTTAAAAAAAAAAAAAAGGGGGCTTTACTTTCTTAGACTATCTTTGGGAGTGAAATTTCTGGCCCTTAAAAGGACTGCATTTTTGGGGCACCTGGGTGGCTCAGTGGGTTAAAGCCTCTGCCTTTGGCTCAGGTCATGATCCCAGGCTCCTGGGATAGAGCCCCACATCGGGTTCTCTGCACAGCTTCTCTGCCTGCTTCCTCCTCTCTCTCTGCCTGACTCTCTGCCTACTTGTGATCTCTGTCAGTCAAATAAATAAATAAATAAATAAATAAACTTTTTTGGAAAAAAAAAAAAAGGCTGCATTTTTGCACCTTCTTTTGGGATACTCTTATAACGGCTAAACTATAAAAGGTTTATCAGATTGAGTTGCTATTGTGATTAATATATTGCTCATCAGTGGCCAGATGATGGATCCTTTGAATTGGCTATATTTAAAAGAAAAAAAATTAGAGAGCTCTCATCCTAAACAACTGTCCTATTGGTACCTATGGAAATACTAAGTTAAAAAGTGGACACAAAAAAATACAATGGCTAGCATTAGGGACTCTGTTAACAAGATGAAAGGACAGAAATTAGACTTAGAACAAAAAATTAAAATCCACACCCAACATAAATTTCTCTTCTCCATATCTGGCCCCATATGCCTGTTTTAATTTTCCTTGCCCTATGAGATTTACACAGAACACTCCAGCCTAATCTCTAGGCTCGGAGTATATAGTTTACTCATGCAAATGTTGAAAGTCAGGAAGTTAATTTAGCAGAAACACCCAAGACAGGTGGTAGGGCTTTTTTTTTACTATTCCTTATAACCCTCCCGCTCTGTAATCAGGCTCTGACAGCTTTAGGCCTTTCCATACAATGTCATTTGCAGATGTTTTAGATCCCCACTGCAACGAATGCATGTCTCTTAGACAGCAGCAGATTTTGTAAATTAATAAGTCCTTTTACTTCCACTTTCAGAAGATCCTACCAAATTTAGACTGAAGTTAAAAAGATTAGTGATCATTCACAACCCCACTCAGAGGGACCTAGACCAGCTGTTAAGAGGTGTTCTTCCCATCCATGAATATACAGTAGTTATCAGGTAAGCCAGATGGACCCCCAAAAGAAACCACCTCACTGAGAAAACAGATGGCCATAATTTTTCCCAGGCCCTCATACAAAGGGCTAGGAAATAGCTCAGCAGGAGACTTGCTTATCCGGGCCAATAGAAGCAGAGGCAGAGAATCCCCCCTGCTAAGGTGAACTGGAACAATGTTGCAATGTACATTCAGAAAAAAGACTTTTGTTAAACATTTTATACATACTTTAAAAACATAATGCATTAAATCTTAAAGTGCTAGAAATATAAAAAATCTTTTGATTTCTATCCTTGTTGGAAATCTTCCTGAGATAAAGAACCAAATTAAAGAAAATGTTGTTGGATGGTACGGTCAGCCTTCTGATATCATTCAGCCATCAATTTTGGGGGAAACTGGAAACAACCAATTTCTACAAAACCAGAAATGTGACTCTAGAAGCAATTCAAATCCCATCTCTTCACCAATCCTGTAACCTCACCTATTCATCTGAAAACACTTGTCAATTTGGAGATATTAAAAACAGAATTATCCTGAACTTAAGAAAGAGGAAAGATTTAAATAATTCTAGAGCTCTGATAATAGGCAAATATTCCCCCAAAAAATCCATCTTGGAGAAAACTTGATACTTACTCAATGTTTTTTTTTTAATGTAGATTTTCAAACTCTCCTTCTTTAGGACCAAGAAGCCATTCTTTGAAATACAAACTCTGGAGAAATGATTTCCTTCAGGAGGAAAAAAGGGGGGTAGCATTTCGAAATTGGGCTTTGGCCATCAGAATAGGTGAACTTAACTTATTCAAACTGCCAAGACAAAATTTGGATCCAACTGTTCTTTTGTAAATTGATGAGTTTTGTATTGTTGTGTCTCTCTTGGCTAAAATTTTAAGGCAATGGCTATGGGAGTCTCTGTTTCTGTCTATATGTTTATGTATGTCTATATATGTATGTTGTAGATATGTGATATTTTTCTACCTCCAGATAGTACTGCCAAACGTAATTTATAAAAGAATTCTATTTAATTGGCTTAAAAACAAGCAAGTACTTATCTAAGAATTGGATATTCTAAAACTCGTAGAAATAGGGTGCCTGGGTGGCTCAGTGGGTTAAGCTGCTGCCTTTGCCTCAGGTCATGATCTCGGGGTCCTGGGATAGAGTCCCGCATCGGGCTCTCTGCTCAGCAGGGAGCCTGCTTCCTCCTCTCTCTCTCTGCCTGCCTCTCTGCCTACTTGTGATCCCTCTCTCTGTCAAATAAATAAATAAAATCTTTAAAATAAATAAATAAATAAACCTTGTAGAAATATAAAAGCTAGACCAAATGTTTTTCAAATCCAGATAATCTTTGGTAAATAAAAGCTAGTGGAAATTTGTTAGTTTAATTAAAATAGGTAGGTCTTCAGAATTATGAACATTGATTATAATTCAGATAAACAATTCCCTGGGTTTCCTAATCAACTTCATGTTATCTCACAGTTTTGTCAGCAAGAAAAATAGCACGGGATGATGGTTGACTGTCTAATGTCTCATAAAGTTTCATGGGTTACTGAAGCAAATGATCAAAGCACATGACTTAGATACAAGTAGGATAAGGATTTTTAGGTGAACTTTATTTTTTAGCAAATTATGTTTTTATGAAATTGTACTTAAAAAGTTTCTCAGATCTCTTTGGCAACTTGAAACCTTAAAGTTTTGCTAAGTTAAATAAAGCAATAGATAGAAAATTCCCTGAATGTCTAGGTAATTTTCAAATGAGATACTGAAACATTAATTACTAAACATAGGTTTATTGATTTTGGGCTTCTTATCACAGGAAAAACTAAAGATATATTTGGGTCTATTAGTAAGCATGTTTTCTGCCACATTAAAAGCCAGCTATGAAAAAGCATGTGGTTTTAGAAATTACAAGATATATTCATAAATTTTCTAATCTACAGAATGAGGGTGTAAAGATAGTTCTAAGGGTTAAGAATTCCAACTAAAATGTATGAACAAAGTTACAAAAAGTACTAAGGGAAATAATTCTATATGAAAAGGAAACAGAGGGTGTGCCTGGGTGGCTCAATGGGTTAAAGCCTCTGCCTTCAGCTCAGGTCATGATCCCAGGGTCCTGCTATCGAGTCCCAGAGCCCCATGTTGGGCTCTCTGCTTAGCAGGAAGCCTGCTTCCTCCTCTCTCTCTCTCTGCCTGCCTCTCTGCCTACTTGTGATCTCTGTCTGTCAAATAAATAAAATCTTTTTATTTATTTTATTTTTAAAAAATATTTTTATGTATTTACTTTTAAGAGAGATCACAAGTAGAGAGGCAGGCAGAGAGAAAGGGAGAAGCAGGCTCCCTGCCGAGCAGAGAGCCCAATGCAGGGCTCGATCTCAGGACTCTGGGATTATGATGTGAGTGGAAGGCAGGGGCTTAACCCACAGAGTCACCCAGGTGCTCCAAACAAAATCTTTAAAAAAAAAAAAAAGAAAGAAAGAAAGAAAGAAAGAAAGAAAGAAAGAAAGGAAAGGAAAGGAAACAGAGGTGTGTTTCTAGACAAAGAAAAGGTATGGGAAAAAAAAAGATATGAGATGAGGAAATGTCTTTTTGTTAAGGGAAAAGAAAATACACTTATCTTTTTTTTTTTTTTTTTAAAGATTTTATTTATTTATTTGACAGAGAGAGATCACAAGTAGGCAGAGAGGCAGGTAGAGAGAGAAAGAGGAGGAAGCAGGCTCCCTGCTAAGCAGAGAGCCCGATGAGGGACTCGATCCCAGGACCCTGAGATTGTGACCTGAGCCGAAGGCAGCGGCTTAACCCACTGAGCCACCCAGGCGCCCGAAAATACACTTATCTTAAAGTAAAATTTATTATTTCAAAATAGGAAAGGAGAAAATAAAGGACAAATTTAAATAAAAAGTGGGGCACCTGGGTGGCTCAGTGGGTTAAACCGCTGCCTTCTGCTCAGGTCATGATCTCAGTGTCCTGGGATCAAGTCCCACATCGGGCTCTCTGCTCATTGGGGAGCCCGCTTCCCTCTCTCTCTCTCTCTCTCTGCCTACTTGTGATCTCTCTCTATCAAATGAATAAATAAAATCCTTTAAAAAATTAAATAAAAAGTTGGGAAGAGAGAGAGAGAGAGAGAATCTTACTTTGTGTGGTTAAGTTGGCTAAAATCAAGTGTATAAAATGGATTATAAAATGAAGCTTTAAAATCTGCAGTGTATTTATGTAAAACTATAACAATTTTCTTTCATCTGCAAAAATAACCACTAGTCTGTCCTTGATAATAATATATTATGAAAGATTTTTCTTTATTTTTAAGTAATCTGTCTAAAAAAAAATTTTTGTGTCTTACCAAAATAATTTCCCATGCTTTATGTTGTCTTAATCTGATTTTTGATTATTTAAAAGAACTAAGTCTTCTCAATATTAAAAGAGCTGGATTTTACTTATAACTATGTAACCTTTTATATTTGCCTTTGAAATATCTTATTGCTACTTTGGTTAAATAGATAACTAAGGACTGTTTCATAATGATCTGTGATCCTCATGTAGTGAAGTGTCCAAGCCTTTTGATATTTTTGACAAACTTCCCAAAATCAAATTCTGAAGGAAGTCTGACCTGGAACTAATTTTGAGATTTGTCAGGTAGGTCCCTAGAACATATCTTTCCCTAGAACATCTCAAAAGAGATGTTCTTTCTTTTTATAACAATAAAATGTCACAATAATTAGACTTATTTGGTATGTTAAATCACATGCCAAGCATTGTCAAATAAGTGATGATGGCCTTTTTAAGTTATATTGGGTAGGTAAGTACTATT
The DNA here is from genome assembly GCF_009829155.1 of Mustela erminea. Lineage (NCBI taxonomy): Eukaryota > Metazoa > Chordata > Mammalia > Carnivora > Mustelidae > Mustela > Mustela erminea. The sequence goes on from NC_045619.1 coordinate 118,452,246, forward strand.
AATAAAATTGTATATAGAAATTGTATAGTTTCTAGAAATCTTACATGTTCTGGTATATTATTATCACTTGTAATTCAGGTTATTATCCTGAAATGTTGTGTACATTATAGAAATAACCAAATTTCCTTGTCAACCATACCATAATGAATTCTCATCAGGTCTTTAACCATGGCCATTTTTAAGTCTTTTGGCATTTAGCTATTCCTTTACTCTGATGCCTGTGCAAAAGTGCTGCATTTTCAATAAGACTCATGGAAAGAACTCTGACTACAGGTTTCTGATCACTTTAAGATCACACCATTGAACTAGGTAAAAATTTATGAAACTCTCATGAAAAAAGTAGATTCATAAAGATGTTAACAAAAGATCAATAAGAATTAATTAAATGGGACCAAATGAACTATGATGACTGTAATTTTTCTGACTTTGTGTTTGAAACATTGCTAGTTCTTTAATGTTTTGTTTTTCCAGATTTAAGGAAACTTTTTCTCTTTTTTCTGAAGCTAATTATGACTTAAAATAATTTGGTGAAGTGTGTTTATGTGAACAAGGATGAAACAATTTTTCTCCCTACCTTATCCCTTCAGATTTGGGAAACTCTTAGTGAGTGTATATTCTTATTTCCATACATTTTTATTTGCATAAGTTCAGTAAGAATCTGTTCTCCTGCATGGAGGACATGGGGACTTAGAGTGGAGAAGGGAGTTGGGGGAAATTGGAAGGGGAGGTGAACCATGAGAGACTATGGACTCTGAAAAACAATCTGAGGGTTTTGAAGGGACGGGGGGTGGGAGGTTGGGGTACCAGGTGGTGGGTATTATAGAGGGCACGGATTGCATGGAGCACGGGGTTTGGTGCAAAAATAATGAATACTGTTATGCTGGAAATAAATAAATAAATAAATAAATAAATAAAAATAAAAAATAAAAAAAAAAAAAGAATCTGTTCTCCTTTTTAATGGGACACAACTTGAAATACTGGTTAAATTATCACTGTTGTAATATGACTGGAATGCCATATTTGTTAATGATGTGCATAAAATCAGGTATGCCAGTCAGCTTTAAGATTAACTTTTTAGAGCTAATAAATTCTCTTAGAATAAAAGCCTAGTACCTTGCTCATAGGATTCCTATCAGCCTAACCAGGTGAGTAAGGTAAGAATGACGACTTCCTGGCAGATGTAGAAACCTCAGGGGGACCTGGAGAAATGAGGAATTCACCAAAATCTGTAGTACTACAGGGAAAGTCTGATGGCAAATCTTCGGCTTGGCTTCCTAGCCTCAAGAGACTTTTAAAAGTTCAATTTGTGATTCCTTATGAAAAGTTCAAGCAAAGCAGATTTATAATAATTGTGTGTGCCTGGGTGGCTTATCCAGTTAAGTGGCCGATTCTTGGTTTCTGCTCAGGTCATGATCTCAAGGAATTAAGATCGAGCTTCGCACTGGGTTCCTAGCTCAACACAGAGTCTGCTTGTCCCTCTTCCTCTGCTCCCCCCAGCCCTCGCTCTCTATCATTCTTTCTCTCAAATAAATAAATAAAATCTTAAAAAAAAAAAAAAAAGAGCCTAGATGATCAATCACTTTTCTTGCTGCACTAACATAAATAATCAAGCCAAATTTACTAAAATAAGGCTTACTTTGTAAACAAATTAGTTTTAATTCTGCTGTCTCTGATAGGAATGAGGGTGACTGTAGAGAGAGAGAAACTAGGTGTCAACAGCAACAATAATACACACTTATGGACAGTGACTCAAGTTCTGTTAATTGTCTTTGAGATTTTGCCATTATAAGGGCCTATTTAGCCAGAGCGGTCCCACCTCGGTTGAACAGCCATTTTGTTGTTTATGCAGTAAAACTTAAATTGACCCTGTCCCCCCCACCCAGGGGAATTTTATTAAAAGCAAGCCCAGGAAACCAGTCCCAGGTAACAAAGCCCAAATACAAGGGTGGGTCAGGTCAGGTAGAGATAACAGCCGGAATGCGGGGATGAGTCCGGTCAGGTGGAGACATCCAATCAGTAAACCACGCATACTGTCTCCCTAGCTACCAAGGAGTGTGGGCCCCACCTTTTGGGGGCCAATTCTCACCAAAGTGATAGGTTAGTGCAAATGTCTACTATGGGGTGAATTATAGTTCAACTGGCCACCCGTCTGGTCTGTGGCCAGGCTCAACCACATGGCCTTTGCTCTGTAAAAGTTAGTCTGTGAGGCAGGGAGGGGTCATCCTCTCTGTAAGGGGCGGCCCCGACTGGTCTGTTTGACGGTCGGTTTGATTCTTGATGGTTGGCATGAAATAAAGCTTTGCTTGACCTTTGCTTTGTATCAGTCTCGCTCCTTTGACCATGGACCCAACATTGGGGACCCAACACCATTTACCTGTGAACTGGACTGGATGCTAAATTCTTCTAGTTTCCTCATCTGGCTACAAATCTCCAAGCTAACACTTAAAATTTTCTCTCATCCTTTGACTTGGAATCACTGACAACTAAAACTACTTTTTGCCTGAAGCCCTACAAATGAAAGCTAAATGACTGGGTATAATGTTGAGAGAAATCAGAAGCCACAATTCCTCATTTAAGCCAAGCTTCTGCATGCCCGCTTCTGTACACACCGCTCTACTGGTTCTCCCAAAGACAACATCAGAGACATGCAAACTGCCAACCAGGAAAATCTGTCAGATTGCCACTGCCTGCCCTCACTCCATCTAAACATGCTTCAACTCTGACATCAAGAAATCTCAACTGGCAGCTCTTGGGACTCATGACTTTGTTCTTCTTTTGTTTCTATAGACATGCCTCTTATTAAATACCTGACGGCTGGCACGATACAGGCCTAAATTTGAAATTTCAGCTACATCAGTGCTTCTTGAAATGAGACACAACTGTGTAATTGAGTGGAGCACTTCTCAAGACTGAGACTACTTTAATCAGATATAGAGCAATAGATCAACTTAAAATTCTGGGTTATGAAATTTCTTATTTTAAGTTTCAAAGATGGGACTGCCACTTTGGCATGAGGACTGTTTTGAGCTAAAAACAACCAAACCCCAGCAGATTCAGGAAAAGCTCTTTTCTTCCCTCTTCAAATGCCTCAATTTACATCAGAAAGGTGGCGTACCTGGAAGGAAGTTATTATCTGGGAAAGGTAAGAACCTTATCTGCATAACAGGGCATCCTTTGATTTCCAAACATCTCCTCTGCCTTCCTGTGAAAGGCCTTCCTCCCCTTTGTATCCCCAGAACCCTACCTGTTTCCCTGGCTCAGAATGTTGTAGGAGACTCAATCACCTAGCTGCCCTTTGAGTCTCGTATTTTTATTGGGCTCTCATAAGCATGAGACTGTTTTTCTGCGTTAATGAGTCTTATGTCGATTTGATTATTAAACCAAAGAACCTAGAACAGGAAAAGGAAAAAAATTTCCTTCCCTACAAGATGGATGGTAGGGATGGTTGCACAGCAGTGTGAATGTAATTAATGCACTAAACTATTGCCTAAAAATGGTTAAAATGGTAAATTGCCCATAATGAGCATTTTACCACAATTTTTTTTTAAAAAGGGGGGAAGGGAAAAGTCAGTACTGGGACTGCAATCTAAGTATAATCAGGTCAGTGACAAAAAGTAGTGTGGCCCTCAGCTGTACATTTCAAATAAAAATGACTACCTCTGAACTTCACCCCCTGCCTGAGACACACAAACACTGACCAAATTCCACATAAATTCTTGTTTTCTGCATAACATCAAAATGGCTTCTTTCTATAAATGAACCTACACAGTTCCACCATGACAGCTCAGGATATTCATAGATAATTTTCTGCAAGCATGAGGGGGCAAGAGGACATCGGACTAAATCAGTTAGTACATTTAATTAGGATTAACTAAGTCTTGCTTGAAAGAGAGCAAATGAGACAAATTTCAGTCACTTTCAGAAAAGGCAGGAAGGTCATAAGAACGCTGTTATCATTTACTGAGCGCCTACTCTAAACTGATGAAATGTCATTACTTCTTCACCAGCTATCCCTGGCTTCCCCCATCAGGCACTGAAAGGTCTGCACATCAGAGCAGATTAGGTGGAGTGATGCCAGTAGGTCCAGTTGATGAGCTGTAAGCAGAAGTGACATGTGTCACTTCCAAAATGAAGCATTGAATTGCTGGTGCAAGATTCTCTGGAGATCTGTGGTGACCGTCAGAGCTTGTGATGGCGGCTCTCCCGTCAGAGTGAGAAGTCATGGGTAAACACGCTACCTGAGGTTAAATATTTCCAGCTATAAACCATTAAAAAGGGGAGGAATTTGTTACTGCAGTTTATTTAGCCTAGCCTATTTTTGCTATAAAATGAAACAAACAAGCAGTCTGACACTGAATCAAGCACCTTGCATTATATAATCTAAAATTCTACAATGACCATGCAAGGAGAAATTACATACATATTTCAGATGAAGCAACTGAGGCTAAAACATCACAACCAGTAAGGCAGACTTACGGTTAAAACTCCAAAACCTGCTTTCCTTCACTGTAATCTAATGTTCCTTCAACATTCATATCTCATTTGACCATTGAGCCATTTTCTGTCACCTCTATATGGCTATCATGTTCCTTATCCTCAAGATAAAAAGGAGGATTTCTCTTCCTCACTTTATTAACATCTAAATAAGTACCACCTTCCCAAAAGAACAATCTTTGGTAGGCAGAGACCTTCTGAATTCTTAAATCCCTTAACTCTAGAATCTTGCAAAAAAAAACCTCTCAACATCCTAGTTCCCAATGTGTAAAATGGGGACAATAATAACCCCCATGCTCATTTTCATGACAAGTTCATCATAGATGATACACAACCAGAATTTAGCTTGGGTACTGAGGAAGAAATAAAGTCATGATCCTTTCTTAGGGTCCCAGAGTCAGAAGTAGTGGCGCTGGAAGAGGGTGGGAGGCCACATAGAGGCAGATCAGACTAGGGACAAGAGCTTGGGCATTGGAGTTAGAACCAGTACTAACTCTGAGACAGGTTGTCTTTCTTCTCTGGTTTTCCCATGTGTGAAATGGGGACAAAAGGAATATATACCCCAAGGGATTGCTGTATAGAGAAAATTAGTTCCTACATATAAAACAGCCAGGGAGAAATGTGGAGAAGACCATCTGAATCAGTACTTTTGGCATTAGAAGAGAAGTAAGTGCTTTCCAGAAGCTGCTTGAATTCTGCTATGGGCTGAATTGTATCCCCCTCCCCAAATTCATATACCGTATATATTGTAGTCCTAAACCCCCAGTACTTCAGAAAGTGACTCTTTTTGGAAATAGAGTCTTTACAGAGTAATCAAGTTAAATGAGGTCATTAGGGCAGGCCACAATTCAATATGACTGGTGTCCTTATAAAAAGGGAAGATCAGGGGGCGCCTGGGTGGCTCAGTGGGTTAAGCCGCTGCCTTCGGCTCAGGTCATGATCTCAGGGCCCTGGGATCGAGTCCCGCATCGGGCTCTCTGCTCAGCAGGGAACCTGCTTCCTCCTTCTCTCTGCCTGCCTCTCTGCCTGCTTGTGATCTCTCTCTGTCAAATAAATAAATAAAATCTTTTAAAAAAAAAAAAAAAAAAGGGAAGATCAGGACAGACCAGAGAGACAGACACAGGGAGAAAATGGGTCATCTATAAGCCAAGGAGAGACAACTCAGAAGAAGCCAACCCTGCTGAAATCTTGATCTTGGACTCCTGGCCTGCAGAACTGTGAAGAAATAAATTTCTGTTGTTTGAGCACCACCCCCCAGTCTATGGTTCTTTGTTATGGCAATCCTTGCAAGCTATACAAGCCCCTGCTGGTTGCCAAGGCCAGAGGAACTTTGAAGCCCTCATTAGATAGGAATTCTGGACAGCCAAAGCTGGCTTTGCCCTGAGGCTTAAAGAGGACCCCCTCTCTCTCATCTGCCTTTGCTGTAATCATCCTGTGAACTGAGGAGAAGAGGAGGGCTTCAAGGGCTCTCCCAGGAGCTTCCCCAGCTCTGCTCCCCAACTCCCAGAGTCCAAGGTTCAGGGGTATCTCCTGGAGAAACTGTGGACCAATGTTTGGTTTCTTGTTAAATCATCAAAGTTTTCTCAGGTCTAATCAGAGATGTAAGTCTTCAATTTAGGGGTGTTACACAGAAATGGAAGCAGACTCAACTTACCTGGAAGAAACTTTATATCACAGCCTAACACAAACCTAGTATTCGTAGTATTAGGAAAATACTTTCCAAGTGCCCACGTGGACCTAAGAAGTGCTGGTTCAGAAACAAGACACACCACACACACCTACACACCTACACACCTACACACACACACACACCCTTTATCCCACTGAGCCATAAGTAATTAAGTTACTTTGACAAAACACAAGATCCACTAGACAAAAACACTGAACACTATTCTCAAAGGACAATACGGTGCCAAAAGTGAAAACAGCGGGGTAAGAACCCTCCTCCAGGGCCATAGAGAAGAGAGAAAATGTGATGACAGCAAGGGACTAAAAACTTGTAGAAGAAACAGAAGGAAGGGAGGATGACATCCAGGCAGAGGGGCATGGAAAGGAGATGGGTCACAGGCATGTAAGCACAACTGGAGGGACTGGGAAGACTTTAGAAGGATTTGCGGCCCTAGAAACTTCAGTGGAGGCTTTTCCTAATGATCTGACAGTGATGGCACTTTTCCACTTCTTTTTTTATACAGCTCCATCAGTGTGTGCACCAATGTGACCTGGGGAGTGATATAAACAGCTGATTGCCTCTGTCATCCACATACAGAAACTGCAGCTACACAGAGGTTCTAATGACCCAAAGAGACCAGAGGGAGACTGGAGAACCATTCTCTGGTGGAAACCAGTGTGCTATCCAGGCAGCTAGAGAGAACTTCAGAAGGACGCTCAGTTATCTCCCCAATGGCTCCCCCCAATGGCACTTTCTCCTGAAGAACAGGATTCAGGCCTCAGGTCCCTGGAATACAGACATTTACACAGTGCCCAAAACAATAGCAGATTGAAAATTCAGCTCATGGCAGCTGTCAAAAGAAATAAGATCACATTAAAATTCTTGCCATTTCTTTTTTCTGCCAAACTAGCTAGCTTAATATGCAGATGGACTTCTCCTACCCTCCCTCCCTGCTTCCCTTTCTCTCTCTCTCTCCCTTTCTCTCTCTCTCTCTCACTGGTATGAAAGACACATTTATTCTCTCCTTTCAGAGCACCTTGTGAAATCAGTCCCATTTAAGGAGATTCAAAGAAAGGCAAGGACAGGGAGTAGAAGGCCTCATGGAGCACGGGACCTGCTCAGAATGATAGTCTCACCCTTGCACTGAAGCCCAACCCCCACTCCATGCTTATATTTGTTGTGAGGAAATAGAATAGCTTGGTTGTAATTCTTAAAAAGCTTCCAAACGTTGTGCAAGAGTCAGAAAGCTCTCTTGGGCCCTCATATGAAATATCATTTCATGAGTTAAAAAAAAATCATTTTTGGAAACAGACTGTACATGGTACATGGTACATGGTGAACTGTACATGGTACATGGTAAAACCCTACTCTAAACCAAATGATAAAATAAGTAAAGTTTGTCTCCTGTTCTTCCCACTCCCACCACCCTAATGGGTACTCATCAGAGTTCACATCTGCTGTCTGAACACTCCACATAACATGAGCTAGCATTAATTGAACATGTACTATGCGCTAGGCAGAGGGCCAAGCGCCTCATAAAAATCACATTTGTATTCTCACACTACATTATCAGTTAGATCACCAGTGTAACTGCCCAGATGTAAGGAGACCCATCTTACTCAATGAAAATACCCTCCAAATACCACTTTTTATCCAGTTAATTATATAAACTCTTAGGGCTAGAACTGAAATAAATATGACTTATAAAATTTAATTTATTAATTCAGTTGCACATACATATTTAAAACCACAAACTATTTAAATTATACATTAATGTAGAAGTACTGCTTTTTTCCGGTCTTAACAGATCATTACACAGTTTTACTCACTGATGTGTTCTTTTTCTCTAGAGCCAAATTCGGAGTCAGTTAATTCATCTTTTCCAGGACACATTCATCTTCATTTCCATCTCAGTTGTTTGATATGCAGCATACTGTCACTGGAAATTTTTATCCCAAGCCACGAATACTCACTAATATAACATTAGGGTAGTTGTTCCATCAAACTACAGGTGTATACTGATGAGCTCCACAATGTAACCATTTACCGCACTGCCTTTTAAAGGAATCCTGAGAAGGTCTGTTTACAATGGATCCAATATTCGCATTCAGGAGATCACATTCCCAGAAACAATTGCTAAATCTGTGTTCAATTCACTTTACTGATTCTATTGGGCAGCCTCTGCAAGCATCCCAAACCAGCACTGATTGAACTCATTCCAGACCAATGTATTTTCTCTAAACAACACTTCTTTTTTTTTTTCAGTTAAACAAGACAGCATCCCAAAATTTGAAACATTTTGTACAGATTCCAATTTTGGATATGCCTTATTTTCTAAGGGATGATTTTGGTAAAAGCCCTTGTACCCATGTTCCAATTTTTACATGACACCATTAACCCCATTTTACAGATCGCGAAACCGAGGTTCAGAAGTTGAAGTAACTTTGCTAAATTCAAAGACCTAGTATTTAAATAACAGTGTTTAAAGGCCTGCCTAGGACTGCTGGCCAGGAGGCCTGTGTTGAACCACCAACTGCACTGCCTGTAGTCTCGCAGTATGGCCTCTGACCCATGCCAACTTTCTGTAGCCAATTCCCTTTCTAGAAGTTCCCTGAGGCCATGACAGAATCCATGACAATTCTCACTCCTGCCTCTGATTCCATTATTTCACTTACAGGAATTTAACTGAAGGAAATAATTGGAACGGTGCATAGTGATTTAGCCTAAGGATATTCATGATAGCATTATTTTTAAGGGAAAACACACTAAACATCCACAATGAGGGATGTGTCAAACTATATGCTCACATTAGAATGCTAAGCAGCCATGTTTAATGTTCATGAAATATTAAGTGGGAAAAAATGAGAAGTTGTGTAATAGGATTTTAGTTTCACTTTCTTAACAGCATCTATACATCAAAGAAGACTGGGAGGAAGAACATGTTAACTTGGTTAATCCCTGGGTGATGGAATTAAATGGGATGGTTATTCTCTTATTTGTATTTTTCTGTCTCCTACCTTCCAAAAAATACACCTCTTCTAAAAGAAGAAGTCCAATAGTGAGAGTTAGGTGGAAGAGAAAGAGGAAATGTGCCACATGGAGTGACAGGAGAAATACCTGGGTGAAAATGGTGTCTGATTTCATAAACTGTTGTCTATTCTACTTCCACAAAAGTATTGCCCTGCAAAAGGATTTTCCAATTAAGGGGAAAAGATTAAGTTTGTAATCCTGGCAAATTATCCAGCCCAAAATCTGTTTGGTCTCTCTATTACAACTGCACAGGTGTAATAGCTTGTCTTACAGAGTCAACTAAATGTACAAACCATATGGCCATATGTCAGACCCTCTGTTGTGGCCAAAAATCAAGTGAGCTCTCCTAGAGAATTAACTAGTGCTCTTTTAACCCAGTCCCTGGCTCAGGGTTGTACTAGGTGGGAAGTAACAGATTTAGGAATAATGGCACATTCCCTACCCTTGGGGAGCCCACTAATCCAGCAAAGACATGCTGATGAAGACATGGACACAGTGAGCAGAACAGGAATGAGCACTCTCTGGGGGAGGTCCAATATTCACAGCCAGTCACTTGCTGGTATCTCAGAGTAATGTCCAGTACCTGGAGAGCTAATGGTACTGGATTGAAAAAGGTAACAGGAGTCTAATTTGTATTCATTGCCAGGTAGAGGCAAGACTGTCTCTTAGAAAGCTACCATTCCATATCTCTGCCACATGATTTATGGCTCTTTCAAGAGAACAATGAGAACAGACAAAAACAAAAAAGAAAACCAAGAACACCCACATATATACAGCTAATATGTAAACCTTGAAAGGCAGCATCTAAGATGGCCATGAGTGATCCTCACCTCTTGGGATTTACTCCTTAGTATAACCCCTGCTCCCTAAGAGTGGGGTGGACTTACTGATTTGTTTCTAATGAACAGAATACAGAGGAAGTGATGGCATATCACTTCTGAGATTCAATTATAATAAAGTTGTGGCTTCTATCTTGAGCATCCTCTCTTTCTCTTGTTCTCTCTCTCTCTCGCCTTACTCTGGGGAAATACACCTGTCATGTCAGAAGGAAGTTCTATCGAAGCCCATGTGGTGAGGGACCCAGGGTCTGCCTCACCAAGTTGGGCTGCCAACAGCCAAGTGAGTGAGCTTGAAAGCAAATATCCCCCAATCAAACCTTCAGATGAGAGCACAGCTCCAGCCAACAGTGCAATCTCTTGAGAAATCCTGAACCAGAGGCATCTAGATGAGCTTCACCCAACCTTCTAACCAACAGAAATTGTGAGATATTAAATGTCTCTTTTTTTAAGCCACTAAATTTTGGGGTAATGTGTTACATGGCTAGTTATCTACATAACTAACATGGTTTTAAAATAAGAAGTCTATATGATTCACTCAGTCCTTACATGGACTCTGGATCCATATACCTAGGAGTTCATACCCCAGCTCCACCATTTACAAGCATGTAACTACAGTCAAATTATTTAACCTCACTCTTCCTTAGTCTCCTGGTATGAAATGGGAATAATAATAATACCACTTAGCGCATAGGTTAAAATTCAAAGGAGTGTGTGTGTGTGTGTGTGTGTGTGTCTTACATCTATGCCTAGAAAGAGTAATTGCATATACATGCTTGTTATTATAACTACTAAAACATGATAATAAAAGAGACATCAGTATATACCCTGTATTTTTAAATTTTTATTGTTTACATTTTATTTTTACAAAATCAGATTTACATTAAAACTTCAAAAATAAAAAAAAAAGAATGATCAGACACTCCTCTAGAGTCCTTAGATGTTAAATAATTTGTTCTATTTGCTCTGTGCTTTAGCCTTCTCTCTCTTTTATATTTTTCCAGACTGATTTAAAAGTAATCCCTAGATACTCTAGTGTGTCTTTTCAAAAAACAAGAAAATTTTTTTACATAACCACAAGAAATCATCAAAATGGAGAAATGAACATTGAAGCAACATTGTTATCTACTCTATAGTTCTTGAGATTTTTTTTTTCTATTGTCCCAACAATGTCCTTGAGAGCAAAAGATCTAAAATCTTGTACTGTATCCAGCTGTCATGTCTCTTTAGTCTCCATAATCAGTAACAGTTTCTCTTTTGGTTTTTGTATTTTTTGATACTAATATTTTTGAAAAATAGAGGCTAGTTATTTTAGAGAACATTCTTCAGTTTCAGTTTGTCCAATGTTTCCTTATAATGGGATTCAAGTTACACCTTTTGGGAGGAATACCCTGTAAATGATGCTGAGTTGTCACTGCATGATATCAGGCAGCACATGCTGTTGATCGGTGCCATTTCTGAAAATGTTAGCTTTGATCACTGGTTAATATGTCTACAAGTAACTCTAATGTTACTATTTTATTTTATGTAACAAAAAGTAGCTTGTGGAGGATAAAATTTGAGACTATGTAAATACCCTTTCATTCCTCGAACTTTGACCCACTATGCTAAAACCAATTACCACTATCCTAGTTGGCAAATGGTGTTTTTCTAATTCCATAATTTATTTTATATTTTTAGCTAACATTATACTATAAGGAAAATCCTTTTCCTCCTTCCTCATTTATTTATTAATTCATTTGTATCAGTGTAGACTCATGGATTATAACCTTATTAATATTTTACTATCCATAATTTTTATTAAAACCAAATATAAATCTGAAAAGCTCTAAGTCAAATAGATTCCTTTGACAACATTTATGGACCAAGAAAAGATACATTTATTTCTAAAAGACACAGGTATATTTTCTTTTATTAGAGCAGAGATTTTGATCATGTTAAGAATTTTTCATTGTCTTTTTCTATACTCTGGTCAAGGTTAGTACCCCTGAAGACTGAGAAACTGTGTTGGCATTATTATTAATCATTCCTGCAAAACATGACAGCAAGGAGCATTCAAGATAAATAGTGGGCATCTCTTCTAAGAATTTAAGAAACCTGGTTCTACCCCAATATTTTATCAACAATTTGGCAAAGATTCCAACATGACTTTACCTTTTCATATAGGTTTTTGTACAAGTATAATCAACATAGAGAATGGACTGCATTCATAGGGTGAAAAATCAGAAAACAGTTCTTTTTGAAAACCACTTCTTCTAAAACATTCTGTCTAATTTCTCTTTCCCAGGACTGAACAGATCTGCAGCTTTGCTCATCCTTTCAGAAGAACATCATTAAGACACCCAAAACTGAAGTTCCAATAGAAATAAGCACTTCAATCTCTCATCCAATCTAAAGCTTCTTTCTTTTTCCAGTTCAGAATAAACATATGAACAACCCTGATCTGCACAAGGGGAAAGAGAATTTAGTCTGTTCACTCTTCCAGCATCTTGGTCTTCTCTTTACCACTCTGCTCATTGTTTAGCCTTTGTTCCCTCTGCTCTCTGTAGGACCAATGGTGAGTGAGCAAAATCTTACTTGACTGGTAATGTAATTTAGTTATATGTCCTCTGGGGCAGCTGCCCAAATGCCAACTCCTTCTCTTTCACTAAGTGCTTTTCTGGGTCTGTTTGAGACAGCCCATTTCAGACACCTTCAGCTTATACTTTCCCTCCTAAGGCAATGCACTTTCTCATTAACCTCTCATAACTAGGCTCCTCTGTTGGCTTCTGTAACACCCAGTGATTCAAGAGAAGACCTAGTGTCTGTCCCTAAATGCTGGTGAAACCACTTCCACCAGTCAGACCTTCATTGAGCTCCAACTAGAATTTCACCATTAGACTTTCTTCCAAGAAAATCCATGCAACAACATGTGACTTTTCTCCTACTGTGACTCCAGGGAACCAAAGTCAATTTTTTCCAGAAACTCATCATATACACCCTGCGTGCACATATAAGTTTTTCCAGTTCTGAATGCATTTAATCAGGATGACATGTCAGTTTCTTCCTAGGAAGATAATCCTGCTCTTTATAAGTGACTCTTTGGAAGTTCCCTTTACTTGGTCTAGAGTGGAAGGAGGACAATCCTCTCAGGAGGTAAAACACTAGACAACCTGACAACTCTCATCAAAGAAATCCTGACTCCCTCACCCTCTCATTTCTGCCTTCTCATATATAGGCTTGGGTTCTAGCTATGGTAGAAGGACTAATTTCAGTCCCTTGTTTTCCTGTCGACATGCCTACTACCTTTATCAGGATATGAGGGTTCTTGTCACCTTCTTTGTCTGACACTTGCTGTCAAATAAATGCTTTGTGATTTGTATTTTTTCCACAATGTTGAATAAATTTATAGGAATGGCAGCCTAGACTTTAAGGGGAAGGGCAGGTTCATGAGGAAGGGCTTGTATAAATGTTTGAGAAAACTCTCCATTTTCTATGAAGGCTTCTTAATGAAAGATCCCCATCTATAGAACACTAGTCTCCAAAGTCTTACTTCATTTGCCTCCAAACTTCTTACCTCCCTATTAAGAATGGCATCTGGCTTATAGCCCAAGAAGCAAGCTCCAACAGCTTTCCACTGAAATATCTATGTGTAGGAGAAGAACTTAAGAACTTACAACCATTTCAAAATTAGAAGTGGCCATCAATTTGTTGCTAAAATCTAGGAAAGATTTTTATTATCTGCAAAGCATATGGAAATGGTACCAAATGAACCAAGCCATCCTTCTGAAATTGGGAGGAAAACCATTCCTGCTTCTCCCATTATATGCCTTCTCTGTTTATAAATCTGCAATAAGCTGAAAGCTGAGCATTCTCCTCTACAGTCTAATTGCTACTTTCTAAGTTAGCCATAATTCTGCCCATACCAGTTCTCCTCCATGTGACTGGACAGAGTAGCTCTCAGGAAAACACATAAGGCATAGAAACTGGTATTGGGACACTGTATCAAAGTCTGATGTCCAAAAGGACATACAGACAAGGACACAAGAGCCTTGGTAGTACTGTTTACCGGAAATCGTACATTTTAATGGACCACAATGTTGAGAATTTCAGGGAACAAAGCAGCAAAGACAGGACACAAGCAAACCGGTAGAACAACATTCTCCAAACACTGGGAGAGTGTCCTGCCTTCAAACTGCAGGTCTTAAAAGGAAGTTAATCCACCCATTAGAAAATGATCATCAAAGGGGCCAAAATTAAAAAAAAATAGAGTTCACATTTTGGAGGTCAAAAAGAGATGAAAGTAATTTTTAAAATTACAGGATTAATACAAGCAGCTTTAGTAAGCAACCAGATTAAATATAAATTTGTCAAAAATAAATAAATAAATAAATAAATATAAATTTGTCAAAAGCATTTATGTGCCTATATATCAGCAGAAACTGGTTAGAAAAATACAGTAAGAAAAGTAACAACTCCATATATAATAGAAGGCAATAAGTAGAAAATATCCAGGAATGATGCTAATAAAAAATGTGTGTTAGAAACCCACATGATGAAGCTTTAACCAACAACAGGAAAGACTTAAATAAAATAAAGCGTATTTCTCCATAGCATGACTAAAATTGAAAAAGTGACAGTTCTCCTCAAAATCATTCTTTGGTACAATGTTAGTCCAGCAGAAACTGAATGGACATTAAAAATTTTTTAATTATTTTGAAGTTTATCATAAAGAATATGCAGGAAAAATGAAAGTGTGAGAGATCTTCCCTAATAATTATTAAAGATAATTATAACATAAGATTAGCACTAGCACAAATCTCAAAAAAAGTAATAGAAGTCACCCCATATATATATAATAAATACATAATTTATAAATTTATTATATATAAATATATAAGTAAATGTATATAAATATATATTTATTTATTTATAAAAACTTAAAGAAAGCAACAAAGAGGGTATGAGATGAATTATTCCACAAGTGGAAAATGGTTAGTTTTAAAGTATATGTGATTGTGTATATGCATTCATGTGAAATTATATATATATCTTCAGAATTTAAAATGGCATTACAGACAAAGGGCTGATATCCAATATCTATAAAGAACTCCTCAAACTCAACACCCCCAAAACAGATAATCATGTCAAAATTAGGCAGAAGACATGAGAGACACTTCTCCAAAGAAAAAATGTTCATCATCATTAGCCATCAGGGAGATTCAAATCAAAACCACACTGATATACCACCTTACACCAATTAGAATGGCAAAGATTAACAAGACAGGAAACAACAAATGTTAGAGAGGATGTGGAGAAAGAGGAACCCTCTTCCACTGTTGGTGGGAATGCAAGTTGGTGCAGCCACTTTGGAAAATAGTGTGGAGATTCCTTTAAAAATTAAAAATAGAGCTAACCTATGACCCTGCAATTGCATTATTGGGTTTTTATTCCAAAGATACAGATGCAGTGAAAAGAAGGGCCATCAGTACCCCAATGTTCATAGCAGCAATGTCAACAATCACCAAAATGTGGAAAGAGCCAAGATGCCCTTCAACAGATGAATGGATAAAGAAGATATGGTCCATATATACAAAGGAATATTACACAGCCATCAGAAGGGATGAATACCCAACTTCTGTATCAACATGGACGGGAATGGAGGAAATTATGTTGAGTGAAATAAGTCAAGCACAGAAAGTCAATTACCATATGGTTTCAGTTTCTTGTGGAGCATAAGGAATAACATGGAGGACATTAGGAGAAGGAAAGGAAAAGTAAATTGAGGGAAATTGGAGGAGGAAACAACTGTGAGAGAGACTGTGAAGAGACTGTGGACTCTGAGAGAAAAACAGGGTTTTAGAGAAGATGGGGGTGGGGTGATGGGTTAGCCTTAATACATGATTAAGGAGATCATGTATTGCATGAGCACTGGGAATGGTACATAAACAATGAATCTAGGAACACTGGCAAAAAAATAAAAATTAAAAAAAAAGAAATTTAAAACACAAAATAAATACTAAGAAAGGAAGGAAGGAAATTCGTTATTTGGGGGGGGAAAAACCCTTAAAGTGCAACCATATACTCTATTCCAAAATTTACTCCAGATTTTAAGGTTAAATCATTTAACAAACTGGAATAAAACAGAAGTTAATATTTAAACTGACCTCAAGATCAGCAATGAGTTTTGAAGTGTAATGCAATGAACCCAATCATAGAGCGTAAATCATACATATGGTCAAACAATTTTCAGCAAAAGTACCCAATTAATTTGGTACTGAGTTAAAGTAAGTCTACCCAACACCTCAGAATGTAACCTTATTCGAATATAAGGCCTTTGAAGATACAATTAGTTATATTAAAGTGAGTTCATATGGAATATGGGGCTTCTAACTCCAATATGACTGGTGTCCTTATACAACAGGGAAAAGGAAATTTTTTCCAGTGGGTAAAAGAAAATCTTTTCAACAAATGGTACTAGAAATACTGGATATCCAAATTGAAAAATAAATAAAACTTGACACTTATTTCATACTATATACAAAAATTAATTCAAATGGATCATGTTCTGTAATACATTTCTAATAAAACATGGGTGAAAATTGTAGTCACCTTGGGTTTGTAAAAGAGTTCTAAAGTAGGACACAAAGAGCACAGATTATTTAAAAAATTAATATGATTTCATCAAAATTTAAAACTTACACTCTTCAAAATACATGTTATAAAATAAAAGGCAGGCACACAGTGGGGAGAAAATATTTGCAAAATATATATGACAAAGGGACTTTATCTAAAATACACATGGACTCTCAAAATTCAATATTAGAACCAAAAAAAGCACAAATCATCTTAACAGACATTTCACCAAGGAAGATAAAAGAATGCTAATAAACACATGAAAAGATGTTCAGCCTCATTACTTATGGGAGAAAAGCAAATTAAAATCACAATCAGATATTACCACACACTCACGAGAATTGCTAAAATTTAAAAGTCTGCCCATACCAAGTGGTGGTAGTGACATGGAGCAACTAGAATTCTCCTACATAGCTGAAGAATTGTAAAATGTTACAATCACTTTGGAAAACAGTTTGGCAGTTTGTTAAAATGTTACACCTACACTCACCATGTGACCCAGTCATTCTGTACCAAAGGATTTACTTAAGAGAAATGAAAGTCTATGTTCACACAAAGACTTGAACAGGAAATGCTCACAGTAGCTTTATTTGTAATATCTACAAACAGGAAGCAAACCACATGTCTATCAACAGTGGCAAGCATGTGGAGAAAGGGGAGCCCTTTTACGCTGGTGGTGGGAATGCAAGCTGGTGCAGCCACTCTGGAAAACAATATGGGCGTTCCTCAGAAAGTTGAAAAGAGAGCTACCCTATGACTGAGCAATTGCACTACTGGGTATTTACCCTAAAGATACAAACACAGTGATCCTAAGGGGCAGGTGCACCCAAATGTTTATAGCAACAATATTCACAATAACCAAACTAAGGAAAGAACCTAGATGTCCATCAGCAGATGAATGGATAAAGAAGTTGTGACACACACACACACAAACACACAAAATGGAATACTATGCACCAATCAAAAAAGCACAAAATCTTGCCATTTGCAATGATGTGGATGGAACTAGAGGGTATTATGCTAACTGAAATAAGTTGATCAGAGAAAGACAGTTATCGTATTATCTCTCTAATATGAGGAATTTGAGAGGCAGGGTGGGGGGTTGTGGGAGAAAGGGAGGGAAAAATGAAACAAGATGGGATTGGGAGGGAGAAAAACCATGAGACTCTTAATCTCAAGTAACAAACTGAGCGTTACTGGGGGGTTGGGGTGGAAGGGATAGGGTGGCTGGGTTATGGACACTGGGGACAGTATGTGCTATTGTGAGTGCTGTGAATTGTGTAAGACTGATGATTCACAGACCTGTATCCCTGAAGCAAATAATACATTATATATTAATTAAAAAATGAATTTAAAAAACCAAACTTTGGTATAACCAACTATATAATGAAATACTACTCAGCAATAAGAAGAAATGAAATATTGATACATCCAACAGCATAGATGAATTTCAAATAATTATGCTGAATCCAAGATGCTGGGGGGAAAGGGCATATTTTATGACTCCATTTTTATAAAATTCATAGTGCAAACCAAGATACAGTGAAAGAGAATAGATCAGAGGTTACTGGGGACATGGAGAAGGAATTGAAAGAGGAATTGCAGGGGCGCCTGGCTGGTTCAGTGGGTTAAAGCCTCTGCCTTCGGCTCAGGTCATGATCCCAGGGGCCTGGGATCGAGCCCCAGTCGGGCTCTCTGCTCAGTGGGGAGCCTGCTTCCTCCTCTCTCTCTCTCTGCCTGCCTCTCTGCCTACTTGTGATCTGTTTGTCAAATAAATAAATAAAATCTTAAAAAAAAAAAAAGAGGAATTGCAAGGGCATAAGGAAACTCCTAGGAATGATGTATATGTCCATTATCTTGACTGTGGTGATGGTATACTTTAAATATGTGTGGTTTACCACCTCACACCAGTCAGAATGGCTAAAATTAACAAGTCAGGAAATGACAGAAGCTGGCTAGGATGCAGAGAAAGGGGAACCCTCCTATACTGTTGGTGGGAATGCAAGCTGGCGCAACCACTCTGGAAAATAACATGGAGGTTCCTCAAAAAGTTGAAAATAGAGCTACCTTACGACCCAGCAATTGCACTACTGGGTATTTACTCTAAAGATAAACGTAGTGATCCGAAGGGGCACGTGCACCCAAAAGTGTATAGCAGCAATGTCCACAATAGCCAAACTATGGAAAGAACCTAGATGTCCACCAACAGATGAATGGATAAAGAAGATGTGGTATATATGCACAATGGAATACTATGCAGCCATGAAATGAAATGAAATCTTGCCATTTGCAATGACGTGGGGGGAACTAGAGGGTATTATGCTTAGCGAAGTAAGTCAATCAGAGAAAGACAACTATCATGTGATCTCCCTTATATGAGGAAATGGAGATGCAATGTGGGGGGTTTGGGGGGTAGGAAAAGAATAAATGAAACAAGACGGGATCGGGAGGGAGACAAACCATAAGAGACTCTTAATGTCACAAAGCAAACTGAGGGGGGTTGGGGGGAGGGGAGTAGGGACAGGGTGGTGGGGTTATGGACATGGGGAGGGTATGTGCTATGGTGAGTGCTGTGAAGTGTGTAAACCTGGCAATTCACAGACCTGTACTCCTGGGGATAAAAATACATTATATGTTTATAAAAATAAAAAATTTTTTAAAATGTGTGGTTTATTGTACATTAACTATACTTCAGTAACCCTTTGAAAAGTAAAGAGCAAAGAATAAGAGGGGAGTATTTTCAATAATAGGACACATAGCCATTAGTATACAAAGCATATAAAGTGACCTTACAAATCAGTAAGAATAGATAAATGAATTTAAAAGTCAAAAGTATAAACAAACCATGCACAACTGGAAACTATGCAAATTTTCAATAGTTATATTAATAATAATATTTAAAACAATGATTTGCCTGCCAATTCTCATTTATAAAAATGGCATTTTTAAACCTAATGATTAATGCTGGTATTGATACACTGAGATGGGCATTCACATTCCACCAATCAATGGAAATATAATTGAAAACTTTTCAGAAAAGCCATTTGCCAATATCATTAAAGTTTTCATATCTCCAGGTGTTGCAACCTGAAGTCATTTTAATTTTTCCCTTTATAATTTCCTCTGTGTACATTTTAAAAATTTAAATATTTTATTTATTTATTTGATAGAGATACAGCGAGAGAGGGAACACAAGCAGGGGGAATGGGAGCAGGATGAGCAGGTTTCCCACTCAGCAGGGGCCCAATGTGAGAGGCTCAATCCCAGGGTCTGGGATTGAGCCTAAGGCAGATGCCTAATGACTGAGCCTAAGGCAGATGCCTAATGACTGAGCCACCCAGGGATTGACCTAAGGCAGATGCCTAATGACTGAGCCACCCAGGCACTCCCATGTACATTTTTAACTGTAACCACATATTTTTTAATCAGAGAAAATATTTATAAAATGGGAAATATGTGAACTAGCTTTATTTTGCAAATGTACATACACAAAGAGTAGATTGTGTCTCCCAGGTCTCCCTCCCTATTGACTACTCATTTCCTGTGGTCCTTGTCACCAAGGGATCACTGTCACCATGTGCTGTATCTTCCACATGGCTCATAAAATGGACACCATGATGACAACCACATTGCCCCATTGCCATCTCCCAGCTATATGGTTCTAGCTCATTCTGTCATATATGCATCAGTCTCTTTCTAACACTGCTCAGATTTTTGCCAGGAGTCTCAAGTCTCTAAGGACATTAATACTAGCTTCTCAAGAAAACAAAAACAAAAACAAGAAAACCTAATCTTTATGTCAATGGATGAGGGGGAAAGGTCCATGTTTGGCCCTCTTGGCAACTAACCCAGACTTAAAGGGCAGATTATCACTGACACCATGCAGAATAAGGAACACAGTGGAATGGGTGAAGGGGAGGTAAGATGCAGTAGACCTCAGCAGTTCATGGAAGGCCCCAGACCAGCCTGCCATGACCCAACTTCCAAATATTGCTCTCCCTCCCTTCTATACTATATGGACTCTCATTTGCTTTCAGAGTAATCCAAGTTTTGAGTGGAGATCTATTTATCCTTGAGTGAACTAATAAAGGAGTTTAAGTTCCCACAAAGCAGACCATCTAGCAGAAGGAGACTGTCCGGTCTGCAGATACTGATATCATACAGTGACTGTGTCAATGGGTCAAGCTGCAGAGCAGCTGCAAAACACACACATGGCATGAAATGTCCTCTTGGGCTCAGGGTTCACACACCGATCCAATCCAAGGATTACCAGTTGTCCTAGACACTCACTTAAATCACAAGTGAAGAGGGTTTTCTCTCATGGCCTGACATCTCAATGACCACATTGTATAATTTTTTAACATTAGAACTAAAGCCAGAATGATTACCATTCAAGACACAGCTTGGTCTTATGCACTCCAAACTGGCCACTCCTGGTTACCTCCAATTCATTGGTAGAACAGATGAAAACATTCACAGCCATGCTCACAATCTTCACTTTTTTTTTTAATGATTTTATTTATTTATTTGTCAGAGAGAGAGAGAGACAGCACAAGCAGAGGGAGCAGCCGGCAAAGGGAGAAGCAGGCTCCCCACTGAGCAGACAGCCCAATGCAGGACTCAGTCCCACGACTTTGGGATTACTACCTGATCTGAAGACAGACGTTCAACAGACTGAGCCATCCAGGTGCTCCCATTTCTGTTCTTGAGAGAATGACCCAGCAATAACAAAACATGGATTTTGTCAAAGCAAACTATTTTCTTGACCCTAAAAACATGCTAAAAAAATTTTTTTAATGGATATGTGTGACAACCTAGACATTTCCCCAACTAACAAAGAAAGTCATTCAGAATGTTGGATTCCAAGTAGAGTTCTGGGGTCAAGTTTGGTTCTGCCATTAACTTTTCTGGGTATCTCATTCATCCCTCTATGCTTCAGTTTTCTCACTGGTAAAATAAGTGTGTTGAAGTAGATGATCTCTCAAAGCATTATGCCTAAACCCCTGGTTAGAAGTCTAATACAAGATGGCATCTAGTCAAAAGACACATGGTACCCAAAGGCTAGAGCTTGGTCTTGAGGCATAAAAGTGGTCCATGGTCTCTTTTTCTAGTTAGTATCCAATATTTCCTGCCTTAGGACAATATGCCTCATGATCCAGCCTTGCAAGTAGAGGCCACATGGAATCATGATTTAAGGGGGCATCAACATATACCCGGTTAAGTATTTGGAAATATTAATCCCAGTCACATTCGCTTATGAGCTTGCTTATGGATTCTTTACACATGGTGAGCTAACAACGTATTTGATGAATTAATGAATGAACAAGTGAAATGCAAAATCTGTGGACCACATTTTAATATAGCAAACTTTACTGATCTTGTCTATCTAGGCATCAGCAAAAAACAATACATAAAAGAACAGATACTGAAAAGTAAAACAGGTTTTTACTAATAGATATGTAGTAATTACACAGTAAGCAATATAAGATTATTAAATGAGCACAGTGAGACATATGGAACAAATGACAGAGTCTTTAAGCATAATATATAAAACATATTCACACAACTTTGGATTCTGGGATTGAGACCTCTGCCATTTGAATCAACTATTTGTGTTTCCTGACACCAGCCCCTATTAACAGATAGTTTTACTGGCTAGCTGGGGCTCCAAATGTGTAACGAACTCTTCCACTCAAACCCTTTCCAGTGAATGCTTATATTAATTTGAGGTACAGGGAAAGATTCATATTGGAACTAAAGTGAAGAAGGAAATTTGGTGCCACTGGGCAAAGTAGGAAAGAGAGAAGGGCCAGAATTTGGTGAAGGTATGACATCTGTTCCCCATCAGTGTGTATACTGGTTAGGAACTGGGATCCAGAAAAGGATTACTGGTTTGAGCTTTCACTGCCGCATCCCTTAGCTGGGTAACCATGGGAAAGTGATGCTCTCGGCTTTAGCTTCATCATATGTAAAACGGATGCTAGTAATTCAACCTGATAGGGTTACTATGAAGATTAAATATCACTGTTGTCTGGCACTTAAAAGACTGTCTGGTGTAGAGTAAGAGCTCAGTAAATGGTGGCTGTTACAATGGCCAACTTCTTAGATTGAGTCTGAGCCCATATGGCCAGGAAAAGGAGAGCTAGAGAAGGTTTTCAGGAGAGACTTACTGAGAGTCTGGTGAGGGGTTAAGCCAGAAATGGGACCAAGTATTCAAGAAAAACTTTATAAAACGCAAGACATAACACACCCAGAAGATAAAAAGTTTCTGTGTAGGAAGCATCCATTCTCTCCAGGTCTGCAGAGAAACTAACCATGCGAAAGCACTTTGTAAAGTAGAAGCTTGAGAGGCAGCCAAGGATGATGGTCTTTTTTTTTTTTTTTAAGATTTTTATTTATTTATAAAATAAATATGTCCTGACAGACAGAGATCACAAGTAGGCAGAGAGGCAGGCAGAGAGAGAGGAGGAAGCAGGCTCCCGGCTGAGCAGAGAGCCCGATGCGGGGCTCAATCCCAGGACCCTGGGATCATGACCTGAGCCAAAGGCAGAGGCCTTAACCCACTGAGCCACCCAGGCCCCCCAGGGATGATGGTCTTAGTATTAATATAGTGTGCATTTTGGGGGCACTTGTTACCTGTCAGGCCTGGTTTAAGAATATGGACTAATTTTAGCATGGAGATTCGTCTTCTCAAGAAGGGTAGGAGGAGTAGGAATGAGGCTGCTCCAAGCAGCTCTGAGGTCAGCAGCTGCGGATGCATGGGAACAGGGAGGCATGGACAGGTTTGTAAGATCATGGGAGGCACTTCTCTAGGGGAGCTCCTAGGACATCTAGGAGGCACGATCAAGGGGAGCTAATTCCAGCTATGAAACTGATGAAAGATCAAGCTTTCATATTATGGGTATCTAAAAGAAGTGACCTAGACTTACAAATATGAGGCTGGTCTGTGCCATGTTATTTGGAACATTCACTCAAATTGTCAAAAAGTGTGGATTTATCTTCATGGCTACAGCATTTGCCAACACGTGGGCCACATTCAATTTTTCTAAGGGAACCCGAGACCATGCATAATCACATGAAATCTTCACCCACATTTGACTCTTAACACCTCCTTTGCATTTGTTTGGTGTCTAGTTCTTAATTATTTTTGTTTATTTAGCCAATACACAGGCCGATCAATGCTATGTGTCATGTAGTTTGAAATGTTTTATAATTGCTAACCTGTTTAATCTTTACAAACAATTCTATGGGGTAGGTATTAGTCTAATGTCCATTTTACAGACTAGAAAAGTGAGGTAAACCAGTTAAGTAGAAATAAGTCTAGGCTGCACATATGGCAAAAGATAGAGCAAGGATTCAGACCCAGACACTCTCACTTCCAAGTATACACCAGCAGCCCTGCCACCATGGACTCCCACATCTCAGAGGCTGGGGAGGAGATACTTCTTTTTAAATACTGTTCTTCATCTAGTAGTTTCACTTTTAGAAGAAGAGGGAAAACAAAAAGGAACAAAAAGGTCTGGAAGCTTGGAGGGAACAGACATTCCCATGGCACCATGAAGTGCCTGTCTGACATTCCAGTCACTTTAGAGCAAATCCTTTTCCCTGATCAGTGGGCTGGAAAGTGATGAGACAATCCTATGGCATACAACCTAGAGTGGATTTTGCTGCAAAATGGACTGTCATACTGTGTCCCTCTTATCCCCTCTTCTAGGTGGTCCTAAACCGAAAAGTGACCTACTGGCCAAGGTCCTCATGTCCATGTCGTCCCTTTGGGGACTCAAATAGAAGCTGCCATGTCCATCACTGTAATAGCTGTCAGAGAAGCAGCTTCCTGACACCTGTGTTTTCTAGCTATTTTCCCCTCTAGGGAGCATGCCATCGCAATGCCACCCTGTCCCATTTCAACCTGGTAGACTTCAATCCCCCTGGAGAGCAGCGGCAGGTACTGGGTACTGGGTAATGAGCGAATCGGGCAGTGCCGACAGTTAGTTGTGCGGCCCTGGGTAAGTCATTTAACGTGTCTGTGCTCATCTATAACCTGAGCCAGGAAAGATCTTTGACAACATTAATGTAATTAGTAAAGATCTTTTAATACCCATTTTTCCAGGTTCTCTTCTGCCCACTTGTATCCAAAGCAAAGTAACTGAAAGGCTCCAATCCAGCTGGTGAGAGGCAACCATTCACACTCTTCCCCTGACACCCTTATCTCCGTGTGTTCGCACTCCCTACTTCTCTCTCTTTCTCTTCTCCTTTATCATTCAACATACGTTCTCTACCCCTACAAAATTCCGGACTTTTAAGAGTAGTCTTTGACTCACAAGTGGAAAGACTTTGGGGGAAAATCTATCTTCGGGATGCCTGGGTGGCTCAGATGGTTAAGCATCTGCATTCTGCTCAGGTAATGGTCCCAGGGTCCTGCGGTTGAGTCCCAAACTGGGGTCTCCACTCCGTAGGGAGCCTGATTCTCCCTCTGCTGTCCCCTGCTCACTCTCTCTGACAAATAAATAAAAAAAAATTTTTTTAAATCTATCTTCATATGACAGAACCACAAAACACAAACAGATAATCATGGCTTTCTCCAAATTTCTCCATGAACTCTGGGTGGAGAAATTGCTTTCCATTACTTACCTTCTCCAGTTATCTCTTCTCCTGGTCACTGAGTAAACTGAGGCATTTATGTCATTCTTTGAATTCTAGTTCTGTAAAATGGGGTTAAAATACTCTATCAAGTTGTGTTAAAATTTCGGTGCTTGGCACAGTGTAAATTCTTGGTCATTATTAAGTGTAAATATTAAGAATATTTTTTGTAAACCTGGTGATTCACAGACCTGTACCCCTGGGGATTAAAACATATGTTTATAAAAAAATAAAAAAATTTAAAAAAATAATAAAAAAAAAGAATATTTTGGGCGCCTGGGTGGCTCAGTGGGTTAAGCCGCTGCCTTCGGCTCAGGTCATGATCTCAGGGTCCTGGGATCGAGTCCCGCGTCGGGCTCTCTGCTCAGCAGGGAGCCTGCTTCCTCCTCTCTCTCTCTGCCTGCCTCTCTGCCTACTTGTAATCTCTCTCTGTCAAAAAAATAAATAAAATCTTAAAAAAAAAAAAAAAGTTTAAAAATTCTAAAAAAAAAAAAAAGAATATTTTTTGTATATATATTTTGTATAATGAGGCTTATCCAGAAGGCTCTGGAATGGCAGTATGTATGGGGCTGCTGGCATGGTCAGACAGGAATAAAGGGGCAGGAGGGGAGTGCTTTTCCTCAGAGAGCTAAACTGCCCTCACCTCATTCTCCTCAGACCCTTGCCAGAGCTCATGATTTATAAATACACAAAAGGCTCCTGGGTGGTGAGCAGCTGAAGGAATTTGAAATGAGCCTCTTCGCTTTCTTTGAGGGGTTGAGAGACAAATGATAATGCTCCGGTGAGGGGGAAAAAAATTGCAGACAGCACACCATAAACCCACGTGTGGTCTTCTGGGGCCTCAGACCCCTGTGTTTTTTAATAAGGACCTCAGGTGTGCAGGCATGGTGGTGAGGAGCACCCTGTCCTAAAGAACGTTTTCTTTTACAAGTTAATTAAACAAGTCAGCATACTGAATAGCTTTCTAATTCATCAGGAAAACCAGAGGGCAAGCCATAAAAGAAGTAAACCACAAATCCAGTGCATGCTGTTCTCATTCTGTCAGTCAGAGCCAGCAAGAGGGGTAAATAAACCAGCACAGTATTCCTCTGGCTTGGATCCCTGTCCCATCCTTGCTCAGAAATTTCCTTGCAGGATAAATGGCCTAGAGGAGACCATGTGCTATTTTCTAATGGCAGTGTTAAAGCAGATAGAGCCATAAAGTTTGGATCGACTTGATTTGAGAAAGCAGGACACTGATGTCCACTCTTATGAGCTGGCATGGCAGCCCAATGGCCCAGCTTGGTTCCCTCCCCTCAGCCCCATCAGAGCAAAGCTGCTCCTTGGCAGAGTCAAGGCCACTACCCAGAAACAGAGCACATGGCCTTGACTTCAGCCAGTTTAGGAGGAGGCAAAAGCAGCCCACATAAATCACTCGTGAAGCCACTGGACAACTTGCTCATAATCACCCAACATTTCCAATTTCCTTCATTTCACAAACTTTAAAAATTTTTTTAAAGTAAGTGGATCTATTCCGCATGCTTTGGAACCTCAAAATATCCAGGTTGTTCCCTGCAAATCTCCTTTATCCTTCACCAGAATGTCATCCCTGCTCAGAGTGGTCTCTGAGCTTCCTGAGTCTGTGTCCACTGTCCACACGTCATGTGTCCACTGCCCAGACGGATGCTACTGGGACTGACCAGGAAGTGCCATTGTCAATGGTAGGATCTTTGGATGCCAGAGCCAGCTACATTCCTGAATTCTGTGTGGGCAGAATGGGGATAATGTTCAAGGAGGCCCTTAGGATCATCAGAAGAACTATGTAACACTTCATTTCCATGGGATTCTTGCCTACCCTTGAGAAGTACTAGGGATTGCACATTTGTATCCCCACAAAATTCTTATGTTGAGACCTAAACCCCAAAGTGATGGTATTAGGAGGTGTGGCCTTTGGGAGCTGCTTCAGTGATGAAAGTGGAGCCCTCAAGAATGGGACTAGTGCTCTTACAAAAGAGACCCCAGAGAGCTCCCTCACCACTTCTGCCATGTACGGACACAGTGAGAAGACGCCATCTATGAACCCAGAAGCAGGCCCTTGCCAGACAAACCCGCTAGGCTCCTGAATAAAATGTCTGTTGTTTATAAGCCACCCAGTCTATTGTACTTCGTTATACAGCAGCCTGAACCCACCAAGACAATAAGCAAATCTCAAATCTAATTAAGACATTCCAGCAGCAAAGCAGTTGTCAGGAAAGACAACCCAGGGAAGGCACGTGGGGGTAGACTGGAGCTGGGGAAAAAGCAGTCAGCAGGCATCAAAAGGAAGGAACTGGTCAAATCAGCACAAGGCTCTTCTCTCCTGAGCGAATAGCACGCTAACCACAGAGCTGCTGCATTAATTCTACGTCTCCTTGCTGAAGAGTCACTGCTGGAATGTCACGTAAACTAATGAGCACAATCACAGCACCTCTCAAGAACTTTTCACCTGTCAAGCTCTTTACAAGATTAGCTCATTAATCCACACTGCCCTCCTGTGAAGCTGGTAATTATTATTATGCCCAGTTCAGAGATGGGGTAACTGAGCAGAGACAAAGCTTCCTCCTGGTGCCTCTGGGCATGCGGCAGCCCAGGTCTTTGAGCTACACTTTCCCTGTCTTTCTCCTTGGCCCAGCCTCCCATTGATACAAGTATCCCTGAACTGGGTGGAAAATACACGGGCTGAATCTTCATGTCATGTAATTACTGATCAATTCCCCTGTAAAACAGTCATTACCCAGAAGAAGTTACTCTCTTATACTGAGCTATTGCTAGACTCTTGCAGATGACCGACTCATATTCAAAACAATGAATTATTAATTTAATCAACAGATATTTACCAAACACTTTCTATATTTCAAACATTACACCATGCACCGCATTCAATTCTAAGTTTTAAAAAAAATAATGTGGATGTCCCCCTCAATTTTATTGTAATTTATTTAACCCAAATATAGGGGATTCCTATAGAATTAAAATGCCTATGATTCCATATTTCCCCTGCCCCCAGCTTTTGCATCCTCTACATTTCATTGATACAAAGAAGGAACTAATCACTTAATACTGTAATCTATCAACATTATCCCAGGTGTTGGAAAAGAAGGGAACCTTTTGCCCATTTGGCTCTGAACTTACTATGTAACCAGTTCTACTCTTGGAGCAAGTATGTGTCCCTCCCCTTGGTTCCCAGAGCATAGCAGGCATCCCTTAGGGAGCAGGAAATCTTAAGATGGTAGGAAACCTCCAACGAACCACTGTGCAAATTTCCAGGGTGTCCATTCTTATCAAAGATTCAGAAGGTAGAAGCTAAGTAAATTACCTGGTAAGTAATTTAAAGTATCGATTTCCTACTGAAACAAGCGAGATCATATTATGGAGTAAACTCAAGCACAAGACTTTAAACAAATACCAAGCTCATGGCCCACCTTCAGGTGGCTCAGTGCCTTGGGGTGCTTGGGGATATATTCAGAGGGGTGCTGCTGGTCTGTACTACCATATCATGTCTCTGTCCAGTTTTGGGGTGATCTGAGCCAGCACTAGAGGGAATGTTGTTAAGGCTCAGGATCAGATTTAGAGGTCCATTGATCTCAAGGGCGTCAATTAATGTAGACATCACTGCCTGTGTTATCACCCATGGATGTCAAGTTTCTAGGGAGCAGAGATCAGATGGATGTATGTCAGGAGGAAGACAGGTGCAACGGAGGGAGGCCACTTAGATATATCTTGTGGGAGCTGGAGTGGCTGCTCCTGATGCCAGGCCTTTCCTAATCCAGTATGATGGTGCTTATGAAAGCACATGGCTAAGAATTCAGAATCTGATCAGATAGGTCTGGGCTCCAGTCCTGGCATCATCACCCATTACTAGGATGAGACACTTAACATCTCCAGGCCCTCAATTTCTTCAATTTCTAAAACAGACTGAGCAGTTATGTTTCATGACATGGTGAGGATTAAATTAAGTAATGCACACAAAACGCTCTGTCTGCCTGGACCAATGTTCCTAAAATAATCATAAACTATTAGGATTTCTGAATTATCAAGTGCTACACAATTATAACAAAATATATTAATTTTCATTATTACTTTCCTTTTAAAAAATTTCTCACTCACTGGGTGGCTCAGTTAGTTAAGTGTCTGCCTTCAGCTCAGGTCATGATGTAGGGTCTTGGAATGGAGCCCTACATCAGGCTCTGCACTCAGAAGCAAGTCTGCCTGGGGATTCTCTCATTCCCTTTCCCGCTGCCCATACCCCATATGCTCATGCACTCTCTCTCCCCCTCTGTCTAAAAATAAATAGATAAATAAATAAATCTTTAAAAACAATTTCTCACTCAGTGCCCTTAGTTTAAGGTTATGCTGATTAAAATGAACAGATGATATTTTTCCTTAGTTATAACTGTAGGACCATGGTAATTTTTTCCTTTTTTAAAATTTAAATTCAAATAATTAACATAGTTTCAGAGGTAGAGTTTAGTGATTCATCAGTTGCATATAACACTAAGGACCCATTACATCAAGTGCCCTCCTTAATGCCCATCACCCAGTTACCCCCATCACCCCACCCACCTTCCCCCAGCAACTCTGTTTCCTATAGTTAAGAGTCTCTTATGGTTTGTCTCCCTCTCTGATTCTGTCTTATTTTATTTTTCCCTCCCTTCACCTAAGTTCCATAGGGATTTGGATGTATGTTCTATTCAGAAAAACCCATCACTTATTAGACTGAAAAATTTAGAAATAAATCATACAAACTTCAGAACAAGGATCCAATACATGAAATAGTAGAAGCCACAAACAATATGAATATATTCTACAGATTCAGTGCAATCTTGGGGTAGAAAAGCAAAACCAATTATTCCTATAGTCCTTTCTGATAATCCCACTGGGATTAAAACTGAGTGGCCCATTAGCAACCTGACAAGGATATAGTGCTGGTGCTAAGTGATAGGATGCAGTGATGGAATTCTAGGAAGAAGAGCATTTCATAGCTGCATATCAAAATCCCAAATCAGTCCCCTCCAGGTAGGTTGGGAACATGATTTCACTTGTGCGTGCTGTTGGCTGCCAGAGCAGTCAAAAGGAAAGAGAATCATTCCTTGTAAGTCCCACCTGACACTGCCCCAGCCCCCTCTACTCATGTTGAGGTGAAGACCTGCCCCAAACCCACTATAACAACAGTTTGTTGAGTTGTGCTATGTCTATCTTTCCTTATTATTTCAAAAGAAGTCATTTATTCAGCCTAAAAAAAGGTGAGCATGACGAATAACAGATCTTACCTTAGAACATATAATAACTGAATGAATGATCAAGCTGTCAGTGGGGAGGACAGAAGCAGTTGGTGGGAGGGAGATGTGGAGAGGAAGAGATGGTATACTCCGAAAATACGTAAGTATGCGGTACGTCCTAACATCTGACCCCCAACCTCTACAGCAGTAAAAGTCTTCAGATTTTCAAGCAAAGAAGCTAAACTTCAGATAGCCAATATAAATACTGCTGGGTCACCAGAACCCGCGAGTTGAATCAGCTGCAGGGTTGAGCTGGTTTTCTGGCACTATTGACATTTGGGGTTAATTCTCTGTGCTAACGGTGCAGTCCTGCACACTGGAGCGTGTTTAGCAGCACCCGTCTCTACTTGCTAGATGTCAACAGCACCTTCTCTTGAGTGACTGACAAGCAAAAACCTCTTGAGACGTTGCCAAATGTCTTCTTGGGGCGGGGGTGGGGGGTGGTTTAGGTGACAAATAGCCCCCAACTGAAAACCACTGCTTATCATCTCTCAAAAGTAGTTTCTCTCCAAGTCAGATAAGGATTGGGGAGGGGGCCTTAAGATTATTAATAATATTTTCTGGTACAATGCCATTGGACTATTGAATTAGATGATCCTATTTCTGCTTCTTGATGCTTAGAATTCTGGGGGGTGGGGGTGTGTGCGTGTGTGTTTAAGGCTATGCAGGGCTGTTTTACACAAACAAGCAGGAAATCATAATGCAGAAAAAGCTGTTTGAAAAATGTTCACAAAAGATTAATGACATAAATAGAACACATTCATACAAGAGAAAAAAATGGGGAAGGAGAAAAAAATCATTTTCATACTTGAAGGTACGTCTTAGTTGAACTGCCTTTATTTTCTTCCTTATCATGAAGAGACTCCAAGAAATGTAATTGCAAATACTGTCAAAAGTTAATTACATTATTATAAATTATATCCTTTTACTACTGTCTGGGGAACACTAAGAATTTTAGGATGAATAGACATGTATAAATGTTCATGTTGTAGTCAATATACAATTTACATCATCAAGCTAGTATTAAATATAATGAATTCCCACATTGTGTCATGGAAGTAATCAAGAATGGAACTATTTCTTCTTTGGAATTCCTAAGAAGCATTTAAGTTTTAGTGCTGTTAGCACTGTGCATTGACAAAACACGTTTTATTTGAGAGACTCAATGCCTGGGGCAGGCAGATAGATGTAGTTAACAGAGTCAGATCAGAAGCACATAGAGAAGACTTTGGCTGGAATTCTACGAAGCAAGTTAATGGCTGAAGAGAGAAAGAGAGGTTAAAAAAGGTAAGAGGTTAAGACCTTGGGATTTTTTAAATTATTATTTTATGTATCACACATCTCTTTCAGACAAATGCAGCTCTGTGTGCAATGTGGTTCTTGTGAACACGTGTTTGGAGGTTTAAAAGAAGAGAAGGAAAAGCTCAAAGGTCTTTATATATTGCTCCATTTAATCCTTATAATATCCCTGGAAAGTATGTGTTATTGACCCATTTTAAAGATGAGGAAACTGGAGGCCCAGGAAGTAACTTGTCCAATGTCAAGTAATAAAACAAAAATGCCACAGCCCAAGTTCAGCTCTATCAAGTTGCAAGGTTCTCCTTGTACTCACACACCACTTAAATAACCTCTCTGGCCAAAATATCTCTTTTCATTTTGAGAATGGTCTACTCTTTTCTTTTTCTTCCAGTGTCTACAATCAGCCAGGAAGGAATTTGTTTAAGTTAACAAATAACCTCTCCTAAAGATCTAAATAAATTAGGTTAAATGTTTATAAATCATATATGTGTCAGCATAAATAAACTGGAGATTAACACATATTTAGAATTTATAGTTGAAGCTGGCTATTCAATTTATTAGCTATGTATCTTGTGGAGTCAAAAGCTTTATGACATAGTAGTCTTCTGTGACCTGGTCTAGGCACCTAATCACCATGTGCAATCACTTTATACAAAATAATGCATTCTGGATTCTAAAAAACTGACTTAAAAATGTTAGAACACAATCTAACATTAAATAGACGATCCTTGTATTTTAAGTGTCTAACTTAGATTTAGCCATTTATCAGTGGGCTAATATGTCTGGGTTTCATAATTTGTAAAATAATACTCCACCCATGTTGTCACAATTCTGACAGGAATATGCAATGGGATATCATATGTCAAAGTGTTTTGGAAAATGATCAGAAGGGTACATGAATTACTAATATTGTTACTTAAATGTGTATGTGTGTTTTCAGCTAAAAACAGAAAAAATAATTACTATGCTACCTAAATGTTTTGGTTTATTTGGTTTTGGGCTTTAAGTTTAAAATATAACTGTCAGGTCTGGTATAGCTATAAATTAAGAAAAAATGACACCTCTCAATCAAAATGGCATGCAGCAAAGGGCAGTTTCTCCCAACGTCACAGGTCATTTGTACTGCCCACAATGATATGCACAAGAGATCACTGAACGTGATTTCTTTTTGTAGATGTCTTCATCTAATCAATGAACACCTCAGACTCTCCTCATCCATAATGCGTCAGCCATAGATCTATTTATTTTCTGCAAATAGGCCTAAACACTGCAAATGTAATATATTGTAAGACTCCCTCAATGCATTTACTTTTTCATTCATCTTCATAAAAAAAATATATAGCAATGAAATTGCTATAGTTCTTCATGTGCTACCTACCTGCCAAGGGGCTCTAACAAACTAGTGAAGATTAACTAATATTTGGAGAAAACCACTTAAAGTCTGAAATATTTGATGCATTATGAAATCTACATACTATCCTTATGGAAATGCAAAGCTTGGTGGCTCTTCATTTGCAATTCGTGTGCGTGAGCAAGACAGTCCAAGGAAATGTTCTGCCTAAGCTAAAGCAACTGCCAACAGAAGCCAGTCAGCATTTCCAGCAGTGTTAAACCATCCAGAGAGCCAAGATAATTTTTCAGTTTCTACATATTTTGTGCTTTTCTTCAGTTTATAAATGCTCTAAATAAAGTAGTAATTGTATTTTAAAATAGTCCCATATTTGAAGCAACCACTAGGTAACAGTTGTTCACTAAGCATATCCCTTGGGATAATAGGACAGGCGGTTAGTAACAAAACTAAGCTTTGATTAAATGAATTAGGAGAAAAGGCCTCAGATAAACTTCTGTTCTCTTTGTGTTTAGATGGTTGCATACTAAGCCCTGAAGTCATATCACAATAGCTCCATGGATGATGCCATTGGTTGGGCAAGGCCGTGGGTGGGTGATGGCTCTTCCTGAAGGAGAGAAGAGCAGCTAGGCAGTGTGTCACTGATGCCACATTAATTGTGAACTCAATAAAGAAAATGTTTGAAATAGCACCCACATTATAGTTTAGTTGGATTAGGGACTGGCTGCTTTATGAGCAGATTTAAAATCTTCCATGGTTGTTACTAGTTTCCCTTCCTCTCTCTCTCTGCCTGCCTCTCTGCCTACTTGTGATCTCTGTCAAATAAATAAGTAAATAATTTTAAAAATTTTTGAATTAAAAGAAAAAAGTGTTAACTGAGGTAAAATTAACCTGTTCTGCTCTGGAAACTACAGAGTGGCCAACACCATGGCATTACTAATCAGTGGAATGCTTACAGCTGTTATGTAGAAATTAGCTTAATTAGCACATTTATAATTAATTTTAACTAATAATAATTAAATGTAATTAATACTTAAAAATTTATTTGTTATTTTACCTAAATTGCTTGGCAGGAAAGTCATAAAGAGACCTATTATACTGGTCAGGTTAGAATAAGCTATGCTAGAGGCACCTGGTTGGGTTAGTTGCTTAAGTGAGTGACTGGATTTCAGCTCAGGTCATGATGAAGCCCCATATCAGGCTCCATGCTGGGCATGAGGACTGCTTAAGATTCTTTTTCTCCCTCTTCCTCTGCTCCTCCCCCACCCCTCAATTTTTTTTTTTTAAAGAATAAGGTATGCTATGAAAACTAATAAATACTGGTATTTCAAAAAAAACCCTAATAAAATGAAGATTTATTTTTTTCTCATGTAGAACCCAGTGCAGTTAAGGTAACTTCATCCCATCATGTAGGTAGCTATACCATCAGGAAAGTAGGGTTGCCAAGGTTGTTATGGGAAGGATGACAGACATGGAAAAGCAGACATGCTTTTAATTCCCTCAGGTAAAAAGTGACACATGTCACTTCCCCTCACAAATCACTGGCAAGAAATAGTCATATGACTCTGACTGGACCTCTGAGGATGCTGTAAACAGAGGGGAGTACATGGGTTATTTGATCAGAGCTAACTGTCTTTGCTACTCTATCACCTTCACCCTTTCACTGACTTTTGTCTTATGAAAGGTGACCAAGTGGGGCACCTGGGTGGCTCAGTGGGCTAAGCATCTGCCTTTGGCTCAGGTAATGACCGCAGGGTCCTGGGATCGAGCCCCACATCAAGCCCCACGTTGAGTTCCTTGCTCAGTGGGGAGCCTGCTTCTCCCTCTCCCTTTGCCTGCAGCTCCCCCCGCTTTTACTCTCTCTCTCACTATCACTCTCTCTGTGTGTGTCAAATAAATAAAATCTTTTTTAAAAAAGGCGAGCAAATGGAAGTAGAAGTGAAAGTGATCTGTAGTTAAAAAAACCAAGCCACCCTCTATCTTAATACCTCCATTAGTGTTCTACCATTTTGTAGTTCTAGAATTTTCTGAAGGTGTGATCATTTTCTATATCTAAAAGAGTCTCTCAAGGTTGTCTAATACGATTCATTTCCTTGTGGCAATTTCCGTGACTGACAGTTTAAAGCCACTTCATTTGTCTTTCCCTGAATGATTTACTTTTAGGATGGTCAATAATGTTGACTCACTCAAAGCTTATACATCACAAAGGGACCTGAGTGTCACTTTCCCAGGTACTTGAAGTTAATATTTTAATCAATTTAATTTGCAAATATTTTATTCAAATAGACATCTCAGGCTCTGAAATACCTTCTGGTTGCTTTTCAAAACATAGCCTTCATGGGGGCAATAAAGTGACCAATTCCACCACTTTAGAGAAATATGATTGAAGTTACACAGCCAGATGCAAAAATGTCAGTTCTCCAGGTTAAAGACTCCTTGTTGTCCTATTGATCTATGTTCAAACTTTCAGTCATTGTCTTAGTCATAACACTTGCTTCCTATAAAACTCAACAAAATTATTTTTGCAAATGTAAAATTAAAATAGGTGATATAAAATTTATCATATCACATAATCTTCTCACATTTCTGAGTGAATGAATTTAGTAGTTTTCCTCCACTTGCATCTTTTAAAGACTTATTCATCTTTTTAAAGATAGAACATGTACATGTAAACAGGGGAGGGGCAGGGGCAGAGGGAGAGAGAGAATCTCAAGCAGACTCCACTCTGCCCACAGAGCCTGATACAGGGCTCCATTCCTCAACTCCAAGATCATGACCTGAACCAAGAGTCGGACACTTAATTGACTTAAATGCCACCTAGGCATCCCTTCCCTGCTCACATTTTTAAGTTAAAACAAAGTCAATGCTTAGCTTTTCACTGTCCCTTCCAAATCCAAACACTAAACACTGATGTGGCGAGAGTTATAGTGCAACCAGATCTCCATACACCTCCAACCCAGGGCTCTGAGTGGTCAGAGTCAACTCCGGAAAGTGTTCTATGTCCTCTGGATGAATTGGGATGGGGACTCTGGGTCCTTTGATAAAATCTCTGGATTCAAGATTCAGACTGTCTCATAGAAAACTCAAGATTTATTCAGTCATTCAATAAAAAGAGCCCTTACTAGTGCCCTTACATTGTGCTGAAATCTGTTCTACAACAAAGGACAAGTAAGATACCATTCTGACCTTTCGACATTAGAGCCTAGTGAGAAAGGTGTTAAGGGAGCCAGAGAATGGAAGAAACAAACTCCAAAACTCCAGTTAAGTAACTATGAATGATGCTAATTGCTATGGAGAAAACAGGGTACTATTTGCAGAGACTACCAGAGGGAAGTCCTTTGCATAAATAGGGAGTACCCCCTGCAGAGTGGTGGGGACAGAGGCTGGTGACACAAAGCCAGGGTAGTGCCACCTGGCCCATCAGCTCAGACTGGAGCAGCCACATGTGAGCTAGAAGGGATGACAGAACTTGAGGACCACCTTTCTGCCCCATCTCCTTGCAGATTATGATCACCATCATTTCTTGAGGACTGAGCTCAGCTCTAACACTTTAAATGGGTAAATTCATTTTACAGATAAGGAAATGGTGGCAAGTGGCGCCACCCTGTCTCCAGAAAGGGTGGGTCTGACTTCCTGGGTGCCAGGCTCTCTGCCCTATCCCTGGCAAGTGAGGACTATCAAGGTAATCTCTTGTGGATCACTGACCTCCCAATCTAACAGTCAGGTCTTAGCAACTAGATTAACTGATTAACAGTTAATAGTGATTGCCAAAGTCTCAGTCTCTCCCAACAGGACTAAAGATAATAAAATTGTCTTAAATTTTACTAAGAAAGTATATAAATGCACAGTGTTATATGGCATCAATGGACAAAATATATTGGAAGTGTGTACAGCAATACTTCCTTTCCCTTCAGCCAAAATATTAAAATACAACCTGTATTTTCATAAGCAGTTACATGGTATTGGCTATCTGAATATGCTGAGCTTATGCAAAGACATTAGGCAATGCAAAGATGGGGAATATAGAAAGGACAAAAGAAAGAAAGAGGGAGAGAGAAAGAAAGACAGGGAGGAAGGAAGGAAGGTAGAAAGGTTGGTCCAAGAGGCAAGACTCAAGTCAATTTATACTTGTAGGTGATTATTTCTAAAGTCGTCTCAGTGCATTCTCAAGTTTTTGCCTTTCTTATAGACAACAAGATCGCCATTACATAATAAATTGGTTAAATGCAAATATCTTGGTATTTAAGTAAAATGTTGTCTTTCCCATCAGGAGTCCGTCTTCAAACTTACAAAATGGCAGAGTATATCGAGACCTTGGCTCGGGCCTTGATCCTGCTGGTGTCTGATGCTGGCCAAGTCACACAACTTCTAGGGGATATTTTTTTCCCAACCAGAAAACAGTATTTTATATCCATTAACCTGTAAGGACCCTATGAGCTCTACAATTCATGCTTCAGTGCCATGAGTATCAAACACTGCCTGAAACGGTGGCTCTCCAATTCTGTGTGCCCTGAGAGCTGGAAATCAGTGGAGCAGAAGTTAGATGTGGCCACCTTCACAATCTGGCCCAGTTTGACTCAACTCGGACACTTCCTCTGTGGAGCCTTCCCAAGACCCCCCAAAGAGCCACTTGGCTCAAACCTTGCCTCCCTCTTTTTGCTTTCCTCCCTACCCCTTGGGAAACCCATTCAAGAAGAGAATTCCCTTCAGAATCTCTTAATGAGAAGGCCCCAGCCTTCTGGCCTTTCAGCTCAGGAACTCCATGTCCCCATTTTCAAGGTCCAGCTTGCCACTTTGGCCCTCTGCCTCTGGCTCCTGTTCTCACCAGGGAAGTCTGAAGTTGTATAAAACCATGTGAGAAAAACTGCTGCTGTGTCAGGAGCCCCCATAGGCAGGAGGAAAAAGCGAGAATCCACCCATTGCTGGAGCCAGAGAGGGCTTTGTTTTTTTTCTGGTTTTGTGTTTGTGTTTTCTGTTTGTGTGCTTGCTTCTCTATGGTTTCAAGCCTCTACCTTCCCTTCTGACCTGGTCAACAGTGTGTCTGCGTTCATCCTGTCACAGATCCCCCACTTGGGCTAAGGCACTCTATGTTGCCTATCCAGACCAGTTGAGATACTCAGAAGGCCTGGCAGTCATCAGGAAGGAAGGTCAGAATCTGAATCTGAGTGCTAGGAAGAAGAAAGAAATGAGGTAAATGAGGAAGCAGGCCCTACCCACATGCTGTTACCATATACTCCATCTGGTCCCCTTCCCAGTCTCTCCTCCCCAATGCTGAACTGTCCACAGAGAACACTCTGGGTTGAGTCACGAGTTCTTTGCCTGCCAGGGAAGGAAGCTCCCTGAAGGCCCAGCAGGGCCCAGGGATAGGAAAGCTCAGGCTTTCTTGGACATCTCAAGGTCATTTCCTTGCAGTGGCCTAAGCTCAGCACCATGTACACTGCCATTTGGTTGTAAACTTAGCAGTATAAATTCAACACCAAGAGGGTATATCATGACTTGCCAGTTCTGGAATGGCAACAGATTATCCCAGAGCACGTTCCTCAGTGAACACCTTACCATCTGCACACTCAGCCTCCACCAAAAGGACCCTCTTCGTAATGTTAATCACTTTTTGTGATATTTTCCCTGCAGGGACCTCTCTGACAGGGTGGGGTCCTACATGTCAAGTGAGATATGAGGCTCTAAGAGTTTGAAATTGGGGCTTGCCTGAGCAGAGATCTACAATGTTGGGTCCCCATTCTCAGGTCACTTAGTAACTGAATTTAAGGAATAAAGATTAAAAGCAGTCTTTGTAGGGACTTAATCAATGAAAGCCAAGCCAAATTATTTATAGATATCCTTTTCCACTTTACCTTGTTCCTCTAACTTACAAACAATTTCCCAAATCAAGATTTAATTCCCCTACCACACTACTACCCACCCCCCAATATCCAAGTAGACCTCCACATTCCCCAGTGGGCAGGTGAAGCTCAGCTTTGAATATGGCTTCAAGTGAACTAGTACTTTTTTCCCCCAATATTTTGAAAGCATTTATCTAAAGTCCCCATAACTCAAAATGAAAATTCAACAATCTCCTCACATTCACAGAATTCCACACTTTAGCCACTCCTCTAAACAACTTTGGAAACATTTATTCTTACAACCTTTTGTTGAAATAAATAAGTACAGCCAGACTCCATTTTCTTAGAAACAGAAATGAAGGCCCAAAGAAGTGGCACACATCAAAAGCTTCTTCAGATAAGCTTGCAACAGAATCGTGTCCACCGTGGCTTGGAGTGTTTCCTCGCTGACCATGCAAAAGAGGCTGAGCAGAGGTTACAGCTCCCAGAGCTTTGTGGTTGGCCAAATAAAGCCATCAATTCCGTGCTGTCTGACAAATGTTATAGGAGACCGGCAGCTAGAAGAATGCGGGGGGGGGGGGGGGGGGAGGGCAATCTTTATTTTCTGCATTTGATTTTGTGTTCTTGGGATTAAATGTATGTTTTTTTTCCCCCTAGCTAATCTCCGCTGTGCTGCCGTAACTCTCCTTTATTCCTTTCGTCTTAGATGTCCTTAATTCACCAGCTGGGTGAGGCATGGGCACCTGGCAGGGTCAAGCCATTTTAGGGTGTGCTGACCATGTGGCCTGGGCTCCTTTGCAGTGTACCTGTTGGCATTGCTCTGTGGGTATGTAGAAAGTGGGACAAAGATTCAACCCAAACTCACCATCAGAGTGAACTATTTCCCTGAGGAAGCAGGACTGTTCAACTTGTATAAAACTTAGGAAAAGGATCTGAATTTACTACCTATAATGTCATTTCATCACACTTCTTTCGAAAGAGACAGTTACTCATCTAATCAGACAGAATTCTCTCCATTGTGATTTAGAATCACAGGACCAGGACATTCCAAACTTGGAGTGGAAGTTCAGATGGTAATGTTGATGATAATGATGGGTGCGCCTACTCTATACTAGAGTTTACATGCATTATCTCATTTCATCCCCATAATAACGCCACACCAGAGAGTCTGTTATTTTTCCTATTTAGAAGAAACTGAGGGTAGAAAACAAAGTGACTTCTTCAAGCTGACATAATCTTCCAACCCAGGTCTGTCTAACTCAAGTCCACAGTCATAACCACTATACACGCTTGCCAAGTAGTACATGTCCCTCACTTTACAAATGAAGAAACTAAGGCTCAGAGAGGCCGTTCTTCAATATCACCATGTTAAGTAGTGGTAGAGCGAGTGCACCAGCCAGGGCTCCTGACAACTCCGCCTTGAGCTGAATGCTGCCCACCCAGGACATAATTGGTCATTTATTTTTTTTTAAGAACAATCCTGCCAGGGGTTGAGAATGCAATGCGTGGCAGAGCACAGCAGACAGGGTTAAGGAGGGAGCAGTCCACCTTCCCTAGAACCTCACCTTGGTAGAAAAGGTCATGGAAATCACTTCCTGCTAGGTTGGTTATTCCTCCCGGAGACCTTAGTCATACACATCATGAAATTCCTTCTCTCTCAGAAACGTACTCTCCCCAACATACTTAAGTGATTTCCATGCATAAACAACATGATCTAAATTTACATCAATCAATTTTTTTACATTAAATATAATGATCATTCCTTAACAGACTCCATTGACAAATAACTCTGGTTTGAGCTATAAAATTAAGCAACTAGATCCATTCTTCCTTTCTCTCAGACTTGGCTCCCAGGGAGGTATTTCAAAATATCTGGCCTATGTGTCAAGATTCTGAAATTCCCCAGGTATGTGAATTTTGAAAAAAGCTTACAGGCAATCATGCCTTATTTGAGAACCACCGAGTTAGAAATTAAAAGTTGTAGACTCTTTCTGATAACACATCCAATCTGCTTTGTACAATTTTATTTTTCTTATGGGCTGAATTATAAAATTGAAATTCATATGATGAAGTCTTAACCCCCTCCCCCATTCCCTGAGAATGTGACTATATTTGGAAATTAGATCTTTAAAGAGGTGATTAAGTTGCAATGACATTATTAGGGTGGGCCCTATTTCAGTAGGACTGGTATTCTTTTATGAAGAGGAGATTAAGACATAGAGGAAAGTCCCTGACAAGAAACAAGGGGAAGACAGTCATCTGCATGCCAAGGACAGTCCTTGAGAAGAAAGAACCCTGCGAACACTTTGGTCTTGGATCGTCAGCCTCCAAGATGGTGAGAAAATGAATTTCTGTTGTTTAAGTTCCACTCAGTCTGTGATACCTTATGATGGCAGCCCAAATACAACAGTGGTAAAATGCACATAACCTAAAACTGAACATTTTAACCATTTTTAAGTGTTCAGTTCAGTGGCATTAAGTACATTCACAATGTTGTACAACCATCACCATCACCCATCTCCAGAACTTTTTTCCTTTTCCTCAGCTGAAAATCTGTTCCCGTTAAACCCTAACTCACTTTTCTGATCTATTCCTGATGATATGCAATGCGATGGTCTTAGCCAGCACAACCTCTTCATGCTTGATTCCCATGCAGAATGGTAAACTCACACAGGGACATGTAGGAACAGGTTAGTCAATAAATTAAAGGAAATTATGTGTGAGGATATTTATTAGGGGTGACAAGTGTCCTACTTAAAGGTATTGGGGCTTGATCTAAACCCTGATCCCAAGAAGCTCATGGCCTGCTTAGTCAACTCTCCTGTTTATAGACAAGATAAACAAGCAACTGTGATTCATCTACCCTTCCAGAAGGCTCAGTAGTCTGCAAGCAAGTACTCTAATAAAATGAGTAATTGCCTTTGCTTTAGCCATGAGAAAACAGCAACAACTCAGTACATTAAGCAAAGGCAGGGGAGACAGGGAAGTGAATGCATTCTAATATAGCCCTGTCACAGGCTTCCAAGAAGGACTTCTTTGGTCACTTCCAGTGTTAGATGGAGTTGAATGAAGTAAACACAAGCCAAGAAAGTATGGGAAGTTTCCAGGACAAAGCAGAGAAATGAACTATATATTAAAAAAAAAAAAGAGAGAGAGAGAGAAAAATCAACAGAGTTCAGACTAGAGGTCACATTTGAACCTTATGAGTGGAAAGATACACATTTGATGAGAACACATCTGAAAAGGGACATGCACGAGTTTGTTTACCATTTGAGCAATCATTCAGTGGTGCTGAGAATTTGAAATCAGGGTCCTCCAAGAGAAAATTTATATACATGGCCTTCATTTTTCCATCTACTGTTCTTGGACAGAACTTATTATACAGACCAGCGGGTCCTCCTCCCCTTCCCTTTTTTAGGTTGTTGAGCTAGAAATACTGCTTGCCTTAACCACAACCAGAAAAAGTGGTTTCTTGGGGTTTGGCCTAACATAATAGTACACGTCTCCAGAAGGCCACTAGAAGGAAGCTAACATCCAAATAACATTGCCACTGGACACCAACAGCTGTGTTTTCAAACGATGTCATTGTCTCGGGTGAGTTTCAGTTGTTGAGCCTGTAGCTCAAACTCAAAAATGTGGAGGGATTATCAAACAGCAGCATCAGCCAAGAGCAGCACTTGCTAAACTTCATTCACAAGCTCCTCCTCCAACTCTCCCAAAATCAGATTTGGACTCCTACTAGGAGCTGACTTTAAAGCTAAAAAGATTTCAGAACTCAAATGACTTCCAATCAAGACTTCCGGCAAATTCTGCAACTGTTAAAGGAGCAGAGCTCAAATTGGTAATAGCCAAAAAGTTGATTGTTGGAAGGAAATAAGGCTAGATATAAAAGAAATTACATAGTATACCTAATTACTGATTTATAGTATTGCTTTACCCTACATATCCCTAATATCCGTGGTAAAGGTGAAAAGAACTGAAAATTTTTCTTTAAACAAAACAGACTAGGAAAAAATTAATCCAAGAAGGGAAGGTTTGGGGACTGGTCCTGTGTACGGGTATTCAAAACCTGTAAGTGTTTATTTTCTCTTGTGTTCACATCTGTTTCCTCACCACCTCATCATCACAGGGATTCTTCTGATTGTGTGTAATGTTGACCTTCATTTACTTATTTGTGATACACAGTGTTTCAACAATTTTGTTTATTTTGCAAATCTTCCTTATAGGAGCTCTGATTTGAAAACATGCAAGTACACACTTTGGAATCAGAAGAGTGATCAATTCTGGGCATTTCTTAACCTCTGCAGTAATTACTAAAAATAGCTATACTTCATTATGCACAGGGACAAGGTCAATTAATCCCTCCATAGCCCTTTGATCAGTATACAAGTATTATTCCTAATTCTCAGATGAGGAAACTGATATTTGGGGTAGGGGGTTAAGGAACTTGCACATGGTCAAATAGCTAGTGAGGAGTTCCTATCTAAACGCAAACAGCCCAGTTGTATTCCTTGATCTGAGACCCACTTAACTGTAAAGTATAAGCAAAAACACTTAACTCATAGGATTTTTTTAAAATTTAAATGAGATTATATATGTAACCAATCCCACAGAGGCTGGC
Source organism: Mustela erminea (assembly GCF_009829155.1). Lineage (NCBI taxonomy): Eukaryota > Metazoa > Chordata > Mammalia > Carnivora > Mustelidae > Mustela > Mustela erminea. The sequence goes on from NC_045619.1 coordinate 118,495,935, forward strand.
AGAAAGTAGGTACTCAATAAATATTTAGTTGCTAATATTGTACACCTTCCTAAGGTGTCTAAAATTGTCACAATGCATATCACCACTGAATGAACTTTACTTACTTGAACTTAATGTAGGCATGCCAATTTTAGATAGTGATGGTCATAACTGGTATAGTTAGCATAAAACAACAACAACAATAACATACTACTGCAGAGTTAAATATGTTAGGATCTCTAAGGAATAAAACATGTGTAGTGACAACAAAACTTGTATGGTGCTATATGCACTTGTGTAGTACTTATTCTATGTGCTTGTGTGATGGTAATATATCTCCAGTGCTCATTCCTCCCTTCTCTTCCTGGAAAACTTCTATTCATCCTTCAAGGCTTATCTCAAATGCTGTTTCTTCCAGTGCCTTCTGTTCCACTCGCAGAAGGGAATTGCTTTCTCCTCTGTAATACTACAGAACCCCACTAGATGGTACTCTAGAGTAGGGACTACGCCTTAAGAAACATTTGCAACTAAGGTCCAATATGGGAACTGATATACAGAAGGTGCACAATAATTGTTTATTTAATGAAGGAATACTTTGTACTGACTTTAAATCTCAAAAACCTGAATATGTGAGGTGGTATAGGATGGGGTTTAAAATGTAAGTACTGCAAAATTGAACATTCATTATACTTTCCGCTTTAGAATAACAGATGCCACATCGCAGTACAGATAGAGCGAAGGGTCAGACTGGAGTAGTGAGCAGATGCTGTAGACCCTCCAAGAAGATCCACCCAGCAGGGCTCCCCTAACTCACCTGCCTAATCTCCACATTCACACTGTTGAGCCAAATTCCTGTCTTTACAAAGCCTTCTCGAGGGTTCAGAGTCGTATTGGGGCTCCAGGCGATATACTTTAGGAGCTGCCACTTTTCTAGACATGAGAAAGGATGTGGGTGGTAAACCCTAGTCTGAAGAGTGAGGTTCAACTGTGGCACCTGCAGAGAACACTGGAGGCCTTGCGGTGGGCTCTCCCTTTATCCACTGAATGGAGTTTGACAATGTTTTCTTAGGGACACAGTGCCCACCCATATGGAAAGCTGAATCCTGGATGACTTTGCTACTCCCATATCTGCCTTGGTGTAGTGGAAAGAGGGTAGTTTCAGAGTGACACTGGTCTGTCATTTCACTTCTACCATGTGCTGTGAGACCACAAGCAACTTAGTCAACTTATCTAACCATCTGTGAAATGGGATAATACACCTTAAGGCTGTCATGAGGATTACAGAAAGTACTTCAAGTCAAGCCCCTATTGTAGGACATAACACTGGCTATGCTCAATGAATAGTCAAGTTCCTTTGCTCTTCTCCTTCCTCCAGCACCAGCTTTCTTTCCAAAGAGAGAATCTCTCTCTCCTCTAATTCTCATCTCGTGGTTTAAGATCACGGATCAGTACCAGCTGATTGGGAATCAGTCGATCAGTCTCCATTTACCTCAAGAACCAGTAAACTAATCAAATGATAGCAATGATGTTTTGGTCTGAATACTTTGGGTTTGGAAATACTAGTTTCCTACAAATCCAGTAAGAAACACAAAATGACAGACCCATGAAAGGACTTCAAAGTTCCTACAATAAAGTTATGCACCCCAGCATGGGGATCATTAGAATTCTCCTTGTGCACTGGGCTGCTAATTTAAGATCAGAAACTGTCCAACCGTATTTTGCTTTTCAAAGCACTGGCATTCTCCACGAAGCCCCAGTTCTCCTTGTATTTGGAGACGGACTTGTATTTGGCTGGCTGAGAAAAGGAACTGTAAATGCTCAATTCTCCTCTCATCCTCTCAACATTGTGAAATGGTCAAAAAGAGAAAGAGAGGATTTATAGCTTTGGATTCTCTTCCCCCTCAACTATTTCCTAACTGTCTCTTAAATGAAATCGTGGGCAGGACCCCTGTGTTCTTTAGCAATAATGTCAAGTCTCCAGGCTGAATGGGTCTCAGAAGCTCAGACTCAAGTTTTGTGCTGAAATTTCATTATTCATATTTATACTGCTCTCTCTTAAGTAATAGCCTGAGAAAAGAATGTGCCAGGAAAACCCAACATTTTTATGGTGGGGAAAGAACTACATGAAGAGAAACACAAGTGTCCACTCCCCGGTAAGGCTGTGTGTCTAACAGTGACCTGAAGTTAAGCAGCTGCATATTCCAGCACAAGGCCAGGAGCATGCCTGCCTCAGTGCCACAAGTCACTTCCACTTTGTTGCAAATGGGTATATGGAGGCCACAATCTATCTCCAGCACAGAGAATATGGACAGCCCTCAATCTGCTCTGAGCTTAGTAAGTCTGAAGAATGAACACTTCAAAAAACCAATTTGCTTCAGAGGCAGGAATGAGGCCAAAAAATGAGGTAGGAGGGACTTGTTCCACGTGGGAAGACTGCCAAGGACTGTCAAGGGACAAGACTCTCGTTGTCCAAACTGGTGAGGACAGTGGAAAATTTGAAATGGTAGAGGTCCCACAGCCTCCTGTGAAACAATAGGAACAGTACATTTTCATTCTCACAAAGGGTGTATTTCAAGTTGCCCTCAGGTTTCTCTCCTGTAAGGATCAAACTTTAATAAAATGGCAAAGCAGGGGCGCCTGGGTGGCTCAGTCGGTTAAGCGGCTGCCTTCGGCTCAGGTCATGATCCCATAGTCCTGGGATCGAGCCCCATGTCAGGCTCTCTGCTCAGCAGTGAGCCTGTTTCTCCCTCTCCCTGCCTCTCTGCCTACTTGTGTTCTGTCTGTCAAATACATAAATAAAATCTTAAAAACAAAACAAACAAACAAAAACACAAAAAATGGCAAAGCAGGTCAAGTTTATCTTCTAGTTTCACCTACCAGCATGCTAGTCTTTCTTCTTGCTCTCATTTTATACTTTGACCTCCTTCCTCTGCTACCCATTCATGCTCCTCCATGGCCCTCAGATCCCCCTACTGAGCAACAGACTGGTCATTATGATGTCCCTCTTCTGTGATTCTATAGAAAGTGTGTGTGCATGCGTGTGTGTGTATGTGTGTGTGTGTGTGTAGACACTGATCCCACTGCTATAATTATAGCCTTCTTGTGTACATTGCACCAGCACATGAAGTCCTTAAAGGGGAAGGCTCTGTTTCCTTCCTTTCTCTATCCCCTGACCTTAGCATTGGTTATAGCACTTAGTGGTTACTGAATACAATTTTTAAAAATAAATGAATAAACTAACAAGTTAGTTGATAACACCTTCTGTACATCTTCTCTCAGACATAAAAGCATTTTTAAAGAGACTACAAAGGATCACAAAACCTTTAGGATCTAAAGAGTGAGCTGTTGGTCAGTGTGGGCAGGAAACCCCACCAAACACCTTAGACCCAGTTCTACTGGCAGCCACCAACAACTCTTATACATAAGATAGACATTATCATAAAGAAATGTGTCCTTCACTAATGAGGAAACAAGGTCCCTCTTCATACCTGCCCTCATTCCTCTCTTGCTATATACCACCCTCCCTGATGAAGCAGTGTTCTCAATCTTCTGAAGGCTTTCCACTGTGCCAATTCTTGAGGTTTCCTTTGCAAACATCTGGCAACTGGGATTAATAGCAACTGTCAGCTTTGAGAAGAAACAGAATGTTAAGGTGATGATTCTTTAGTATCAGAAATAACAGAAAAACTCTTATCCAAGAAGCCAAAAGTGCCTCAAAAACTATCCACAGGAATCCTTCTCCCAAGACTCCCATGGAGAAGCTGAGTGTTTATCTTCCATTTTCAGAGGTAACTGATTCTTGAGATGAAATGACTTTCTCCAGTGAAGAAGGTAGGTGAAAAGACTGCTCCTGAGAAGAAAACACTTATGCCAACCCACCTCCTTCATCAACCTTTTCATCTACACTTTTATCAAGAAATGTATGACCTAGAGTATTTAAACAAGTAGTTAAGAACAGGGGCATTCATAATAAAGCTCGAAGTCCTACTTCCCAATAGTGAAGAGGTAGGACATCCCATTATTCCAAAAAGGAAATCAAAATTTTTACTGTAAAGTCAGTCTCCAGCCATCTTGCAATGTACTAGAGCTGGGGAGAAGGGGGAAGTTTCTCTATCTAAATTATAATTTTGCATACAAGAGGGAGTAAGTAGTTTTACACTGGGAATGTAGACCTTCTATAGTCTAAGCAAGCCATCACCTTGTATTAATAATACCCCCAGTAAAACAAGAAAAGCAGCATTGTGGTGTGGAATAAGGTTAGTCTTACATGATTCCATCCTGGAGGATCCTGGGCAAGTTACTCAACTTCTTTTAAACTCGGTTTTCTCATCTATAAAACAGGAATAATAATTGCCCCCAGGGTCTTGGGTTCCGAAACATGTAAAGAGTATGAAAAATTCCTAGTACAATGCTTGGCCCGTAAGAACACAATAAAAGTTATCTACTACTGCTAGCGAAATTGAGTTTTGACTCCATAGCAAGTAACTGAGGCTTCAGGAGTGTGTAATTTTTCCAGAGCAACGTGGGATGAGAAACAAACCCCAGATTGTGATCTTTTACACTCAACTCTTACTTCCTCTCTGTGAGACTTGGAGAAAAGGAAGACACAAGTTGAATTAGTGGTTTTATTGCTCTTTCCAACTTGTATTGAGATAGTAAGAATGAAAAATGTGGATGCTTTTTTCCTGGACATAGATTCAGAATAATGGTAATCATTTTTTTTTTTAATATTTACTTGACAGAGATCACAAGGAGGCAGAGAGGTAGGCAGAGAGAGAGCAGGGGAAGCAGGCTCCCTGCTGAGCAGAGTCCGATGTGGGGCTCGATCCCAGGACCCTGAGATCATGACCAGAACCAAAGGCAGAGGCTTAACCCACTGAACCACCCAGGAGTCCAGAATAATAATAATCTTAAAAATACAATGAATTGTGAGATATACATGTTACATATATTTGTAACATCATCTACAATTTTCAATGAAGTGCCTAAGATTTAACAAATAAGATTTACAAAACAAACTCTTTATAATAAGAGAGGGAAACTACTGATTATTCAGTTAAAATCTGACATCATTGAGACATGGCCTTTATTATTAAAAAAAAGAAGTAAGTAACAGAGAGACTTATAAATGTTAAGTTCTCTGACATAGGATTTGGATCTTTCTACTATCCCGCAATGTATTAAAAAGGATGCCCATCACATGTCCTTGGTTGTATGCCAAGAATGCAAGGTTGGCTTAAAGGATTAATGTAATTCACCTCATTAACAACTTAAAGGGTAAATACTATCTGATCGTCTCTGTAGATACACAGTAATAATAACTGAATAAAATTTGACATTCATTCATGGTAAGAACAGAATTAGCAAATTTGGAATAGAAAAGAATTTCATTTCCCTAATATCCTAATAAAGTATATCTATATAAAAATCTTTAAGAATTAATACATTTAATGGTGAAATGTTAGAAGTACTCTGTTACACTGTTTAGAGCAGAAGGAAGCTAAGAAGTCCCAGTACAACTACTCCCACACAACATCCTAGTTAACACAGTGAGATAAAATACATACACACACACACACATACACATACCTAATTGCAATAAAAAACACCAAATCTGTCATCACTTACCACTGATATAAAACTCAAAAGAATCTATAGATACATGACTAATAAGTGATTAAATATGATCAGTAAAAGATTAACTTAGATAATATAGTAAATTCAACTATTTTATTTTATTTATTTATTTATTTATTTTAAAGATTTAATTTATTTATTTGACAGAGAGATTACAAGTAGGCCAAGAGGCAGGCAGACAGAGAGAGGGAAGCAGGCTCCCCACCGAGCAGAGAACCTGATGTGGGACTCAATCCCAGGACCCTGGGATCATGACCCAAGCCGAAGGCAGAGGCTTTAACCCACTGAGCCACCCAGGAACCCAAATTGAACAATTTTAAAATGTTATATGTTAAATCTACCATCACAATCATTATATACATGTACATATTTCTCAGGAATAAATCTAAATACCTATAGGTGCTTTAGAAGGAAAATGAGATTTTTTTGGTTTTGTTTTTACTCTTAATCCCTTTTATCTACTTCACATATCTTCCCACTCACCTCACCTCTGGCAACCACCTGTTTGTTCTCTGTAATTAAGAGTCTATTTTTGAATTTGTCTCTTTTTTTCTTTGTTAATTTTATTTTGTTTCTTAAATTCCACGTATGAGTTAAATCATATGCTATTTGTCTTTCTCTGTCTGACTTATTTCACTTAGCATTATACCCTCTAGGTCCATCTGAAAATGAGAAATTTTTAATGAAAGACTGCAGAGATTTAAAATAAATGGAGACCTAAATAATTCATGGATAAGAAGACTTAAGTAGTAAAAATGTTAATTTTCCCCAAATTGACCCAAGTGTTCCATGTAATACTACTGAAAATACTAAAAGGAATATTTTATGGAACTGGATGAGCTGATTCTACAGTTTATGGGGAAATAAAAGGACTAGGAATAACCAAGATGTTCCAAAAGAATAAGTTGGAAGGAGGACTTGTCTTGAAGATATCCTACCCTTTTTTAAAAAAAAATATTTTATTTATTTATTTGGCAGAGAGAGAGGGACACAGTGAGAGAGGGAACATAAGCAAGGAGAGTAGGAGAGGGAGAAGGAGGCTTCCCACCAAGCAGAGAGCCCGATGTAGGGCTTGATCCCCGAACCCTGGGATCATGACCTGAGCCGAAGCTAGATGCTCAACGACTGAGCCACTAGATGCCCAAGATACCCCATTTTTATGAAGATAAAACAATTAGACAGTAAGATATTGCCACTGACTAAGAGGAAGAGGCCAACTGAACAGAACAGAATGCTTCGAAATATCTCTGAGCATATATAGAGATTTATCTCAGAAGGGCACTGAAGACACATGGAGAAAGGATAGACAATTCATAAATGATGCAGGAATATCATCATTCCATATGAAAAAAAGTAAACTGCATACCTTCCTCACATGCTATAAAAAAATCAATCCTGGGTAGACTGTGATAAACCCCACAGGGAAAATGGTAAAATTTTTAGAAGAAACAGGACCACCAGGTATAATCTCTTAAACACATCAATGTATATGTAATACGTAAAAGACTTATGAATTTGACTAGATTAGAATCAAGAATTGCTGTTCACTCAAAGCTATTATCTGAAAAAGAGTGAAAATATAAGCCACCAAATGGAGATATTATACTTATAATTGACGAAGGATAAGTATTATCAGCATGTAACAAACTGACAAAAGGTATTAAGAAAAAGACAAGCAATTGATAGAAAATGTGCAAAAGACAACAGAAATTTTATAGAAGAGGAAATGCTATGGTACAATGAACAAAAATAACCAATTTCATTGACAATAAGGCAAAAAAACAAAATCCCATCACACTTAGAGTTAGATTATCATTTCACACTATTGGGTTGGTAATTATAAGTTTTGATGGAGATACAGAAAAAAAAGGTAATGCTTGTCTACTGCTGCTTAGAGGTTAAATTACTACAATCTCGTTGGAAGCACTTTGCATTACATATATTACGTTTATCGTGAGCCCCAGCAATTTCATTCCTTGATATGAACCCTGCAGAAACTCTTGCAAGTGTGCACCAGGCAACATACTTGAGAATATTCACGCAGCAATGTCATACTAGCAAACATCCAGAAACAACCCAGATGTTCAGCAACTGTTCAATGAATAAACTGTGGCATGTTCAGAAATGAACATTGTATCAATGTGAAGGAAACTCAAAGATAAAGAAGGAAGTCAGAGGGGAATACATACAGGATCATTCCATTTATATACAGTTCAAATATAGGCAAAAATGAATGTATTATTTGGGAATAGCTACATAGAACAACCACCAAGAAAAAGCAATGGAATGAATAAAACAAAATGCAGACAGGTTGATTCAACCCCCCAGGTAAGGCAGGAGACAGTATGGTCAAGGAGGGGCCCCAGGACTTCTAAGGGCTACTATTTAGTTTCCTACTCAGACTGGTAAATACATTGATGTTTATTTTATTCTTCTTCAAACTAACCATACCTTCCACATAGTCTTTTATATGTATGATTTAGTTCCTACTTTTTAGTAAAAGGAATAGGCATGCTTTGGTTTAAGCCATCAGTGATGCTAAAAATCAGGGCTTTGAAAACCAGATGTCCAAATGGCCTAGTGGGGACTAATAAAAAAGGACAAGTAAACAAACATATTAGGTGTCCTTTACATCCTAGATAAAACAAGGCCATGCTGATGGCTTTGTAGTAAATGCAATATCTCTGCAAAGCACTGCAATCTATAGTTCACTGACCCTTGATAGAAGCATGATTACTACGCTCCCTTCATGCACAGCGGAAACTGGCCCCAAATTCAGGCAGATTCAAAAGGACAAGCACAGTGAAATTGAGGCCTTTAGTATCTTGCAAAGAAAAAAAAAAAAAAAAAAAAGAAAGTCTAATAAAGACATAAAGGTTTTTTCTCTACAACAGTGAGCACATTCTGCATCGTGTTAACCTGCTGACACTATTTGTAATGGCATAGAAAGGTCACCAAAGCCTAAATCTGCCCAGCAAGATTCCCCCCACAATCTTCTCAAAAACATAAGCTTTATTAAATATCAGCTCTCATCTTATTTCCAAAAAGGCCATCCAAAGGTTACTGTGGGCTCAGGTGTGCCAAGCACAGCTATTACTGTGGCCTTCATTTGCATAGCATCTGCCCTCTGAATCATTTAGAGCATCACATTCATCTTCTATCCACCCTGGCAACATGGGGGTTGGGGGAAGACGGGGTTCCGTGCTTTATGAAAGTGGGGGAACAGAGTTACACACACACACACACACACACACGCACACACACAGTATTTTTAGTAATGAGATTATTCTCTCTCTCCTCAAAGTAGTAATTCCAAGGAGGGTCAGGCTCAGGCTTTGGGACAAAATGATACAGAGTGGAAGAGATGAGGAGAGGCCAACATCAACATGATACGACCTTTCCAGGACACCCCTGGGGCTGAACCCCTTGGGATGGCATCAGGCACGTAGGAAAGCTGCCCCAGGTTTTCAAACCTGCCTCTGAGCGATGCCCTAGTTTACTAGGACGTTTACTCTAGTTACTGAAACACCTAACTTCCACTGAGACTCCAGCTAACTGGGAAGCTCTGATTTTTCTAGGAAGTCAAGTGATTAAAAAGATGTAAGAGGAAAACACAAGCTGATTTTGTTTCTGTTTTGCTTTTTGGGTGCAAAGAACAGGCTCTGTGTAGTGTCTCTGACCCCATATATTACTCAAACTTTCCACTTCAATTCCTGCTGCCTCAGACCCTTCATGCTTCGCAGTCACAGACCAAGGCACACAGCTCACAGTCAGTGGTGCGCCCATCAGAGTCACATGTCACAAGGCTCTGTCTAAACTCTGCTACCTCTTGTCAGTGGGGCAGGGGCGAGTGGAGACATAAGGCCATATAAATTGTGGCTGCAACAGGGACCACGAATGGACAGCTCTCTCTTAGGAGTTTGGGAGAGGGAGGTGGTGGGCAGGGATACAGAATTTTAGTTTAATTCATGTCTTAAAGAACAAAATGTACTGCTCAATGTGGAAAGCCTCTGAATATATTAAAATGTACATAAACTCAATATAGTAAGCTTTCAAAAAGCTCTTTTGTCTTGAAAATAATTTCAATTATTATTATGACAGTTTAAAATGGATCAAAATAAACAACATGACATAATACTTGTGGAAGTGCAGGGGCATATTACACTTCTCTTGGCCTAAGCACTTCATTAACAATTGTTTTCCCCTATTACTATTTCTACATTTAAAATCACTTAACAAGAGGTATCTTTATAAGAGAAAATGCGAAACTGAATCACCTGGCATGGCAATGAGACTCCTGCAATCACACCTCACCTCCTCCTCCCCATAAAAGAAAAATGGTGCCAAGAGGGAGTGATGTGTACCAAGTCATAAACATCTGGAGGATGAGAATATTTCCTGTGAAGGCCTTTAGCCAAAGCAATAAAATCTTGGCCGGACCTGAAAAGGCTACTCACACGCAGGAACATGCAGATGGAAAAACAGGGGCCAGTGCTCAAGAGAAAGAGCTAACGCTTGACCTCCTGCTCCAAGACGTGGGGTGTAATGTGCCCTTTGACCCGCAGTAGGAACTCTCTGTTCCCCCGACATCCTACTTGCCGTCTGCTCAGAAAGGCTTTCCTGTCCTTGCCTCCACAGGCCTATGGCTCTGTCCACTCAGAGGTCACCTTTCTCATCCCCACACCTTTGTTATCGACTGCCATCTGCCCTCGGGTATTAACGAGATCATCTCCCTACAATGTCTGTAACACTCAAATGCTCTCAGACATACCAACAAAATGGGCTAGTACCTCTGGCTCCTTATTAATATAAAATGCTAATGTGGAAAACAAATGAGAAGAGAGACCAAGTGCTTCAAGCCAAAAGGGGATTAATGATGAATTCCTGTTCACCTTCTCATTTACTTTCGGGAGAGAAACTACCATCAATTACGACTACTCTCCTCCCTGCCTCTGGCCTCTGTTGGTTATCTCTCCATCACAGCATCTGCCTTCCTTACAGCTTTGTCTGTATTACTGTCCCAGAGAGGAACAGCAAGGAGGAAGACAGCTAATGTAACTTCTCCCTCCCCAGTTATCTTCTTGTCCTAAATTAGAGACGGAATCATGTAGCCTGTATGCCCCCTTCTCTTTTCTGTGCCACGGCAGGCATTGCTGGTCGATCACAGAGCGCTCTCTCTCTCTCTCTCTCTCTCTCTCTCTCTGAGCCCAGATAACTTCACAGCACTGCCCATCACAGTGCTGCAGGCATCTAGGAACAAGTGCACAGAAACAGCCCACAAGATAAAACCTATTTTTCAGCTCCCCCTTACTTCCAACAACTACAGTTCTGCCAGACACAGAGAACCCCAGCTCTCCATAATCTTTTCAGACATTTTTTCCTCTATTTCTTTTTCTTAGAAAGGTAAAGAAGATATAAACAATATGCATATTACTCAGGCCTCCATTTTAAGAGATTATACTCGGAGTCAAATTGAAGGCACTATGAGGTTCAGGTGTTGCAGAGTACCAACGGGAGAAAGATCACTTTGTCCCATGCTCTGTTAAACCCCCCACCTCCACCTTCCATCCTTATTCCTACAGCTCTATTCATATCACTGTGGCCAGCAGGGCAGGGTTAAAGCCCAGAAGCCCGTGAGTTGAAGTGGAAGTATTCGTATCAGGCTCTTAAGAGCTGAAAAGCTAAGATCTTAGCATCAGTTCTGCACAAACTAGCAACTGGCATTATCTGTAAAATAAGGAAAATAAACTAGATCAGGAACTGATATATAGCTCAAGGACCAAATGAAACCCAACTTCGGTTTTGTAAAGTTTTATCAGAACACAGATGTATTCGCTCATTTACATATAACGATTGTTTTCACACCACTAGGGCAGAGTGGACTTAACTGTAAACATTTAGGTTCCACAAAGCTGTAAATACTTTAGGTTTTAAGGGATGTAGTATTTCTATTTGGTTCATTTTTATGCTTTCCATTTCTTTATTAAACTTCTCATTTCATGCATTGTTTTCCTGATTTCATGTAGTTGTACTTCTCTTGGCTGCAGGTGACAGTGGACAGGGACAGATAGGTTAAGGGAGCACAGGCCAACCCTGGCACTATATCTTAACCCCAAAGTTCAAATACCTACATGAATCAGACAAATAACATGAATCTGTGAAATACACCAGATTTATGGAAAGTCATTGGAGACACTTGTGACCTTGGCATTAACTATTCTGATTGGCTGGATCTGTGTTTGGCTTTATAGAGACAAAGCACTTCAGAAACAAGGAGGACCACCCCAAAGAAGTTCTAGAAATGAAGAAACATGATCGGGAGAAGCTGTGGGGAGCAAAGTGTTGGGGGGATGGTGAGGACATTTAGAGGAGGCTTGGAGGCAAAGCTCAGTCTGCAATTGTCAGACTAAACAAGGGGGGCAGCCTCTGAGTTATTCATTTGAAAAAATGGTGTTTCAAGATCAGTATTACGGGGGCATTATCAAAGCTATCTGGGGAAAGGGGGAATCATTGTAGGATAATGTGCTGTTCCCATAGAACTTTTGGTGCTTAAACTGGGACGGTCCTGGGAAAATGGACATTTGTTTGGTCTCGCAGAGAGACCTGCTTGGAGGCTCTGCTTGTAGTCCAGATACAAGGTGCCTAGACTCCTAAACTAAGAAATCATTAATCCATTCTGTTCTGAGAGACAACTTCCTGGCAGTTTTCATGGAAAGGAATGGCCTCCTCTTCTCTGCTTATGCCTTGATCCAGATGCCTTCTGGTGGCAAATTTTTATCTGAAGGACTTCACAGATTTAGTGCCCAGAACGTGGGCACATGCATGGCTGGACAGTGGAGGAGCTACTGGGCAGGGAGCTATAAGGAAGAGGAAGGAAAGCTTGCCACTACTACTAATAATAAAGTCTCCCACTGAGAGGCATTTGCTATGGCCCAGTACTTCACTTTATATTTATGACAACCTAGACAAACTCAATATTATTTTTGTTCCATTTTGCGAGTGAGGAAGCTGAAGAGGTGAGTTGTCTGCTATTAAGTATGTGGGTGCCAGAATTTAAGTTGAGGGTCATCCTAACCCCTCCTCCTGTAGCACATCTTACCTCCCACGCCCTACTCATCAACTCCTCTGTCTTTTGGGGGGTCCTGGTCATAAGCACCGATGCCCACCTCCTGGGAATGAAATGAGCTGCTTCAGATAAGACTTGTCAACTGCCAGAAAAGTAGCCTGAAGGGAATTCAGAGGAGAGCCACATGAATAATTAAGGGCTGAGAAGGATTGATCTGTCAGGGAAGATTAGAAGAATTCAATACATATAGTTTGGCTAAGCTGAGACTGAGGTAGGGAGAGGCTGGGGGCAGGGAGGAGCAAGAAAGCAAAGTCACTATCGAATGGATGGGCTCTCTACTCCCTGCAGCGGAAGGAGGCACAGCTGAGAGGAAGACAGGAGAAACTGGAAGCACAAGGAGGAGGTTCTAGAGCGATCTTCCAAAGGACAAATTTTGCCCCAGAACAGAGAGAGGAACCCAGTCTAGCACCCATGCTGTGTATATAACCCAGAAAAATCTCCTTGACAAGAGTCAATGCAAATATAAAAGCTCAGTAGCTCTGTTTTCTCTTTTTCCAAACAGAATGAATTTCTTTAGCAAAGTATTATATTCAAGGTCTTTCCCTTGTCTCTCCAGCCTCCAGGACTTCCCCAGGTCTCCCACAACTGCGAGTGAACTGGTTTATTCGATCTACCATCAATCCTCAATTACTTGGGAGAAAGCAGGCTTGGAAACATGCAGGACTAACATAAACACCCACTTTCCAGGCCCTGCGCCAACCACTGCATAAAACTTCAGTCTTTTATTTACGTTCCAAGGTCACAGTATGTGGTTAGCCAGCCTGAAAGTTTGTTGTTGTTCGTCTGTTTGTTTGTTTGTTTGTTTTTTAACTCAGTCTCAAGCTACAATTACTTGTTTCTTAGGTAATTGTATGAGCCCAGCACAGCGCTAAAAGCTAGCCAGGCACTGGTGCCCAAGGCAGGCTTGGGCCCTGGCTCCCTGGGATATATAATCCAATGAGAAAGACAGATATTAATGTGATATACTTGCCCAGATCATTGATGAAAAATGGCATGAAATAATATGAAGGAAAAGAATGTTGTATAAAACAAAAGGACAGCTCGGTCTGAGGGGAAAGAAAGTTTTCCCCGAAGAAAAGATGGGGAAATGTGGGGCACCTGGGTGACTCAGTGGGTTAAAGCCTCTGCCTTCAGCTCAGGTCATGATCCCAGGACAGAGCCCCGCATCTGGCTCGCTGCTCAGTGGGGAGCCTGCTTCCCTTCCTCTCTCTCTGCCTGCCTCTCTGCCTACTTGTGATCTCTGTCTGTCAAATAAATAAACAAAAATCTTTTTAAAAAAGATGGGGAAATGCAGGCCTGGATATTAGGTTAGCAGTGAGGGGCCATGCAGTGAAAAATTACCCTTACCCAAAAGAGAGGTCTTGTCTTTGCCCTTGGCTACTGGCATTTGATCTCCAGGCCCCCGGAATTGTCATGCTTGATAGTAGTGCCTATTTTTGCCTTCAGGCTTTGGCCACTAGACAGTCTAGCAATATGATTATGATGTGGGCTTGGGGCCACACTGTGTTAATTCTACCTCTGGAAGCACTGGAGACTAAAGGTTAGCCTTGTGGGAAATATGTTATTGAGCCCCAGTATACCTGCTGAATGCTAAAGGGTCATGTGATCTTCCCTGGCAGGGAATACTCTGTGCCTATTGTTGAACATCAATACTAAGAGAGTAATGCTGTCCTGAGACTAGAGAAAGGACAACAGAATATGATCCAGAAATCCCACTTCTGGATATACAGCCAGAAGTACTGAAATCAGGATTTGTAGAAATACTGGCACTACCATGTTTTTGGTGGCATTAGTCACAATAGCCAAAATATGAAAACAACCTAAATGTCTTATTAGTGAATGAATGGATAAAGAAGATGTGAGATATATTTATACACACATACAGGAATATTATTCAGCCATGAGAAAGAAGGAAATTCTGTCATTTCACTAGGATGAATCTTGAAGGCATTATGCTAAGTGAAATAAGTCAGAGAAAGACAAATACTGTATGTTATTACTTGTGTATGGAATAAAAATTTTAAAAAACCTCAGAGAAACAGAATAGAGTAGGGTTCCAGGGACTGGGGTTAGGAGAAATGAAGAGAGGTTGGCTAAAGGGTGCAAATTTCCAATTACAAGATGAACACATTCTGCAAGCTAATATACAGCATGGTATTATAGCTAATAAAACTGTATTATATATTTAAAAGTTGCTAAGAGACTAATCTTAAATGTTCTCATCATACAAAAAAAGAAATGTAATTTGTGAGAGCATGTAGGTATTGGTTAACACTATGTTGGTCATCATTTTGCAATACATAAAAAGGTATCAAATCGACACCTTGTACACATTGAACTTACACAATGCTGTATGCAATTAAATCTCAATAAAGCTGGGGGAGTATGGGGAGAATGATGGAAGCGCCACATCTGGAAACTTTCCTGGACTCTGTCCTATGTGCTTCTTCCCCTGGTTTTTCATTTGTTTCCTTTCACTGTAATAAGCCACAACTATAAGTGAAAGAGGATGCAGTGAGTTCTATGGGTCCTACTACAGAATTATTGAAACTGAGTATGGTTTGGGGAATACTTTGAACTTGTAATTCCTGTCAAAATTGGGGTGGCTGGCTGTGGAGTCCCCTAGGCAGAGAGCAGAATGTGAGACAGATGTCTCCTGTTTTACTTTTAGCATTGGGCCACTTTGCTCTTAATAGCCATAATTGTTTTCTGTATGTACCCCCAAGCCTCGCTCTTACTCAACTGACTTAATATTGACTGCGACAAAAAATACTCAGTGCCTAGTGAATTCTACCATTTTTTTACTTTCTACAATCTCAAGACTTACTAACACAACCACAGTCAATGTACATTTCTCATTTTGCTGTAAGAAAACATTTTCATGTTTCCAACATAATTTAGAAATGCTAAATTCACAATGGATCAGAAAAGATTTATAGGCAGTAAAATCGATAAGGCAATTCAAAAGGGTGGAATTGAGCCAATTATTTAAAAACAGGAACTAGAAATTGCCTGGAGAAGTAGGAGGTAGAATCCCGAATGATTGGATGTAGGTTGAAAGAACTCAGTGAGTAGCAAAAGCAGGGCATCAACTGACCCAGGGATGTCAGTTAGGAAAGGCTTTTGAGAGAGGAAAGTAATTGCCATGAGTGCTTCCCAGACAAATGTGGGGAAGCAGAACAGTGAAGTGGTTTGCTTCCAAGGCCAAGTGGCTATAGAACAGACCTCACACAAGGAGGTAAAACTTTGACTTTTACTCAGTGCATCAGGTGATCTTTCTTCTTAAGTCCTTTCATGGGATTCTCATCCTCTCTAAACTTCTCCTTAAATATTGATTTCCCTCTAAGATTCTACAACTCCTTATTTGCCTGGAGCCTGTCCTAGGACAATGACAGATCTTGACCACCAGAGGCTGAACTAGCTGGCTTGGGGGTGGGGGTGGGGGTGGGGGTGGGGGTACATTGTAACCATTAAAAAACAAACTAAACTTGTATGTTATGCAGAGTCCTCCTGGACTGAGTAAAGGAGCCACAATTAACACCCGCCTGCCTTCATGTGATGTGTTCAGGGAGATTTTCTTACTTTGTATTAGAGGATGCTTATGCAAAAATAGGATAACGGTTAAGAAGATGGGCTCTGGAGTCAGACTCTAGTTTCCAACTCTGCCATGGACCACCTTGAACAAAGTACTGTGCTGTGTCATGTCTCCAGTAAATAATGGAAAAAATTATAGGGCTGCCCTATAGAGTTTTTATGAGACTTAAATTACTGAACACATACAGACTTCATAGAAGAGTGCTTAGCACATAATCACTATTCAATAAATGGTTAAACAATTATTATGCTGTATCCTGTGGCAACACAATTAGAGTTTCAGAGTACTGGCAGTTTAAAAAATCTTCCTCCAGCTCCATGATTCTAATGGGTAACCAGGATTGAGAACCACTGGTCTTAAATTCTACCTAACTACTTCTCAAATTTTAATGTGCACAGGAATCACTGGGGATTCATGTTGAAATGCTGATTCTTATTCAGTAGGTCAGGGTGAGACCCAAGATTCTGCACTTCTAATAAGCTCCCAGGTGATGATGCTGTTGTTGGCCAGTGGACTGTAGAGCTAGGATCTGGTAACAGAGGAAGTGCTTGGATAGAAACCCAAAGTGAGTGCAGAGAATTGCAAGTAGGCTACTGGGGCCTTGGACTGGGAAATGTGCCTTGATCCTAAGCCCTACTGGACAAGATGGAAGAAGCACTGAAATCCATTACGTGCTTCTCAGGATGGTCAGAACTCTGGAGTAGGTCTGAGATTGCACACATGGGCAATTAGTGAATTCAGCTGTGCAGGGCTGGGGCAGCAGAGACCAGCTGACACAGGCAGCATTTGTAGTCGGAATGAAGAGATCTAAGACTTAAAAGTAAAAAGGTGGAGGAACTAGGTATGCAGCCACAGCCATTTTTCCTCCCCCTCTCCCCTGAATGCCATCATTCAATGAATTTGACTGCTCTCGGTACTTGCACCAAGGTGGAATAATACAAGTCATTCTATGACTGGCTTAGTTCACATAGCACAAGGTCCTCCAGGTTTATCCAAATTGTTGCAGGGGTCAGAATTCCTGACTTTTTAAAGGCTGAATAGTATTCCATTGTATGTTTCCACCACATTTTGTTTGCCAGTTCTTCTGTTGATAACACCTGCACTGCTACCACCTCTTGGTTATTGTCAAGAATGCTGTTGTGAACATGAATGTACAAGTATTGCATGGAGACCCTGCTTTCAATTCTTTTGGGTATATATCTACAAATGGAATTGCTGGATCTTAGGGTTATACTATTTTTAGTTTTTTGAGGAACCGCCGCACTGTTTTCTGCAGCAGCTGCGCCATTATACATTCCCATCAACAGTGCATGAGGATTCCAATTTTTCCATTCTTGCCAACACTTGTTTTCTTTTAATAGTAGCCATTAGAATGAATGTGAGATCATATCTCATTGTACTTTTGACCTGCATTTCCTAAATAATTAGTGATGTTGACAGCAGTAATTTTAATAAAAATGGGTAATATCACTCTCAGCATTTATAGGAAGCATCTCATCACTTATTACTCATGTGTGTGAGTCCTAGCTTCCAACTAGGCTGAAGACTGCATCAATTAAAGAGACATGCCATTTTTCTCCTGGGGCCTCAAGAACACATTGAGTCCAGCTAAGCCAGTGTCTGCTCTGTTCATTGATACTATGGTAGTCAGTCTCTGTGTCCCTCAAGATCTTCTCAATCACTGCCACCTACTTAAAAACTCTGCCTAGGGGCTTCCGGACCTGGCAGTGGAGGAATCCTCTTTCTCCACAGAACATAATGAAAGTGGTAAAGAATGAATGACCCCAGAATAGCCCTCCAACAGCAATAAACGGAGAATTGGTAGATCAATATCCCAGCTGCCTCTCCTAGCACTGGGATAACTCTGAAGGGCCCTCCACACCACCTCTAAGAGTTTCCCCATTGAGGGTCAGATGCTTATCATGAAAACTGGTTTGACAATGCTTTTGACAATCCTTTTCTTGCTGTCTTTCCTTCCCTGCCTTACTTCCCCACTTCCCTACAAGTATTTCTTCAAATCACCTCCTAACTTCATCAAGATAAAAAGCTTCTGCACAGCAAAGCTAACAGTCAATAAAACAAAGAGGCAACCCAGGGAATGGGAGAAGATATTCTCAAATGACACTACAGACAAAGGGCTGATATTCAAAATCAATAAAGAAGTCCTCAAACTCAACACATACAAGCAGATAATCACACCAAAAAATGGGCAGAAGACATGAACAGACACTTCTCCATAGAAGACATACAAATGGCTAACAGACACATGAAAAAATTTCATCACCATTAGCCATCAGGGAGATTCAAACCAAAACCACATTGAGATACCACCTCACGCCAGTTAGAATGGCCAAAATTAATAAGACAGTAAACAACATGTGTTGGAGAGGATGTGGAGAAAGGGGAAGCCTCTTACACTGTTGATGGGAATGCAAGTTGGTGCAGCCACTTTGGAAAATGGTGTGGAGATTCCTCAAAAAATTAAAAATAGAGTCCCCCCCGACCCTGCAATTGCACTACTGGGTATTTACACTAAAGATACAGAGGCAGTGAAAAGAAGGACCATCTGTACCCCAATGTTCTTAGCAGCAATGGCCACAATCATCAAACTGTGGAAAGAGCCGAGATGCCCTTCAACAGACTAATGGATAAAGAAGATATGGTTCATATATACAATGGAATATTACATCTCCATCAGATAGGATGAATACCAACTTTTGTATCAACGTGGACGGGACTGGAGGAGATTATGCTGAGTGGAATAAATGAAGCAGAGAAAGTCAGTTATCATATGTTTCAACTTACTTGTGGAGCATAAGGAATAACATGGAGGACGTTAGGAGAAGGAAAGGAAAAGTGAATTGGGGGAAACTGGAGAGGGAGACGAACCATGAGAGACTGTGGACTCTGAGAAGCAATCTGAGGGTTTTGGAAGGGGGAGTGGGGGGTAGGTTAGCCTGGGGGTGGGTATTAAGGAGGCCACATATTGCATGGAGCTCTGGGTGTGGTGCATAAACAATGAATCTTGGAACACTGAAAAAATAAAATAAATTTTTTAAAAATCACCACCTAAATAAACAACCTACACTCCAATCCTGGCCTCAGGGTCTGTTTCTGGGGGAACTCAAATCAATAAAGGCAATATTGTATTTCTTTCAGCTACAAATACTTGTAAACAGCACATGGCCAATCTTGGTTGGCATGAAAAAGTTAGTTAAAGATTGTTAGCTTTGAGAAAATGCTCAAGGGAGTCTATTCCTTTTCTTTGACCAATCTACCAGGTTCCATTTTCTGCATTTCTCCAAAATATGCCTGTTTCCAAAGGAGATTCATATGTCCCATACACTTACTTCAAGGTAGCACACTGCATACTGGAAATTGATTAAAAACAGCAAAGCAGTTCAGTTTACATATTTAAGTAATAAAGTTCATGCCTTTTCCTAGTACAAATATTTGAGTCCTGAGTACAACAATGTAGCATGTATTAGAACTCTAATATATCTCATGCCAAGAAAACATCTTCACAGAGTTTAATTCTAATAATAAGGTAATACATTTAGTAATCATGGAATCCTGAATGCCAGATGTTCTCTCTGCTGGGTTCCCCTTGATGGTTAGCTATACCTTCATAAATATCTGGTTCATAACTGTTACACAGAGAATGAGACTATGGAAAGCAACTGTTATATGAGAAACATAAAAGTTTTTCCTGGAGGGAATTATATGCATGTTTTAAAGCAATAGAGTGAAAATTAAAATTAGCCAAGTTCAATATGAAAAAGGCAAGGGAGATAGGTAATGTCTGTTCCTGACGCTGAGTGGTCATCAGTGCTATCCTTGTGGGAAAGTAAATGTTTACCCAAGAGAAACCCAGTGGTTTCTAAGCAGGAGACAGAAATAGTAACCAGTTAATGCTTCTAATGTAGCAAACAGCTGAGCAAACTGAGATGACATAGGAAAGATCCAATGTTCCCTTTCAAGGTTATGGCATTATAATAGTAGACAATGGTAACATCTAACCAATTCCAAATTTCAGGATGTGGGTACATAGGGTCAGGGGCATCTGTTCATTTTCTCCATGGAAAACAGAAAATAGTTAAGGTTCTGATATTTTTAATGTAATCCATAATTTGAATCTATGCCCCTAGAGGGGAATGCCCATATTACAAAAAAGTACCAATATAGAGGTAACAACTCAATAAGAATTCAGTAGAGTCTCCTCTGTTCAAGGCACAGTGGTTAAAATTCTTATTTTCAACTTTCAATTTCTTCAGCTCTTTAAAAGGTAAAATTATTTGTCCATTATTCAAAAACCATGATTTTACTTTATACACATGAAACTCCAAACCCAAAGCAATTTCAGGGTGTTTATGTGGGGGGAGAGGAGGGAGGAGGGTGGGGGAGAATGACCAAAATCATAACACTTTAAAAACAAAAATTTTGGCTTCTAATAAAATCCTACTCCCATGACTAATGTAGGAGCCAAAAAAAAAAAAAAAAACAAAATACCTGAGATGTGATGTTGGTAAAAGGCAAAATGCTTTTTTTATTTACAAATTCATTGACACTTATTAGCCATTAACATGGTTTATTAATTTTCTTTTATTCTCAGTTTCTGACTTCTGACATTTCTCTTTGATAAAACATTTGCATCCATTTGTCACCAGAAACAAAATACACTTCAGTAAGCTACTAATTTGAACCCAACAATGAATCAGACACAGTTACACAAAGAAGAAAAAAATCAACACATCAGGAAGGGGCTGACCCCTGCAGGTCTATGTTAACCAGTCGTCACGGACTGAAAGCTTATGTCCCCCAAATTTATATGTTGAAGCCCTAACCCCCAAAGTGACTATATTTGAAGATGGGGCTTTCATGCAAGTAATCAATGTCAAATGAGATTGTAAGGGCGGGGCCCTAATCTATTGGGATTAGCATATTTACAAGAGGAGGAGAAGCCAAGAGACCTCTGTCTCTCTCCCAGCCATGTGAGGATGGCACAGTGAAAAGGCACCTGCAAGCCAAGAGTTCTCAATAGAAACTCAACTGTCTGGTATCTTGATCTTGGACTTCTAGCCTCCAGAACTGTGAACAATAAATTCCTATTAGTTAAGCACCCCCAGTCTGTGATATTTTGTTATGACAGCCTGAACTGACTGATATACCAATCAAGGAAACTGGCCCCAAGTGACAAATCACTGTCCTCAAAAATGAGATAGGAAAAGAAAAAGAGCGTAAGACACCTTCCACTTGTTCTGGTCTGAGGTTGTCACCAGTGTCATTTACACAGTGTATTTGGAATCTATCTTGGGGGGCCTGGGTGGCTCAAGCCATTAAGTGTCTGTCTTCACTCAGGTCATAATCCCAGAGTCCTGGGATTGAGCCCTGTGTTGGGCTCCCTGCTCAGCATGGAGTCTGCTTCTCCCTCTCCCTCTGCCTCTCCCACAGCTTGAGCACACACACATTCTCTCTCTCTCTCAAATAAATAAAATCTTTAAAAAAAAAAAAGGGGGGGGGGAATCCATCTTGAAGAGGAAATGCTAAACCTGTTTCTTCTGCTTTTAATTCCACACCTTCCAGAAACAGAACTACAAACCTATTCTTTGTCCCTCCTCTGGGGGTGAGAAAACCCCTCTATGACCTGCTACACCTGTGCCAATAACTACAGAGGAAAACCCAAAAGGAAGAAACAAAAGAAATCCCTTCCCAGAGTGACAATTTGTGTGACAGGGAACATTAACTTCACTGAGGTTCCTTCAGAAAGGAGGAGAAAATGTGGGAGAAATTCTATAGGTAGTTTTTGTTTAGCAACATTTATTGCCTTCCCAAACTTGAGAGAACACAAGGAATTAATCTTAATGGAACTTCAGGTTGGGGCATACTGTCTGGGTAAGAAAGACATATTTGCCCTTATCTTAGAACCAACTCTAGTTCTGGTTCCGAGTTCTTTACTGGGGTCCTGATTCCCAATTCTTCACTTCTCCTCCACGCAGGATTTATTGCAAGTCACAGATTAAAGCCAGTGGCAAAACCTGTGTTAGTTAAGTACCCAAGATGCATCCAATACAGTTTCTCCTTGACCAATTGACAGATTTTGACACAAATAATCAAGGGAAAGGTGATTTTTCAGTGCTCTGAAGCTCAGTCTTTCAAACAAAGGGGAACTTGCTCAATGACATTTCATTTTCTCATCATTTAGCCATGGTTAAATGCAGCTATTTTTGAAGAGCATTTCAAAGTCTATTGATGGACAAATTCTACTATTGATTGGTACTGACTGTAAACTCAAAGTTTCTCACCCAAATCCCTTTAATTAGACTTGAGTGTCACTCCTTTAAATGACCTTAGGGAAGACAAGGGAAAGAAACATGCCAAGGATAACTCACACAAAGAAAATTTACATCCTGTCTTTGTTTCCCTTTCTCTGGCACAGATACTAACTTTTTTTTTTTTTTTCTTCCTTGAGGAAAGTAGTGAGAATGTGAACAGCAGTCTGGATTTTTCTTGTTCTGTTACCATAATTAGAAAGTAGGATAAAATTATGCAGGAGCAGATTGAAGAGGAAATGTAGCTCAGCTTTTATATGAAATAGCTACCTCTTTTTAAAATTCAAAGGTTCTCTCTCTGCATGTATCTTTCATCTTTGAGTAGAAACTGTACTTCTTTTAAGTCGATTTTCAGGTTGAACAACAAATAAACTCTTTGAAAAGGTTCAAGCATTGGTGGGAAGTGTGTTCCTGACCACAAGCCACCATTGGCATGAAATATTCCCTGATACCTTGGTGTCGTTCTAGGGGAGACAGGTAAAAGACCACCACCCCATAATTACAGGACAAATACAGGATAAAGATCAGTTTGGGGTTAAAGAAACTAGCTAAATTGTTTTCACATTAATTGATAATGTGATGTATCAAATCACCCTTAGATCAATCATCCTATAAGAGGCCATGACACAGCTAATATTGGGAAGAATTAACGAAAATTCGTTCAGCAGATGCCCATTTTTTTATGTACCTGAGGAGCTATTTAAGGATTCAGTAGTATTTCCTCTCTGACACCTGCCTTTTCTTCAATTCTTTTCTTCCTTGAAGAAGAAAAAAGTGCTTTATACCAGCCTATATTCAAACTACAGTTCATTCACAGATAAGCATGTTAGGGTACAGAGAATTTCTGAATGTATGTGATTCTTGGGTTACCTGCGACAGAATCATCTGCAGTGGTTTTTAAAAATCTCACATTTATGGAGCCACACCAGACCCTGAGAATCAGAATCTCAGAGGTCAAGGCCATGAAATTAGAATTTTAAACAAACTCCCAGTGGAGTTCTTGGGTTGTCTAAAGTTCTGAGACCCTCTAAAGCAGGTCAAAATCTACTGTCATTAGGGTTTCATGAGTGGGCATTCCCAAGTCCAGCCACCTGGC
This sequence comes from Mustela erminea, assembly GCF_009829155.1. Lineage (NCBI taxonomy): Eukaryota > Metazoa > Chordata > Mammalia > Carnivora > Mustelidae > Mustela > Mustela erminea. Next base: position 118,519,697 of record NC_045619.1, read on the forward strand.
CCTTCTTTCTAGTTCCATACTCAACAGAGGTCATGCTGCTCTACTCTTAACGTCTTTCAGAACTCCTGTGATAATCTCCCCACTGACTGGCTCACCATCATCTCCCCACCCCAATAAAATCTCCTGCTTAAGAATCTGTAGTAGATGGTAATATGCAGCCCAGAATGCAAAGACTGATTTCTGGCCTGATTTCCTACATTTCCCTGTACTCCATCTATCTAAATTCCCAGAATGGCAGGTTACACTTCCAATGCCAGTGATGTCCACGTCCTTCCTTTGGTTCTTGCTCATCTCTCTACTGGACATCCCCTCCCCCTGGCCCTCTTCTTCAACTCTCCAATGTGTCCTCGAATGTCAGCCTGAGTCCTCCCAGGAAGCCAGGATCTGTTTCTTCTTTGAACCTCTACAGCATTTTGTTGACACCTATCTTTGACTCTCACTCACCTCACTCACCTCATCTGGCCTTGTTCTTTCTGGCTTTATGTATTCAACTAGCCCACACTACACCTCCTTGAACGAAGGAGATCTCTTACCAGCTTCTTCCTACCCTCTAACATGGGGTCTGAATACAGCAGACCCCCCCCCCCACTAATACTTACTGGATTGTTTCACAGACTCACTCTTCCCTCTCTTCGCGATCATCAAGACTGGGTTACTGGGTTTGTACGTCCCGGTTCTATTTGTGCGGTCCGTGCCCACCAGTGCACTGCTACCATGAGCCTTTTGTAGCCATGTGCCTGGACTACCACCTGGGGCTCCCTACCTCCTGCCCCAATTCTAATCCCCTCCCACCCATCGTTGTTCACCAGGAAATGTTTCTTGAGTATCCGTCCAGGTCCTGGAAAACAGCGGTCTCATCCTCTCAAGGCGTGGCATATTTAAATAAATTCACAAAGCTTTGGGACAGAGAAAGAGGACATTTTATATGTGGGACACTAAGAAGGGTCCACCTCAAATTCAAACTGCTGAGTGTGAGAGCCCAGGGCACGAGCCCTTTTGGTTCTAAAGAGCTATTCTGCATATATTAAGGTTCTTCTTTCCCCCAAACATTCCTTCCAGTATATCACACTCATTTTCCATTACTTCCTATTTTATTCCTACCAAGCGTGGTCTTTTGTTATGCAGCCCCACCCCATTCACCCAACCTTGCTTCCAGCATCTTCCACATAGACTCTCCTCAGCCAGCCTTCACTCAGTTCCTTGCTGCCCAGTGCTCTTCCATTTCTCCCTCCAGGCCCTCAACACCAAGCTAACCCACGTGTCTCTTAAAGTCCCTGACAGCTCTCACTCTGGGAGCTTTGTATTGCCACGCATGAAAAGGTAAATTACAGAGCTTAGCAATTGGATACTCCTTTTTATTTGGCCCTTAACCATTCAAGTTTTCTATGTTGATTTCTCAATCTGTTTGTAAAGTCACTGAAGGTAGGGACCATGTCTTATCAGTTTTGTTGTATGGCCCTCCTCATTTTATTTTTATTTATTTATTTTTTTTTTTAAAAGATTTTATTTATTTATTTGACAGAGAGAGATCACAAGTAGGCAGAGAGGCAGGCAGAGAGAGAGAGAGAGGAGGAAGCAGGCTCCCCGCTGAGCAGAGAGCCCGATGCGGGACTCGATCCCAGGACCCTGAGATCATGACCTGAGCCGAAGGCAGTGGCTTAACCCACTGAGTCACCCAGGTGCCCCAATAAATTCCTTCTTCTTTCTCTTCTTTTCTTCTTTTTTTAAATGACTTTCAATTTTTTTTTTTAAGATTTTATTTATTTATCAGAGAGAGAGAGGGAGAGAGAGCGAGCACAGGCAGACAGAATGGCAGGCAGAGGCAGAGGGAGAAGCAGGCTCCCTGCCAAGCAAGGAGCCCGATGTGGGACTCGATCCCAGAACGCTGGGATCACGACCTGAGCCGAAGGCAGCTGCCCAACCAACTGAGCCACCCAGGCATCCCGGCCCTCCTCATTTTAAACAATTATCAAAACTCAATATATATTAATGGGTTATATCCCAATCCCAGGTATCTGTTTACTAAACATGTAAGGTGGCTTCTTCGTGCTTTCTGTTAAAATTAATGTAGTATGTGAGAAGTGCAATAAACCATTTTCTCAGTGGAACTAGAAGAGGAGGGAGCAATCTGGGGAAGGGAATGAAATTTGGGTATAATTCTTGGGATATAAAATTAAAAGGCCATCTGCCTTTGAGATGCAGCAGATGCGTAATTGATATTCACTGCTCATTTGCCACTTGAATTTTGCAGACATTTAATGCTATAATTGTTTATACAGTAAGATTCTAAATACCCTTTAGAGAATAGTTAACTTTTCTTATAATCCTTCTATTTCTTACCAGCAGATAAGAATTGGTGCTTATATTCCTAGGGCTTTGAAAGTAGAATTTTTAAAAACAAATTTACATAGTGGCCTTTTGAAGATAGTAATACGACAATATCTATAAAAATTTTAAGTGGCTTACCCTTGATTCAGTACTCTCTCCCTAGGAATGTATTCTATGGGACACTCAAGCCATCTGCACAAAGATGGAAGCACATGAACGCTCACTGCAGGACTGTCTGTAAATACAGAATGTTGAAAATTGCCTCATGTTCATTAATAAGAGATTAACTAAATAATTATGAGTAATTCATACAATATAATATTATACAACCTTTAAAAAGAATGAGGTAGCACTGTAAGGATTGACAAGGAAAGATAGTGCATATAGGTACAGAAGGATACACAAGAATCTAAAAGATGAAGGAACTAGGGTGGCAGGCAATTATTTACATGTACGTATATAACATGTAAAAATATTTTTATTTTAAAAAATCAGCCAAACAATTAATTTACAAATAAAATGGTGTTAGTAAATGAAAGGATTCAGAACCAACAATCGAATGGCCAGATATCTACCAAGAGCTTTGAAAATATCTTCACCATATTGCCTGTTTGTCTATATACTCATAATTAAGATTCTAATATTTAAAAAAGACACAGTGTTTATTCCATCTCTCCTTTCTCCCCTGTTGTTCCCCAGATTCCATTTCATAACTGTCATCCTTGGATTTGGACTCGTGTCCTGACTGATGTTGCAGAGGATGCTGTCAACCGTGGCAACAGGGATGAAATAGGCTTAGGTTTTGTACGAACCACTCTTTCATATAGGCCACTTCTATAGAATAATAGTTTTATTTTAAATATTTTGATAACTTCCTAAAAATCTCATGTACTAAATGAAACACTGACCTAGTCTATTCTCTTTACAAACTTGTCTATGTCCACACTTACCCTTAGCAGGTATTTTTTTGGTTCACTACATAGCAGCCAATACCCTGAGCTTTCTTCTCTATTGCAAGAGCCTAAAAACGTCAGCTGCTCTCTTCCCTAGCCTCCCTTACAGCTGGAATGCTCTTGTGTGTTTCTCAGGATTCTTTGCTGCAGACAACAAGATGACTCAAATTAGCATAAGTAGAAAGGCATTTATTACAGGGTACTAGGTAGTTTAAGAATTGGGGGAACCAGGTGGTGGGTACTGGAGAGGGCACGTATTGCATGGAGCACTGGGTGTGGTGCAAAAATCAATGAGTACTGTTACGCTGAAAATAAATTTAAAAAATAAAAATTAAAAAAAAGAATGTATGGGAAAACCAGATAACCAAGGTCATTCCCCACAGACCAAGATGAATGCCAAAGCACACCTTGAGACCATCAGGGCAAAGACCGCATAGCATCACCCAGTCACCACCACTGACCCTAGACACTGACCACAGGAACCTCCACAAAAGCTGGTCCCAAAGGACCTAACATGTTGCCACCTTGCTCTCAAGGACATCTGATCTGCAACTGCCACTTTAAGTCATTCATTTCTCTTTTCCTGCTCTGGTGCCAGTGAGCTTGCTTGGTGGAAGTCAGGTCACATGCAGGGAGGTTGGGAAATGCATTGTTTAGATCCCCAGCCTCTACAGTTTAGACTTTGTGGAGAGGGATTGTGGGTGGGGGCTGAGTGAACCAGTCTGCTACAAGTCACATAAGTAACTCTGTTCTGGCCAATTAAAAATAATGGGATGTGTCCTGGGGAACTTCTGGGAGAAATTTTCCTCCTTGATAGAAATAAAAAGACACAGGAGAGCTCTCTTTACTGTTCCTCTTCTTTTTGCCTTTGGACACAGGAATAAAGGATGTGACGCTTAGAGCTTCACAGTAGCCTCTTGGAGCCAGGGAAGGGGGAGGTGTTGCCCACATTCCCTCCCATCTCCTTATATTGCTCATCTTTCAGAATCTCTGAGCCTCTTTCCTTGAGTCTTTAACAATCCTCTTGCTTTCCCCATCTCTGAAATACCCTCCTTGTTTCTTCCCACTCCTCAGGCTACTATCCGATGTCTCTGCTCTCAATTTCCTGTGTTCCCCTCTCTGTTTACTTGCTCACCTCCTATTCCCTCTTCATTCACTTGCAAACTGGCTCCTGATTTTATTCATAAGCCCACTGCTGCCATCCTGACTGGCAAATCTGGTAAGTATTTTTCAGTTTTTAACTTCCTTAATTTTTCTGATGCACTTGATAGTCATGATCACCACTCCTCTGTCTTTCTTGAAGAGAAATTCTCTTGTCATCCAAGACAGTATATAACCCTGGACCTCCTTCCACCTCTCTTTCTTTCTTTGCCTCTTATGTGGGCTTTCCTTCCACTCCCTACCCTTCCATTGCCTCATGCACGGTTCATGGCTTCCCCTGCTCTGCACTCCCCAGGTGGTCTTCATCCTCATATTGTTCTGTTATCCTGCTGTCTGCATACTGATGATTCTAAATATGTATGTCCAGCCCAGAAATCTTCCCCAGCTTCACACACATACACCAAACCATGGCTAAGCCCCTCCACTAGAACGTCTTGCAGGCCCCTCAGAAGAACCTGTCCAAAACGAAGGTGTCATTACTCCATTTATTTATTTATTTAACTGTCTTATTTATTTATTTATTTGAGAGAGAGACAGAAAGAGAGGGAACACAAGAAGCGGGAAGTGTGAGGGGGAGAAGCAGGGTTCCCCACTGAGCAGGGAGCCTGATGCGGGGATCGATGCCAGGTCCCTAGGATCATGACCTGAGCCAAAGGCAGATGCTTAACAACTGAGCCACTCAGGAGCCCCGTCATTACCCCTTTTAAACCTGTTCTTCGCCTGATTGCCACCTGCTTCCTTACTTAACATCATGATCTGAGGTCAGCCTCGACTCCTCCTCTGTCTCACATTTCCAATCAAAATCTAATCAGCTGCTGATTTACCTCATCATTTCTTACTCATATTCCTACAACAGTTTTCTACACACCATTGGCAAAATGGATTATACAAATGCAGCATGATTATTTCATTCTCTTGTCCCAAACTGTTCAGACGTCTTCCAGTATCTACAGGATATGGCTCAAGCACCTCAGCAGAGTGTAGTCCTTCCTTATCTCTCTAACCTTGCCCCTCCCTGTCCCTGCTTTGGATTTTAGTGCCGGAACTTCTTAACTCTTTGACTTGTCTGAAATATATCTTTCAACTGTATGATCCTTTACATTTACCAATAGTTTTTAACTCTGCCTGAAGCCCTCCCTTTATCACCTGGTCTGTGCCTTCAAGCTCAGGTACTACTTCTTAGATGCCTTTACTCACTCAACAAATCATTGGCACTTACTATGTGCCAGGCACTGAAAGAATCAATGGTGAACAAGATATAGTTCCTGCTCTAAAGGAACTTACAATCCACTTACTGACCTCCTTCATCCTCCAATTCTGGGTTGAGTAGGTTGAGTGCCCTATTCTGTGCTCCAGTTATAGATACTATAGGCTGTTCATGCAGCAACCACACTCCCCTTCTTCCCCCCCACCCCCACCCTTTTATGTAAGCTTCAGCAGTAGATACTTTTATTCCAAGCTTCAGCAGTAGATACTGATACATCAAATCAAGCATGGTGATTCCATGTCTCCCGGCTACTGATTAGTTCAGGATCTCACGCTTAAGCCAATCAGTGCCTGGTTTTCCTCTCAAGAGGGGAGATTACTTGAGTTGGCCCACTTGAAAAGAAAGGAAAAATTCCTGTTCCTATTTTAGGAAAGATATTTCTTTTCTCCCCCAGACTTGAACAAAGAAGCATACTGAGCGGTTCCTGTTGGCAGCCATCTTGTGACAAAGCCCACAGACAAGAGCAGAGCCCAAAGATTTAAGGGGGTTGGAGGTGAGAGTGGGACCAGAGGCATACTCTAGAACTGGCTTCACCTCTGGACTCAATATACAAGCTAAAGAATTTCCCTATTTTAAATCCTGTTTGAGCAGGGAGTCATTACAAATGACTCACCTCCATCTCCCACTTGAATATCTCATCCCTGCCTTTTCCTCCATTCCCACTGGGCCACCATTAGCTCAAGCCCATGTTATTGCTGGCCTGGATGACTTCCATATCTTCTTATACGGGTTCTCCTCAGATCATCCCTTCTTTGAATCGACTCTCTATATTACTTGGATAGTGATATTTCTGCATCCCTATGCTGATCATGTCATTTCCTGCTTCATATCATTAATGTCTATTAGTAAGTTCATGACAAAGTTCAAACTCATTTATTCAGAGTACAGTTTGGGTCTGTCCCTAGCTGGGATTTTGTCCTCCTCTCCTCTATTCTTTTTTATCTTCCCTATTCAAAAATGTTACATAGTTGTTGGAACACGTAAATCTCTCATTTGCATTTGTGTATGTTTTCCCTGTAGCTGGAACTCCCTACCATCATCTACCTATCCACCTCTAATCCGTCAAATCTTACCTGAAACAGCAGTGCCAGGTAGAGATTCTTGCTCTGTGCTCTCACATTCTATAGCACTTTGATGTCTTCTTTGTCATAACATTTATCTCACTGTGTTGGAACTCTTTGTTTATTAAGGCCTTTCCAACTAAACTCTAAACTTCTTGAGAGCAGGGACCAGGTGGTATTTACACATATGTCTACATATCCTCATTATGCTTCCCATAATGTCTCTCTGATTGCAACCTACCATAAGTGACTTTTTAAAAAAGAAGAGAAGGGGATGGGAGGAGAGGAGAGGAGAGGAGGGAAGGGAAGCTTCAAACTGTCCTGCCCTCGGTGTTTCATGCCTTTGGAGTGTGTATTAAAAAGGCTGCTTTGTTCAGTAATTGTGGGGAACGGGGAGGAAACAAATAGTTCCCGATACAGGTAATGTTCGTGTTCCCAACTGTAGCAGCATATGGCATTAGTTGTAATGGCCTAACATAAAGCATTCCCAGACAATATTAATGACCAACTAGGTTAATGACCGAAGACTAAGCCTCAGGCCATGAACGCATTCTCCTTGTCATTAATCCCTGGAAAATGACCTCAGCTGTGTTCATTACAGCTCAATTATGCTCACACTCCTCACGAGGAAAGAAGCATTTCAGCCTAATACCAAGCTATGTCCCTTCTTTTACTTTGACACACGGGCAATAAAGATACAAAACAAATTATGAGTCCAAACACAAGGCATGGAAAGGAAGCAACACTACAGTTTATTAACTCCCAATCATCAGCTGGAACTAAACCAGAGAAACTTTGAGGTCACAGAGAAGGCAGATCTGACCATTCATGATTCACACCTTCTCTGGGTGTTCTTTTTTTTTTTTAAGATTTTATTTATTTATTTATTTGACAGAGAGAGAGAGATCACAAGTAGGCAGAGAGTCAGGGGGAAGCAGGCTCCCCGCTGAGCAGAGAGCCGGATGCAGGGCTCGATCCCAAGACCCTGAGATTATGACCTGAGCTTATTATTATGACCTGGCAGAGGCTTAACCCACTGAGCCACCCAGGCACCCCTCTGGGTGTTCTTTGAAGGCATAACTGAGAAACGCTAAACATGTTACTTTTTAGATGTTTAGAATTTGAATAAAAATTTAAAAACTCAAAGGTAACTTTCTGCCAATAGGCAAAAATATTAAAACTGGGATTCTTCCAATACCAACTTATCATTCAATCAATAGTTATGGAATTCTTCCTCTGAGCAAATTTCCATAGCCAAATTGTGAATAATTCAAAAAGGATAAGACCCTCAAAGTCCATGAAATTAAATTACACAGAATGAACACCCATTGTGGTAGCTTTAAACATATCATAAAATACGTTAGTACCCTTTCACCAACAGGTAGGGTCTAAATCCTCTTCCTTCCAATCTAGCCTTAGTGACTTGTTTGTAACAAAGAAAATGCATCAGAAGCAAATCTGTGTGACTTCTGAGGCTACCTCACAAAAGGTCATACAGCTTTACCCTGGTAGCTCAGATACTTGGTTTTGGGCCCTGAGCTACCATGTAAGCTGTCTAGCTTCCTCAAAGCAGCCATATTGTGAGGAAGCCCAGGTCATGTGGAGTTTTCCTACGTAAGTGCTGTGGTCCAGCTGATTGCAACACCCAGCACCAGCCACATCAGTGCAAATGCCTCCAGGAGATTTCAGACTCCAGCTGTTGTGTCATCCCAGACTTTCACTCTTCTCAGGTGAAGCTCCACACATTATAGAGCAAAGACAAGCCATTCTCACTGCCACCTATTTCAAGTCCTGGCCCACATAACTGGTGAGCCTAACAAAATGGTTGTTTTAAGTCACAGATGCAGAGTAGTTCCTATGCAGCAGTAAGTAGTAAGCAGAAGACACACCCAACAGATAATGGTGCTTGGTAAGAGGTGACATGTGCACATTCCCAGCCCAGTTGTGCCCTACAAGAACATGGGAGGAGGTACAGTTATCTAATGAAATTGCATTTAACCTGCATCTAGTGAAAAATCTCTGAGGCTGCTTCAGTTAGGCCATGTGGTACATTTAATGTGAGGAAAATTAATGCCCAAGTCAAGGTAATACAGACCTGGTACAAACGTGGCCTGTATCACAAGATAATACGAACTCTTTCTGACCATGGCTTTTAGAACACCCCTTGCACAGGTGTAGTCTTCTGTTCTTTTCTCCATACAGTCTTTCTTCAGGATTCCTGGGTTCCTAATCTCATTCTCAGATCTGCCTCTCCAAATCTAATCACTGACCTAAGTGACCATGATCTCCAACTGCCCATCAACCATCTCTGCTAGGAAATCCCATTATTTCTTCAATGCCTTTAACTTGGTGTTCCTACATTAACTGCAGCCCTTTTAACTGCAAATTGTATATCCCACCCTGATGCTGTTCCTGTACCACTCCCTACAGCTCTGAAATCCAACACTCTGTAATCCTGGCTGGCTCCTCCCTGTGCCTGGGCCCCACTAGCAATCTATCCTATGGTCTTGATGATGCTGCCTTCAGAACATCCCTTGAATTCATCCACTTTCCTCTTTTCCCACGGCCACCACAATGCTGCCTCTTCATCTTCCACCTGAGTTAATCCATTTGACCAAACTGAATAGCCATTCTTCCTCCCATATCCCCAATGCACCTTGAGTACCATCACCAGATTAAAATTCCCAACCCCCACACTAGCTAAGTCAGTCCCCATTAAAGAACGCAAAGTCTCGTAAATTCCTATGGCTCCAATCCAGGTACTCATGGGACCATTTGCAATGTCTTCCCTCATTTAGTCCTAACTTGCTCCACCTGAAGTCCTCACTTCCATAATGCAAATCCTCTCCTGCCAAGCCCTCCTTCCCACCCCCACCTCTACCCTCATCTGATCCCCACCACAGCGGTTTATTATTGTTTCCTCCTGAATCTCCCTCATTATGTTGTTCCTTTTCCCAGAAAGATACTCTCTCCCTTTCCTCCCCCACCAAAAATAAATGTACCCTAAACTAAGAATATATCCAAAGGAAATGAAAACAGGATCTCTAAGAGATACATATATATTCTCATATTTATTGCAGCATTACTCACAATATCCAAGACATTGGCTAACCACAACAACCTAGGACATTGACTAACCAAGACAATCTAACTGCCCATTTATGGGGGAATGAATAAACCAGATCTCTCTCTCTTCCTTTCTCTCTCTCTCTCACACACACACTCACACACACACACAATGGAGTATTACTCAGCCACAAGAAAGAAGGAAATTCTGCCACTTGTGATAAAACGGGTGGACATTGGGGACATATTCCTAAGTGAAAAAGTCAGAGAAAGACAAATACTGTATGATATCATTTATATGTGGAATCTTAAAAAATGAAACTTACAGAAAGTAGAATGGCAGTTACTAGGGACCAACAGTGCGGTAAATGGGGAAATATTGGTCAAAGGTACAAACCTGCAGTTAGAAGATGAACAGGTTCTGGGGATCTAATCTAATCTAATCTAATTTGGGTGACTAGAGTTAACGACATACTTGAAAGTTACTGAGAGAGTAAATTTTAGATTTCTTTGCACAAAAAAAGAAATGGTAAATATGTACCTGATGGAGGTGTTAGCTAATGTTAAGGTGGTAATCACACTGCAATATGTCAATGTAACAAATCAATATGCTGTACACCTTCAATTTACCCATAGTATATGTCAATCACATCAGTACAGGTGGAAATCTGCACCTTTCTACTAGCTTAATGTCCTTTTCCTCCACAGACCCTGTCATAACTAGATCTCTAGGTCTCCCTCCCCTATCCCTCCCAGACCACTCCTCTGAATTCCTTTCTACACACTGTTGGTACCATGCCCTATAATGGGGGAGCCCATTTTCTCTCACAAGGTCAGTGTTTCCTTTAGGTACATTTCTTTTGTGATATGTAAGCTCTGGAGTAAGACCCATGTGTCTTAGGATGGTTCTGTGTTAAGCAGCCAGAAGTAATTAAGCAATATTTTAATTTACTGATTGTATTTAATACAGTGCAAGGTGCTGGGATGCAATAAACTCCCACAGGTCCTATGGCTTCTACCTTGACTGGAATGTCCTGCCCACAACTTTCCACCACTATCTCTTTCTTGCCAGTCACCCTTCAGTTTCTTCAGAGAAGGCTCCCTTGATCACCCACTTTAAAGTTGTCACTCAAGCATTGTCTCCCCATCATCACTTAGAATTTGCTCTAGAACAATTACCACTCCCTGATATTTCTGTGTGTTTTTAGTGTACTTACTTTTTTTTTTTTTTTAATTTCTCCCCAGGTAAGTAAAAGGACATCAAAAACCTTGTCTGTCCTGTTCACTTTATTATACCCTTCATGTTAAAATAGTGTCCAGAAGATAGTAGGTGTTCAATAAATATTTGCTGAATGAATGGACAAGAAATACTCTATATTGTTGATGTGCTCACATTCTATTAAGGAAAACAGGTACAAAAGTCAAATGTCATATAGTAGTGTTAGCAATAAGTGAAATGATAGAAAATATAAATATAAGTGATTCCTTCCTTCCTCAGGAAGAAGTGAGGAAGTGGAAAGAGCATTTTCAAAAGTACATAGGCTTGAACCAACATGATGTTTCTGTGGGGCAGGGGCCAACTTGGTCTTTCTTGGGAGCAGGAACAGACCAACACTACGAAGGCACCAATTCTCAGGAGTGGTGGGAGATACAGCAGCGCATGGAGTTAGATAGGGAGGCAGAGGTTGGAGGTGAAGTGACTAATATGTATGTTAAAAAGCTTGATCACTTTGTAGTGTATACAGATATAAAGTTATAATTTTGTACATCTGAAACCCTATATACTACTATATACCAATTTTACCTCAATTAAAAAATAAAAAGCTTGGGGCACCTGGGTGGCACAGTGGGTTAAAGCCTCTGCCTTTGTCTCAGGTCATAATCTCAGGGCTTAGGTCATGATCTCAGGGTCTTGGGATCAAGCCCCGAATCAGGCTCTCTGCTCAGCAGGGAGCCTGCTTCCCTCTCACTCTCTGCCTGCCTCCCTGCTTACTTGTGATCTGTCAAATAAATAAATAAAATCTTTTTAATAAATAAATAAATAAAAAGCTTGAGGTTTATCCCATGTATAATCAAGTACAATCAGGATTTTAGACCTTCATTTTAGAAGAAAATAATAGATCTAATTAGTAGCAAAATCAGAATTTCATTTTATAAATATCACTCTGGAACATATACAGAGGATGGACATAGGGAAAAGAGAACAGAAGCAGAGATCCAGGTGGAAGAGATTGTAAACTTGATCTAGACAGGGAGAGGGGCATGGGCAGGAGGGGCCAGATTACAGAGAAAAGAGGGAGCAGAGACAACAGAACCCGGAGATAACTGGACAAGGTGGATGAGGAAGAAGAAGGAGTCAATGGTGAGTTCTCGGATGATAGGCAAAAAGGTATTACCACCAATGGAAGACATGCAGACCAAGAAGAAGGTCACAATTTCTCCTTGGGGTGAACTGAGTTTGAGGCATCTATGGGACATACAGGAAGATAAACCTGATAAGCATTTGGATTGCTAGTCATGAGAAACCTGGGGGCAAGGCCTGAGCCAAAGACATGATTAGGGAGTCATGAGTGTACAGATGAGAGTTAAAACCATGGGCATACATGACATTGCTTGGGGAGTGGAACTCGATCTACTGCTCAGGAAACGGCTTCTCCAGGTCTGGATTGAGAGACTAGCATTTCAATGTCCAGGATTATAAAAAGCACTCATTAGTAGGAAACATGGGTGGCAGGCCAATGTTACCTTGACATTGGATTTTAGTCTTCTTATACTGTATATATACCATGGTTTTAGTCAAGCATGTTTCCAAGACCTTTGATTATGACCAGGCTAAATACCATATGTTCCATTTGACTTCCTACTTTGGCATAGAATTCAATGAGATACTGTTACCTGCACTAGTAACATATGCTCTCTAAATGACTATTAAACTTTGCAAAGCAGCCAGACAATTAATTTTTAGCAGAGATGCACTAATAGCCACCCAATCATGTATAGCAGCCTGAATGGCATGCATTTTGTATTTGCCAGAGAGAACATATTGTAGCCCATATTTCAGTCATCTTCCCTCAGAGGTTAAGAAAATTTTGTTAGTTAGTCAAGACAGGAATGCAAATTTAAATTTGCTCATGATCGGAACAATTCACCTGATCCTAGGAGCATCTGTTTTTCTAAAACAACTGACGGATTGTTCAAAGTGGTCACTGACTGTTCAGACACCGAGATGCAGAGAGGTTTGGGCAACTTCTCCTTTTAGATTGACTGTGGCTCATTCAGGAATCCAATGAGGTGAGTTTGGGTGGATGGTAGTTTCATATCATGTTAACATAACGTGAACAATTGCTAATACTGACTGCATATTTACTTTGATCCAGGAACAGTGCTAAGTACTTTACCCGCATATCTCATTGAATTATCCCAAATCTTACATGGCAGCTATTATTATGCCACTTTACAAATGGTGAGACATTTTCAATCTAGAATAAACTAGACAATTGGGCTTTTCCATTTGTATTTATTTTGAGGGAAACTGAATCAACGATTTAGGGTTCACTGATGCCTTTACCCACCTGACCAGTTTTATAGGAGCCCTATACTGGTATACAAGATATAAAGACTGCTAATGAGTATCTGTTGTGTTTACCTTGCTAGGATTCATTCCTCCTTGCTCTTTTCCTTCTGGAACTCTTCTATAAAGAGTTCTTTTTCCAATCAAGTACAAGAGCTTTTTTCCTTCTGGAACCTTGCCTTCCCACTCCCTGTTGATTCAGGTGGAGTTATCAGCCAACTGACACTCCTCCTTTCTCCTTACAAATCTAGACATAGAAGCCAACCTGCTGGGTCAGCGAACCCATCTCTGGACCCAGTGACTGGCCAAGAGCAAAACCTATTACCCAACAGTGCCAAACAGATGTTAAGAAATCCCTTTGTAAGGAAAGTCCTGCTCTTTTATCTGGGCCCACTAGCTCCAAGGACAAGTAATCCTGGAGCTGCTGGAAGAAAGAATCTGCTAGAGCCTAAAGACATGGAGAGAGGCAGGGAAACAGGGTCTGAACTCTGTCACCCAAAGTCCTCAGTCCAGCTTCTCCTGGAACCACTTCCATCCCTGGACTCCCCATTTACATCAGTCAATACATTTCCCCTCCATGTTAAGATTGGTGTGAGTTGAAATCTGTCACTTAAAATTAGAAAGACATAAAATGAAATAAAAATATAGTCAGCAAAAAATTATCTAAGAGAGGGAGTATGACTCATTGATTTTAAATTTCACCCTCTGAGACAGATAAATTTGTACATTGCACACTAACTATAAATATTATTAATATCAGGATTTCAGACATATTCATTAGGAAATTTCACTTTAGAAGATAAAAAATTCAGTTTAAGAAGGATTTTACCTACTGACTTAGATATAACAGTTACATAAACATTTTCCAGGGATGTTTTGACAATCAACCAACTTTAAATAAACAATAAAAGTAAATGATACTAAGAACCCATCCTACTATAGACCTGAACATCCAGGACCCCTGTCTGGATCCCACTCTGTTCACAGTGTTTTAGATGGCTATGCTCTGTATTAACACATAATTATTATCCTTTGAATTTCCATAAAGGTGGTCAATTTTCATATGTATGAGCTAACCATTATGGAAACCATTACAATTAGCCAAGTCATCTTGGGCAAGCCATTTACTATTTCTGGATCTCAGCTTGATGTTATAATAGAAAGATATAGTATCTGTCCTGACAGCATGCACAAAAGCACTTTGAAAAATATAAGGATTATTATCATTAATTCAAGAACAAGATTCCCCAAGACAGACTTTAATTTTATCCTATGCTTTTTGCCTTTTGTAATCTGGAGAAAAATCTATGGTTTTAGTAGAAACTCCAAATAGATACCTGTCACAGGTCAAATTTAGAGGAAAATGAGGTTGTAGTTATACAACTAGGACTTTTGTCACACCCTTAGCCTGCTTTTCTGCCCATATAAGACTTTGTCACCTCTAGAACTCTGTCCAAACCAGTCTACTTTCTAACTCCCAACAAAGTCTGGACTCCATCCTAATTCGTTCACTCATCTCACCTCAGATTCATTCTCATCTACCCTTTAACGTGTAACTAAGCTTGAACCAGTTTCCCCACTCTGATAGGGAGTGCACCCCAGGGCTTATTTGGTTACAGATTATGCACTGTCTCATTGCAGTTCTCATGTGATTCTCTGAAGTTGTCCTATAAATTCCTTGTTATAATTTCCATGTCTCTACCTTGTCTTTCCAATTAGTTTTTAAGTTCGCTAAAGCTAGTGACTACCTTGTATTCTTCCTGCACAGAGTACATACTCAGCAAGTATTTGTTGGTTGATTAATAAAGAAAATTTCCAAGTGAGGAAAATATCTGAGGAAAGAAGAATCAATAATAAAATGAAATGAGGGGCACCTGGGTGGCTCAGTGGGTTAAGCCGCTGCCTTCGGCTCAGGTCATGATCTCAGGGTCCTAGGATCGAGTCCCGCATTGGGCTCTCTGCTCAGCGGGGAGCCTACTTCCCTCTCTCTCTCTCTCTCTCTGCCTGCATCTCTGTCTACTTGTGATCTCTCTCTCTCAAATAAATAAATAAAATATTTTTAAAAAATGAAATGAAATGAAACTAGAGAGATAAAGTTTTACAAGAACAGATTATCAACTGGAATCTATTCAAAACAGACCAGAGACCTAGTCTATTCTTAGTCTACTCAAAGGAATCCCAGAAATCGGAAATCAAATTTTTAGAAATGGAAAGAATCTTCAAGATAATTTAATTCACATCCTTCATTCACTGAAAATAATCACCCACTAATTTCTCTGACTTATCAATGGAAATTTTTACATATTTAATTTTGCTATTATAAAACTTGACTCTTGGCAATTTTCTTAGAAACGGAGTCCAAGAGAATGCAACCTTGAGAACACAGGAAGTCTCATAGATAGAAAAAGATTTCTTTTTCTTAGAATCAAACCAGATGTCTTGAGCCAAATGTATGGTATCAACTTCTAATTTAAATTATAACATGGAAAAGAATAAAGATAAATAAGAAAACATCACTACTTACCTAGTGCAGAGTGGCTCAGAAGTAAGACCCCCCGAGGGGCTAAAACCAAAGTGTTAGAAGATCCTGGTGGCCAAGTTCTTGAGCTTTGACATGGTATCAAAGAAAGCCCTGGGTTGAGTATCAGAAACCCTGATTTTGAGACTTTGCCCCATCAATTTCAGTTATGTGACCACTGACAGTTTTTCAGATTCCGATTATCAAAAATTTCTGTCTTAACACCAGGATTGTTGAAGGGATTAAGTGAGATAATATATGTCAAGATAATTTATATGAAAGCATAATTTGCATTATTGCCTGGCTAGCTAAGTTACATTAAAAATATTTTAATCTAGCTGTCTGAGCTTTCAGAATCTAAAAGCCAAACATCCTAATACCACCTCTGTAGCCTCTTGGTTATACATCTCTAAGCTATCATTAGAGAAATGATCAACAAGTCCCTGGCTCTAGCACATTCCAACCCTTAAAGAGTTCCCTAAACTCATGTGATTTCAGCAAAAGACACATAGCCAAGAGCTTCCTGCTCTATAATTAGTCACATCAGGCTGGAAGCTCCCCACAATGTGGTGAACACAACACTGTCTTTTCTTGCTTCCCAAGATTTCTGCAAAGATAGAGGAGGCAGGCTTTTCAATGGCCTGTTAGGTGGTCTTTACCACCAGCACCTGACCTCGCTCTGAATCCACCCTTCCTTGGTTGTTTGAGGACCTCCATCTTGCATGGACACTCCTCTTCCTCCCACCCTGACTCTTCATTGGAAGAATCAGTGAAATCCACCCACCTCAGATGGTCAGCATCTGCTTACAACCCAGGCCCCCTTCCAATGCCCCACAGTCTGCACCAGCTTAGAAAGTTACCTTATGTACTTTCCAAAAGTCACCTGCTCTTGTCCAACAGAATAAATCAGGCTCCCATGGGATAGGACTCCAGACAGCAGAGTGTGAACAAACCCAGATGATCACCTCTTCCAGCAAATAATATCAAACACTTTTTCTGGCATAAAAGCCATACAGATGGGAACAATTCCACCATCTTTTTAAAAATTAATTATTTTTTATTAATATATAATGTATTATTTGCCCCAGGGATACTGGTCTGTTAATCGTCAGGCTTACAAATTTCACAGCACTCACCATAGCACATACCCTCCCCAATGTCCATAACCCAACCACCCTCTCCATACTCCACTCCCCCCAACAACCCTCAGTATGTTTTGTGAGATTAAGAGTCCCTTATGGTTTGTCTCCCTCCCAATTCCTTCTTGTTTCATTTTTTCCTTTTCTACCTCCCAAACCTCCCATCCTGCCTCTCAAATTCTTCATATCAGGGAGATCATATGATAACTATCTTTCTCTGATTGACTTATTTTGCTCAGCGTAATACTAGTTCCATTCATGCCGTTGCAAATGGCAAGATTTCATTTCTTTTGATGGCTGCATAGTATTCCATTGTATACATATCTTAAAAGCAACACTGTCATAGGGTACAAATAAGACATAACGCTGAATAAAGCATTAGAGTTGCCTCTGTTCTAGACATATTCCTGGAGGTCTTATACTATGTTTAACAGAGCTTAAAGGGACTCTACAGATGAGCATGCCCCGCCCCCCAAATAAGCAAGGGCCACAACTAAAGCTCAGTGAAAGGATCACCTAGCTCACTCAGGAACGCCCAGTGAGTGGCAAAGCTGGAAACAGAGCACAGGGATCTCCAATTACAGATCTTGCCACCTGCAAAACCAAATTAATCTTTTCTGCCCTGAATCATTTATAGCTTACACTGAATATAATGTCTGGTTGCCTCCTTATTCAAAACCAAGAGGTGTGGTCAGTTGCTCTCCCCGAGTTCCCTACAGCCCAATGACTCCACAGCATAAAACTGTGGAATGCAATCAAGCCACCTGATAGTCCCCTCTTCCCTAACTGGGTGTTTATGAGCTCTCACTCTGACCCTTATACTATGCTGCTTTCTTCAGTCAGCAGGTACACCATCAATACTGAGACTGACTGGCCAACTGATTAGCTAATAAATAATAATGTTTACACTTCCTTACTGAACTCACAGCCAAAGCAACTCTGCTAAATGGCTTCTTTTCCTCCTTTCTTCCCTGTTGACTTGCTTATACATTTTGAGACTCGTCATGTGATAGGTTGAGAAGCAATTATTTTGAGATTCACTCTTAAAAATGAAAAAGGCAACAAACGTGAAAAACAACACATGGGAAAATTCACCCGAACCAGTCACGGCCCTGAAAACATGCACTGACTACGGTTATACATGGTGCTCCAAGGTTGGCTAATCTAATGGTCCATCATGGTATCGAGAGCTATTTCCCTGGCTTCTGAGAGAGACATACATGCAAACCTTTAATCTGGGCAGGAGGTAAGCACGAGGGATAGATCCAAGGGCAGAGGCTGCTAATACACAGAAAATAAAGTCTGCTGCAGACACCTCCAGGGCAGCACTCAAAATATTTGAGAGTACCAGAAAAAAGAAAGCCTGAGTGTGTGTGTGGCAGGAGCAGCTGGACCAGGATGCTGAGCTGCATTCTGTTTGGGTACTGAGGATTTATCCTTAGTGCTCCTAGTAAAACAAACACATACCTGATTGCTCAGAAGCATGGGGAAGAAATCAGAACAGTAACTTGGAGGCAAAGAGGCCCGGCTCTCCCTAAAGCTAATTTTTATGAACACATTTCTTCTCTATATTAACATAACACAAGACTTGTTTCTATTAAACAATATTAGATAATATGCATACCTGAATAGGGGCATATGTGCCTATTTTTTTTTTTTTTTTTGCAAATGACTCAGACTCCCAGTTTTCTGGAATCTCTTGGTCCTCATAGATACTGCCACTGCATGTCTGCCACAGTCAGAAATGCTAAGATGTTTACCATCCACATACATGACCACAGGTAGACAATGGAAAATAAAGAATCATTAGACAATACAATTATGAGGAAAGGAGAGGAGTCAAGGATAATTTCTCCAGAAAACAACTTCAATTCTTTTGAATACTTATCTCCCAGTAGAATTGGAAGTCAGCAGAAGCCCATGAGATCTCAGTCATTTTAAATGGCTCTGTGGCCTAAGTGACATTTGGGATAACCAAAAACCCTGATATTTACCCCTCTTAATCTGACCTAGCTCCTCACTCCGGAGGCATGTTCCCCACTGGTTCCTCTTCCAAGTGCTCTTAATAAATGCATCAGGCCTCATAAAGCTGCATTTCCCCTTCTCAGTCAGAAAACATGGATCAATATACACAGCAGAAGCACTTATGCTTTGTTCGTAAAATCTCCTGTGCAACTGTTAGAGCATTCACACACCAAGCCTGATGCAGGCTATTTCCGTCAACATTTCCCTGGCCTATGGGCTATCCAGCGAGGAGAGGGGGAGCAATATGACAGTAAAAGCAAACTCTGAACCTAGATCCTAGCAAAAAGTCAGTCAGAGTAAAGCAAGGTGATGCCAGTGTCCCTGTTTGCTTAGATATGCTGAGTGGGGGCCTTCTTAACATGACGGAAATCAGAGAAGTTTAAAGTAGGTCAGTGGTCCACACACTGGCAAGTGCCTGGACAAGGCCTCTGCCAGTGTCTTCCCAGCAATCACAACTGGGAGGTGAGCTCTGCAGTACAAGTGTTAAAAAAAGGCCACAACCTCCTCAGCTGCTTCTACAGGGAAGTCTGAGTAGACACATGGGCACCTAGAAAGACGATCTTATTCCACGATCTTATTCCGATGCTGATGCTCCGTTGGCAAAAAAATTCCACAGTTGCTACGAGAGGTTCAAAAACAAACAAACACCATCACCTCAATTTCAATGTAAAAGGCAGTGGGACAGGATGCTGAGATGCCAGGGGGAGGCGTTGGTGGGAATCTATTTCCAGGGGCTCATAGCACCTGTTTGCAAGCATATCTCTCAAAACAGCATTAAGCAACAAGTTTCTAAAATGGCAAATCTAATGCTTCTTTTCTCTGAGAGTGCTTTGTCATGGCTGATACTCTCACCCAAGGAATCATTTCAAACAAGCCTGCAGGATAAAGCAGAAGGATTTTCCGCATGTCTGCAGCTACTGCAGCAGCCCACTGTGCGGGCAGGCAGGCAAGCAGGCAGGCTGGCGAGGCTGGAGCTGGGCGCTGCCTGGGCCCCACCTCCTCCCGGAGCACTCACCATCAGCAGGCTGAGAGCAGAGTCGGGCACCAGCTGCACGGCCATGGTCTCCGATTCCCATGCACAGTCAGTTCGCCTGGGCCCTGGATGACTGCGAGGCATCCACAAATACCTACAGCAAACAAGCCAGAAATCCAGACTCAGGGTGCAAAAGACTCAAGATGAAGACAGGCCACGTTTCACACGGTGGGGGGTGGTGGAGGGGGTGGTCAGGCGGATGTTGGGAAGAAGGGGTGGGAACAGTGCTTAGGGATAAAAAAAAAAAAAGAATGAAAATAGGAAACTGCAGGTTATTTAAAGGTGAGCCCTCCCTAGCTTCACTAAGCTGCATGAGCACACAAATCACATCTAACACAAATATAAAAACTGGGAACACAGAATTTTTAACTGATACCTTAGCCTAGGCAGCAACTCTTCTTTTTAACTGACAATTAAAATAAAACATTCCCTATTGCAGATAAATCAACCATCCCGAACATCACCACTACCACCCCCACCCCCCACCCCTCATCTCTCAGCAATTCTGCTGCATAAACATGCTGAATGTCACAACCTACCGCTTGCAATCTGGTCAGTGTCTTCTTTTCCTGCAGAAAGGTGTGTCCCTTTTGCAAAATCAAGTATCTGGGAGTGAGAGAGCCGAGCCTGACCAAAAGCATGAGGCAGTCACTGGAGATCAGCAAATGCCCTCATCATAACTGAGTAATAAGTCAGTTATGAAATGACCCCTTCTACCATCCTTAAATCTACTTTTCCTCTCCAAGTGGACTGGCCAGCTTAGTTCCCCGTGGGGCTAACATACTTACAAGGAACATGTAATTACACTGCCTGTTCTGTGAGCGTTCTGATCTCCCAGCCTGTACCACATGTACGCAGCAGACAGGCACCCTCTACCTCGCTCCCTCCCTTCCTCCCGCCCTTCCTCCCTCCCTTCCTTTCCCTCCCATCTCTCCACCAGGCTGCCTGTTAGGAATTTTGAAGGAGCCTCTCTAGCTCAGGGAGGTGCACAAGGCTAATTTGTAGCAAGAGACACTGCTTAAGACAAAAAGGCAAATTAGCCTTGAAAATCATATCATGCAGCATTTTCCTTGGAAGATGTCAATGGCAAAAAAAAGAGAGAGGGAGGCTTGCCCAGTCTTGTTATATAATGAGTGGCTGAAAAGCCTTCTCAGAGTCAAAGATTTAAGAAAATTAAACACTTTTTTTTTTTTTTTTTGATGAGCACCACCCAGCTTCTCTCTTCTTAGGGAGCACAATTATTCAACTACATGTGGCAATTACTAATACTTCTCGTAATAGTTTTCATGTTCTCTTCAGATTTCTTCCTTCACTCACCTGCTGTATTGACTCTAAAAATTCCTTGAAATTAACTGGATAGTGTGAAATGTAAGAACACAAATCACCACTCTAAGTAAGAAACTCGGGGAGGAAATTAATCACCTTTACATGTTCTCACAGACAAGTATAGCTGTTGTCCTTCTATCATTCATATTTTAAAAGCATTTATCTGAATATCACAAAGTAAATGCTCAAAAATAGTACTGAATGAATGAAAAGATTCCCTTCTCATTGTTTATCCTGTGGCCCAATGAAGTTGAACCTTTATTCCAGGTTGTCTGATTGGATTCTAATGCTTTTGACCTCAGGAACCTCTGAGAATCTCCTGCTATCGGGTGCTTGGAGATTGACAGCATGACCTCAGTCATGTGAATGTGTCCTTGAACTGAGCTCTCAGAATATTCTAGACTTGCTGGTGAGTTTCTCAAAAGAATTTTTATTATTATATTAATCTATTATTTGACTATAATAATTTAAAGAACATATCTACAATGTTATCTTTACCTTGCAGATAGCTTTCTAAATGTATCCAACAGATAAATGCTGAGTGCCTACTGTGTGCAGTGCTCTTTGATAAGTTTGGTAGAAGATGCAAAACTAAATCATATCCCTGCCCTCAAGGAGCTTTTTATCTGACAGATGCTGTGATGCCCAACAATCATATATGATACAAGACAATATGTGATAAATACTAGAAAGTGACTTAAAAACAGTTTGGGCTGCACAGAGTGAAGAAATTTTACTTTTGCCTTCAAGAACATGTTGATTTGGGGGCTGAAACTTGAGGAATAAGCAGAATGTATTTTTTATGACTTGTGTTTTGTAATTCTATATGGACTATGAGCTTGTAAAACACAGAAAGCACAAGAAGTTAATGTCATGCTACTGTAGCTGGGGGGTCCTGGAGGGGGGGACAGAGAGGGTGTGCCCACAGAGGGCCCACCAGGAGCAGCTCCAGGTGTGCCGGGGTGCAGGACACGCTCAGGTAGGACAGGCAGGCCTGAGAGATGTTATGTCAACCACTGGTACGAGGCCCCAGCACACCTGCCTTTCTTTCTCTACACTTTGCTGAACCTTTGCCCAGATTCTTTACAGAGAAGAGCCTGCAGCAGATCTCACGTGTGAAGACATTACTGGGAGATGCCCTCTTAGGGCGGCAGGAGTGAAGGAGCTGGGAAGGAGGGGCAGGGAAGGGATGAGAGCAGCTACAAGGTGGTATCTATGAGCTGCTCACAGTAGAGCTGCTCAGTCATGAGAAAAGGTTTCTAGACGGGCATGGAACGTCATTCCTTGGAACAGTCCATCAGGGAGACAGAGGGAATTGCTAGTCTGTTCCTGCCTATCAACTGAATCTTGCTGGTCACATTGACCCCAGAAGGCATGAACTCCCCTGCACTTCAGAGCCATGTTATACCAGATCCTGGCATAACACACCAGAGCAGAAACAGCAGAAAGGCATGGCATCTGAAGCCAGGAATGGAGGAGATGCCACAGACTTTGTGGGTCAGTCAGATAGGACCTTGGTGCTGGAGCTGCTAATGCTCCGTCCCCAGTGTATATTATGAAAATTGTGCCAAAGCCCACCGCACATTCTGGAGAAGTCTGCAATGGCTGGGAATGCCAGGAGTTGAAATGATAGTGATGGCACCTAGGGTCCCACCAAGCAAATAGCTAAATCCCAGGTGCTAGTTGGGGTGGGGAGGAGTAAATCTTGGGTTGGGGGGTAGATGAACTGAGTTCGGTACAAGTGTGTCTATTTACATATATTACTCACAATGTCAAAAGTTATATCCTCAATTAAATATTCCATGGTTTTTCCACTTGGGTATTCAAATTTGCATATTCATATCTGTAATTCCAAATTGCTGTTTTTTATAATAGTTATTGACTTTCCTCTACTATCCCCCTACTAGAGAGTAAGCAACCTGACATCAGAACTAGGTATCATTTATTTCTGTGCACTCCTGTAGCTCTGAGTATCAAACTCAGAGAAAGGAGACTGTCATATCAAGTTGGGCTTTTATAAAGGTGCTAAAATGTTAAGGACAAAGAGAAAGGGGCAAGGATAGCATCCCAGCTATGGGAGCAGGCAGGTAGAACACAAGTAATTTGTAAGGAAAAGTAACAGCTGACAGAGAAGGAGGGAGCCCCAGAATTCCAGTGAATGGTGGCTCCACAAAGATGCCAAAAGCTTTTAGTAGAGTTAGAGACATAGAAGTCAAAGTGGAGGTAGGCGAACCATAAGAGACCCTTAACTCTAGGGAACAGACAGGGTTGTGCAGGGGAGAGATGATAGGGGGATGTGGTAACTGGATGATGGGCATTAAGGAGGGCATGTGATATACTGAGTACTGGGTATTCTATGCAACTGATGAATCACTAAATTCTACCTCTGAAACTAATAATACACTGTATGTCAACTAAATTGTATTTAACTAAAAAAAATTTTTTTAAAAAGAAGTCAAAATACAAAGGATTATAGAGCAGTTTGTGAGAAAAAGGAGTTAATTGGTAAAAACAGACTCATCTTAAAAAAACAAAAACAAAAGCAGTGAGATAAGAGTCCTCTAATTCTTTTCAAAACCTCATCCAGAAAAACAAAAACAAAAACAAAAAACCTCATCCAGGAGGAATCCAGATCACAGAAGGTGTGCAGGACAGCAAGCAGTATTTTCTTCTAAGGAACTAAATTTCATCTCTGGCTAGTGTTATACCCAAGAAAGACACATAATTCCTTTCAGTATAGTTCCTCAACTGAAGGGCAGTTCAATGTTACAGCTATCAAAAGTCGTTACCAAAAAAAATCATTAAAAACTTCTGTGTTTAATATGAAGCTGCTGTGAAGACACTGATCATTGTATCACTCAGAGTTGCCCATATAAATTGCCCACGTGAGAAATTTCTCTCAGCATTCAGTACCAGGAAGATGTCTGTCCCTCCTGAGGTAGCGTGAAGATGGATGGCATTATCCTTGGAATGCCTGCTGTGACATTTTACTCTTGGGAACCAGAATGCCTACTCTGTCATTTACTCTGTGCCCCAGGGCAGGTACCATGAGGCTGAGGTAAAAATCAAATACACCTTTTGTTAAATTGCACATAGTAGGCATTCAATAACTGTTATTCCCTAGAAATCTCCTTTTCATTCTGATAATGAAAATAACAGAACTGATGACAGTTGTCACATTTGGCTGCCAGAATACCCAAGCAGATATTATCATAGTTGGCATTATTACTTCCTTGGTTTTTCTCAACCTTGTTTTCCCTTCTAATTCATAATGTATTAGTCTTATTTAGTAGGCCTTTTTGTCAGTAAGCCATCTGAAATTCTTTTTTGGAAAGAGGTAGAACATAAATCATTCTTTAATGTATAAACTGCTCTCAAATAAATTTGGCACACTGTGAAACATTTTGCAGCTACTAAAATGGCAATTATGAAAACTATTTAGGAAATATGGGAACTGTCTATCTGAGCTACAGTGTTTATTTGACCATAAAATGATACATATACTTTAATTGCAATCATATAAATATTTATATTTAAGAAAACATGAAGTAACTTTTGATTTCAGCTAAGATGAGTAAAAGGGACAAAGTGTATATTCCTACTTGAAAAAAAAAATGGGCAAAATATACACACCAATACTTTTCAAGACACTGGACACAGAACAACAAAGGACAATGATAAGACTTAAAATAATCCCAGACTATTGAATTCAGAGTGTTTCTGGGCCACAGAACAGAGGGGGAAACCCAGGTGCAATCAAGTGGATTCCCTAAATTGAGGGAGAACCAATGAGTCAGAATCCAGAGTCAGGGGAGACCAAGATGGATAGAATTCATAGGGCAGAGCACCAAAGAGGACAGTAGTTTAAGGAGAAGGAGAGAACTTCAGAGCTCTCTCCTTTGAGCATTTAGTTGGCTACTAATCACCACATGCACAAGAAGAAACTATCTGAAGTTGTGGAAAGAACCACCTAACATAATTAAAAAGACTGGTGACTTGTGCTCACCTAGAGCCAGGAATAGCACCTGTTCACACCAGCCAGACCGGAAGGCCTCAAAGATTCATGGTGCATTAGATAGGATGCTCAGAAGGTTATTGCCTAAGGCGTGAGGAATAATTAGCACTAGATTGATCACTCCCCTATGTCTGCCTAACAAATTTGAAAACCAAGATCCTGAACGGATCCAACCGTTTCCAAGTAACTTAATTGTGTTCCAAAACAATGTTAAAGAAAATTTATAGAAATACAAAAATATCCAATATCCAACATGGTAAAATTTACAAGGTCTGGCATCAAATAAAAATTAGATATGGTATCAGGTACAGAAAAAAGTAGGAAAATATGACCACTAAATTCAGGACAAATCAAGCAAAATCATCCAGATCTAACAGATTTTTGAATTAGCAGAAAAGAACATTAAAACAATTATTATACTTTTACACAATATGTTCAAAAAGTTAAGTAGAGATATAAAAGATATTAAAAAAAGAAATCTGAACTTCCAGAGATTAAAAGCTACAATGTCAAACATTAAAAAAAAAAAAAAAAAACACATTTGCTGGGATTAATGGAGATTAGACTATAATTACAGAAGAAAAACTTAGAGAACTTGAAAACATAGAAACTATTCCAAATGACACAAAGATTAAAAATGTTTTCATTAACAAAAATAAAAGTAAAATACCTGCAAGTGGTGGAACAACTTCAAGCAGCCTAATGTACAATGTAATCTGTATCCCTGAAGAAAGAGTGACACACATATTTGAAGAAATAAAGGCCAAATTTCCCCCAAATTATACACTGAACAAATTATAAGGAAAAGGCACATCATAATGAAATTGTTCAGTATCAGTGATAAAGGAAATATTTTGAAAACAACCAGTGGGGATAGATATATATAACACACAGCAGGGGACAAGGATAAGGATGACAACAGATTTCTTATCGGAACTAATGTAATCAAGAAGACAGTTCAACAACATCCTTTAAAAATTTTGAAGGAAAAACTATCATCAATCTAGGATTCCAAATCTAACAAAAATATCTTTAAAAAATAAAAACAAGATAAAGACTTTTTTTCAGACATACAAAGTAAATAAAAGGCAAACAGGTTGGAAAGGAAGAGGAAAAACTTCCCACAAAGAAAATTCCAGGCCCAAGGGCTTCAGTGGCAAGTTCTAGTAAATATTTAAGGAAGAAATAATACTGAGTCTCTTTGAGAAAACTGAAGAGGAGGAAGTGTTTTGAAACTCATTTTATGAAGACAGCATAAATATCAGACAAAGAGAGTATAAAAAAGAAAACTATAGATTATACCCATGAATTAAAATGCAAAAATTCTAAACAAACTTATAGAAAATAAAATCCAACAATATGTTAAAAAGGTAATGCATCATGACCAATCAGGACTTAGAAATATAAGGTTGGTTTAACATCTTAAAAGCAAACAGGGGAATTCACCATATTAACAAACTAAAAAAAGAAAAACCACACAATCAGCTCAATAGATGCATAAAAAGCAATCGACAAAATTCAGCAACTATTCCTGATTTTTAAAAAATGTCAGCAACTAGGAATAGAAAAGAACTTTTCAACCTAATAAAGAATATCTACAACAAATTACAGCTATTATATCATACTTAACATAAAGACTGAATGCTCTCTCCAAATGATCAGGAATAGGGCAAATAAATCTACTCTCAGGACCTCTCTTCAACTTTATATGGGAGATTCTAGACAATAGGTGCAATAGGACTGGGGGTAGGGGGACTGTGGTCAGGTCAGAAAAGAAAAAGTAAAATGATTTTTATTCCCAGCCAACATGATTTTCCATGTAGAAAATCTAATGGACTCTACAAAAAAGGTACTAGAATAAGAAAGTTTAATAACGTTGAAGGATACAAGACTAATTTCAAAAAGCTCTTGTATTCCTACATGCCAACAACAAACAGTGAGAAATTTAAATTAAAAGTATAATTAATGGAGTTCCTGGGTGGCTCAGTTAAGTGCCTACCTTCAGCTCAGGTCATGATCTCAGGGTTCTGGGACTGAGCTCCACATTGGGCTCCTTGCTCAGCAGGGAGCCTGCTTCTCCCTCTTCCTCTGTTTGCTCCCTCTGCTCCGGCTCACTCTCTCTCTGGCAAATAAATAAATACAATCTTTAAAAAAAAAAAAGTGCAATTAACAATACCATCAGACCATATGAAATGCTTAGGGACAAATATGACAAAGATATAAAAGATCTGTACACTGAAAAGGACAAAATATTGCTGAGATTCAGTAGGGACTTAAATGGAGAGATAGACTGGGCTCATGGATCAGAAAACTCAATGTTCTTAAGATGTTTATTCTCACCAAATTGATTCAGAGATTCAACAGAATCCCAATCAATATCCCACCTGGCTTTTAGCACAGAAATTGGCAAGCTAGGTCTAAAACTGATATGGAAATGCAAGGATATAGAATAGCCAAAACAATTTCAAAAAATAAAAATAGCATTAGAGAACTAACTCTGCCTACCTTAAAGATTTATTAGAAACTTACAGTAATAAAAAGTGTAGTATTATCCTAATAAAAGACAAATAGTTCAACAAAACTAAAGAGAGAATCCAGAAAGACATCTGACATACACAGACAACAGAGTTTTGACAAAGGTACAAAGGCAATTCACTGGAGAAAGGATAGTCTTTGGAAGAAATGGTAGTGGAATAATAAGATATGTATATGCAAAAGAGTGAACTCTAATCCATTCCTTGCAACATACACAAAATTTAACTTTAAAATATATCACAGATCTAATCACAAAACCTGAAACTATAAGATCAGTAGATGAAAACATGGGGAGAAAATCCTTTGGGTAGAGGAAAAATGTCTTAGATGTGGCACCAAAATTACAATTGATAATAGATCAATAAATTGGGCTTCATCATAATTAAAACTTCTGCTATTTGGAAGACACCATTAAAAGAACAAAAATGCTACCCACAGAATGGGAGCAAACATTTGCAAAGCTTATGTTTGGTACAGGTAATGTATCCAGAATATATAAAAAGCATCTTAATACTCAATACAAAGAGAACAACAAAATGAGATGTATACAAAATATCTGAACAAGCACTTCACAGAAAATATAGGTATGGAAATAAGAACATGAAAAAGTGCCTGACATCATCAATCATTAGGAAAATGCAAGTTAGGGGCACCTGGTTGGCTCAGTGGGAAGAGCATGCAACTCTTGATCTTGGGGTCATGAGTTCAAGCCCCATGTTGGCTCTAGAGATTACTTAACTAAATAAAACTTTTAAAAAAGGAAGATGTGAATTAAAATTATAATGAGACAACACAACACACCTATTACATGGCTACAATTAAAAAGACTGACCATACCAAGTATTAGGCAGCATGTGATGATCTGGTGGGATGTAAAATAGTATACTTACTTTGGAAAACAGTCTGGCAATTTCTTATAAAGTTAAACATATATCTATCTGGCTATCTGAGGAAAAATGAAAACATGTTCATACAAGACTTGTACATGAATGTTAACGGCAACTTTATTTGTAATAGTCAAAACCTGGAAATTGAAATGTCCATCAATGGGTGAATGTCTGAACAAACTGTACAGCCATATAATGAAATCCTATTCAGCAATTAAAAATGAATAAAGCACTGATACATATTACAAAATAAATGAACCTCAAAAACATTATGCCTAGGAGAAGAAGCCAGATAAAGACCACATATTTTTTATTCCATTTATAAGGAACATCCAAAAAAGGCAAAACGTAGAGAACACTAGTGATTGCTTCTTTGACACTGGCTACAAATGGGCACAAGGGATTTTTCTGAGGGGTAAATTGTTCTAGAATTGGATGGTGGTGATGGTTGCACAATTCCGCAAACTTACTAAACTTAACTGAACTGTACACTTAAAATGGGTTTTATTGTGTGTAAATTATACCTTTAAAATGCTGGGTTTTTTTTTAAAGAGAAGGAATGAACTAATGACACAGGCAAAAATATGAATGAATCTCAAAATCATTAAACTGAGTCAGGGACACTTGGGTGGCTTAGTCAGTTAATCATCTACCTTCCACTCAGTTCATGATCCCAGGGTCCCGGGATCGAGTGCCACATCCACGCTCAACAGGGAGCCTGCTTCTCTGCCTCCTGCTTCCCCTGCTTGTGAGTCCTCTCTCTTTCTCTCTGACAAATAAATGAAGGCTTAAAAATAAATAAATAAATAAACTGAGTCAAGGAGGCAGGAGGAAGGAATTAATGTGGGGCACAAGGAGACTTGGGGGGTGATGAGTATGTCCATTTTCTTCATCATGGTAGTAGTTTCATGGATGTATAAATGTGTCAGAACTTATCAAATTATGTGCTTTAAATATGTGCAGGTTATTGTATGTCAATTTTACATCAATAAAGCTGTTTTTAAAGGACACAGATGGTATGATAATTACCAAAAAATTTAAATTAGTTCTGTTAGAAGCTAGAATTTCCCTGTTTAAAATTTTTAACTTGTCCTTACATCATATTTTCAAAAATTACAATAATGATGGTTATAGAAATCCTTTATTGCCTAAATAAGAAGAAAAGTCCAGACTGAGGAGCCAGTAGAGTCAGGAGAAGATGTTGTTTGTTGCTGGCGAAAGCAGAAGAGCCCAGGCGTATCTTAAGGCACGGAACAAGAACTCAGCAAGAGGAAAAGACAAAAAGATTCTATAAACACCAAAGAGTGGAGGGAGAAGAGAATCCAGGCAGACAGGTTATTTTTTCATGCAGAAGACAGGAGTTTATTCCCATGAGATGAAAAGTAAACAAAGGTAAAAATGCAGAGAAATGTTAAGAAAGCATGGAGGAGTGGAAACAGAGATATTGTAGTCTGTAAAGGAGTATGTGAAGCACCTTCTATCAAGGGTCTTGATCTCAGTAGATGCAGTAGATGTTCTTTATGTTTCTGTCCCTCTCTTCCATTTCACCATGTAAAAACAAGCCCTGGCAGCTGCTGGTTCCCCCACTCCAGCCTCCTCCCCAGGTCAGGCCCCTCTTTCCAAGCAGGCACCAACCATGAATGCACAGGGTTCCAGAGGGAGTATCTGCCCCCATGCAAGTCCTGTGTTCGGCCAGGCTTCCCTGGGGACTCTCCCTGATGCCATTTCAGAGCCCCAGCCCACACTTAGACTGTCCTACCGCAGCCCAGACCAGGCTTAAGCCTAGGTCTCTGCCTGTTCCTCTGCAGCAGAACTGTGGATGGTAGCACTACCCCTGGTGTCCCAGGTAGTGGGTAGCCCACTGAGGGTTACAATCAATTATTTTGAATTCTATATAATCACTCTGCAGCAGAACTGTGTCTGGAGCCCCACCCTTAACCTCCCCAGGGGCCCCCACTGAGGGTTACAAAAGACACAGTCTTCTCAGCTATAAACCAGAGCAAGTTGTCCCCTGGAATCCTGTAATGTCCCTAGGGGACCTGGTCCCTGTAGCCTTCCTCTGCCACATTCTTGCTTGGGTAGCTGGATCCATACGACCTATGACCAGCTTGTGCCTGTGCTCCCTGCCCCGAATTCCAGTTCCACAAGAGATTTCAATCCTGTTCTCAAATCCTAGGTCACCTGTCGCCCATGCAACAAAGCAGCGTGGGTCACCTTGCCCAGCCCCACCCATGGCCAGGATTGTTCCACTCCAAAGGCCCAAAGAAGGAAGGTGCTTTCACCCACTCCACTTCCAAAATGAAACAAGCAACATTGCTTAAGGAAGTCAAAGCATAGGAAATGGGCAAATGAATACATTTCTTCTAATATCCTAAAACCTCCAATTAACCCATTAACATATGTAGATGTTTATACTCACTCCTTTTTATACAAATTATATCCCAAATTCCTTTACCTAGTTTAACTGCCCATCTTGATGGCATTTCCCATCTTTTTTTTTTTTTTTAAGATTTTATTTATTTATTTGACAGAGAGAAAGAGAGATCACAAGGAGGCAGAGAGGAGAGGAGAAAGCAGGCCCCCTGCTGAGCAGAGAGCCTGATGCGGGGCTCAATCCCAGGACCCTGAGATCATGACCTGGGCTGAAGGCAGAGGCTTAACCCACTCAGCCACCCAGGCGCCCCAGCATCTCCCAACTTTAACCAAGGTAAATGTTATCCAGTATTTGGATCATGATCAAAATTTTGAGTTCTGGCTCTTCTTTCCTATAACCTCTTCTGATAATATTTTCCTAATCTTCCATCTCAGACTCATAATAAGCAGATTAACATAATAAACCTATAACTGAGTAATAAGATTATTCAGTAATAGGTTACTTCATCACTCTCCAATTGTTGACCATTGTTTTGGTTGCTAGTCATTGTTCACTACAACAGGTGCACCACTATAGTGCACTTTTGCATAGTTAACATTTATCTTCGTAAAATTATTTTCAGACGAAAACTTCCCCCATAAAGAGATTCCTAGAATTACACTAAAAATACTTTGATGCCTAAAATACTGCTCTTTTGAAGAACTCCGCCTACTTACAGTGTCCTTTCTTTTGTGTGAGGCACCATTTCTTTAAGATTTATCTGTATGTCCCCTGATTTGAACTCACTTTTTTTTCCTTTTAAGATTTTATTTTTAAGCAATCCTTACATCCAATATAGGGTTAGAACTCACAACTCAGAGATTAAGAGTTTCATGCTCAACTGACTGAGCCAGCCAGGCACCTGATTTGAGTCCATTTTTTGACTCCTGCAAGTACTTAAAATAAAATATTTTCTTTATTTTGCTACTATTTTGTTTGTAATTTAATTGTAAAAATGTTTGAATGTTACTTAAATACCTTTGCCCATCTTTTCTTCATAACTTCTTTAAAAATCTAAAATGCTTTCCCTCTTTGGTTAAATAAACAATCTCTTTGCACATGATATAATTTTCTACTTTAATTTCTTGAGGTAAATTTGGTTTTTGCCATATTGAAATAAAGTTACTCTAGCAGCATGTATAAAATAATTATGTTCTCTGTAATTCTATTATGCTCATTTGCCATATATTATATTTTCATATGTACTTAAAATTATTTATGCATGCTCTATTTTATTTCAATGGGCTATATATCTCCTTCTAATCCAGTGTTATACTGGCTCAGTTATTGTTTTTTAAAGAACAGTCTGTTTTGGGAGATAATTATTACTCCTTCATTAATGCTTTAATATTATTATTCATCTTTCTTAAGTATTCTGTAGAATCAATTATTTTGAATTCTATATATTGCCAATGACATTGTTGGTATCTTAACTGAAGTTATGTTAAAACTGAAAATTAAACCAGAAACAATTGCCACTTCCAATCATTGTCCCTATCCAGGAGCAGGACATATTTCTCTAGGTATTCAGGCCTTTTTTTGCCATTAAAATTTTGCGGAATTTTTGGATAGATGTTATAGGCCCTCACACAAGTTTAATTAACATGTAATTCCATTTTGTGGCTATCATAAATTGGAAGTCTTTTATTATTATATTTTTAGGAGATAATAAAGGTATTTGAGTATGGGACTGATTTGTGTTATTCTATCTTTTGACCAGCAGTTTTTCTCCACTGTTCTATTATCTCTAATAGCTTCTGGTTGATTACTTTACCTCTTCGAGGTGTATAATCATAGTTTCCTAATGGGGTTCCTTTAAAAGCTCATTTCTTTTTTGTACTTTATTATGGGGACAAGAAAATATAAATCTCTACAAAATAGTCCCTGCAAAAAGTCTCTCAATCTTTCCTGCTGCTCCTGATGAAAGGCAACTCGCATCCACACTTGATTATTCAGCGAAACCTGCTGACTCTACCTTCAATATCTCCAGAATTCCACTGCTTCTCATCATTTCTGCTTCACCACCTTGCTCTCAGTCACCACCCTCTCTCACATGGATTATTGTAATGCCTTGCTAATCACAATCCAAAAGAGCTGCCAGCATGGTTTCTGAGAATTTAGGTCAGAAATTATACCACTTCTACCCAAAACTCTCCAAAATCCTAACAGTTTCTTATAAAGCTCTATATGGTGTACCTCCTCCATCCATCTAACCTACTCTCCAATAACATTTTTCCAGGTATAGTAGGCTCTACTATTTCTTAAATATATCAAGTATAGTCATGCCTCAGGGCCTTTGCACTTTCTGCTGTGGATGCCTGGAAAGCTCTTCCCTGGAGATTTGCATGTGTCTCTCCTTTACATCCTCCACACATTTGCTCAAATTTCAGATCATCAGGGTCACCTGGGTGGCTCAGTGAGTTAAAGCCTCTACCTTCGGCTCAGGTCATGATCCCAGGGTCCTGGGATCGAGTCCTGCATCAGGCTCTCTGCTCAGGAGGGAGCCTGCTCCCCCACCCCCCTGCCTGCCTCTCTGACTACTTGTGATCTCTGTCTGTCAAATAAATAACACAATCTTTAAAGGGGCACCTGGGGGGGCTCAGTGGGTTAAAGCCTCTGCCTTCGGCTCAGGTCATGATCCCAGGGTCCTGGGATCGAGCCCCTGCTGAGCATGGAGCCTACTTCCCTTCCTCTCTCTCTGCCTGCCTCTCTGCCTACTTGTGATCTCTGCCTGTCAAATAAATAAATAAAAATCTTTAAAAAATATATCGTATTAAATTTCAGATCATCAGGGAAGCCTCTCCTGACTCCCTGTTTAAAAACACATCCTACCTGTACCCATGGGGCTAATAATACATTATATGTTAATAAAAAAATAAAAATACATCTTATAGAAGAATTAAACTCAACCATTCTCTTACATCATACACAAAGATAAAATCAAAATGGATAAAAGACCTCAACGTGAGGCAGAAATCTATCAAAATCCTAGAGGAGAATATAGGCAGTAACCTCTTCGACATCAGCCACAGCAACTTCTTTCAAGACATGTTTCCAAAGGCAAAGGAAACAAAAGCGAAAATGAACTTTTGGAACTTCATCAAGATCAAAAGCTTCTGCACAGCAAAGGAAACAGTCAACAAAACAAAGAGGCAACCCACGGAATGGCAGAAGATATTCGCAAATGACACTACAAAAGGCTGATATTCAAGATCTCTAAAGAACTCCTCAAACTCAACACACACAAAACAGATAATCACATCAAAAAATGGGCAGAAGACATGAACAGACAATTCTCCGAAGAAAACATACAAATGGCTAGCAGACTCATGAAAAAATGCTCATCATCATTAACCATCAGGGAAATTCTAATCAAAATCACATTGAGATACTACCTTACACCAGTTAAAATGGCCAAAATTAACAAGACAGTAAACAACAAGTGTTGAAGAGGATATGGAGAAAGGGGAAGCCTCTTACACCCTTGGTGGGAATGCAAGTTGGTGCAGCCACTTTGGAAAATAGTGTGGAGATTCCTCAAAAAATTAAAAATAGAGCTACCCTATGACATTTGAAATTGCACTACTGGGTATTTACCCCAAAGATACAGATGCAGTGAAAAGAAGGGCCATCTGTACCCCAGTGTTCATAGCAGCAATGGCCACAATCACCAAACTGTGGAAAGAGCCAAGATGCTCTTCAATGGAAGAATGGATAAAGAAGATGTGGTCCATATATACAATGGAGTATGATGTCTCCATCAGAAAGGAAGAATATCCAACTTTTCTATCAATATGGACGGGACTGGAGGAGATTATGTTGAGTGAAATAAGTCAAGCAGAGAGAGTCAATTATCATATGGTTTCACTTGTGGAACATAAGGAATAGCACAGAGGACATTGGGAGAAGGAGAGGAGAAGTGAGTTGGGAGAAATCAGAGGGGGAGACGAACCATGAGAGACTGTGGACTCTTGAGAAACTAACTGAGGGTTTTGGAGGGGCGTGGGCTGGGGGGTTGGGTGAGCCTGATGGTAGATACTGAGAGGGCATGTATTGCATGGAGCACTGAGTGTGGTGCATAAAGAGTGAATCTTAGAACACTGAAAAAATAAAATAAAATAAAATTTAAAAATAAATAAAAATAAAAATACATCCTCCTCCTTTGTGGTCCCTAAGCCTTTCCTGCTTTATTTTTCTCCATTGCACTTTTCACCATTTGATATTATATGTGTATGCTTATGCTTTCATCTCCCCACCCATCTCTTTCCCACTCCACCCCCACCACGAAACTAAAATACATGATTCAGAGTGCAAGGATTTCTGTCTGCATTGCTCATTACTGTATCCTCAGCATTAGGAAGTAGGTGCTCAATAAATAATTGTATTGAATGAAAACACACCTGATGTTTTGCATCAGGATGTAGATAAATCACTCTGAATATATAAAAATACAGTATGATTTTTACCTATGAAATAAGTAGCCCTTTCTTATCATATTTTGGAAGAAAAAATTCTTTATTTTCATAGCTTTAATTAGGAACTTGTGTTGAACTTTATTAAATACTCCATTAGGCAGATGTAACTCTATATAGCATGCCAACCTTCAGGGGGTTAATGCACTTCAGTAAACATTTCTACCTTGAATGATGAAATGAAATTAATCTCTAGGGATACTCCTAGGAATATTGGATATATTGTTCAACTGGTCTTATTGCCTTTTCATGGATGCAGGCCAATGGTTGATCCACTAGAGAGCAAAGAAGAGGAAATTCTAATGATTTAGCCAGCATGAAAAATAACCAAGATGAAGAGAAAATGCTTTGCTGACATATTTCAAATTGACCCCTGTGAATATGTCTTATTTGTTTGTGTACATAACATTGATTAATAACTGTCTGGGTTAGTTGATGGGAATTCCAGTTATCAACAGCTAGTTTTATGCAGATAATGTTTCAGTCATATTACATGTTCCAGAGTTATAATTTCTTTTAGCCTCCTTGATTTTAACTTTCTCTTTTACCAACATCTGGAAATTTCCTTATTCCCTACTATTTCCTAAAATTGCCCCACAAGTAAGAAGTAAAAGGTAGGTATCAATTCTAACATATATATCTATAATACCAGCACAGAAAAGTATTCAAAAATTTTTAAAAGATTTTATTTATTTGAAAGAAACAGAGAGGGAGCATGGGGTGGGGGCAGAGGGAGCCCAACACGGGCTTGATCCCAGGACCCTGGGATCATGACCTGAGCCAAAGGCAGATGCTTAACTGACTGAACCACCTAGTCACCCCAAAGTGTTCAAATATTTTAATGAATAAATTGTATTAAATACTCCATTAGTCTTCAGTGGTAAAAAATTTGGCGTTTACTGCAGAATAGAATACCACAGAATTCAGAATGCTTAGAAATATTTTTGAGTCTCCCATGAGAGACTCTGGATTCTGGAGAACAAACTGAGGGCTGCAGAAAGGAGGAGGGTAAAAGGATGGGGAAACCAGGTGATGGGTATTAAGGAGGGAAATGGTGTTACATGCAATGGGCATATAATGATGAGCGCTGGGTGTTATATGCAATAAATGAATCGTTGAACACTACATCAAAAACTAATGATGTACTATATGTTGGCTAACTGAATGTAATAACAAAAAAAAATTTTTAAGACTTTATTTATTAATTTGACAGAGATCACAAGTAGACAGAGAGGCAGACAGAGAGAGAAAGGGACGCAGGCTCTCTGCCGAGCAGACAGCCTGACTCGGGGCCGCATCCCAGGATCATGACCCGAGCCGAAAGCAGAGGTTCCAACCCACTGAGCCACCCAGGTGCCCAAAAAAGAAATATATTTGAGCTGTTTTTATACTTACAAATATTTGAAAATCAAATGAAATCTTAACCTGATCAGAAATTCAAATATTTTGTCAATTTTAGGTAGTTTTGTTTCATTCCATGTCCATCCAATCTCTCACTACCCAAAATAAACATTACAGCCATAATTTGTTTCAGGTGAAAGCTGACAGGTGGCACATAAGTAAATTTCTTCATCACCCCTCAAATATGCAATGGAAACTTGCCATTAAAAAGAGTGCTATGCCAGCAAAGGGAACCATCAATAAAACAAAAAGGCAACTCAACAAATAGGAAAAAATATTTGCAAATGATTTATCAGATAAGGGCCTAATATACAAAAAATACAAAGAATGTTTGCAACTCAACACCAAAAAAACCCAAATAATCCAAATAAAAATGGGCAGAGGACCTAAAGAGACATTTCTCCAAAGAAGAAATAGAAATGGCCAATAGAGATGCGAAAAATGCTCAACAGCACTCATCATCAGGGAAATGTAAATTAAAACTACAATCACCTTACACCTGTCAGATGGCTAAAATAAAAAACACAAGATGTTTAAGTGTTGGCAAGAATGTAGAGAAAAAGGAACTCTTGTGCAATGCTGGTGGGAATGAAAACTGGTGAAGCCACTGTGGAGAACAGTATGAAGGTTCCTCAAGAAATTAAAGATAAAAATCCCATATGATCTAGCAATTCCACTATAAGAAATTCAAAAAGATACATGCACCCATATGTTTATCACAGCAATATTTATTTGGCTATTTATTACAATAGACAAAATAGGGAAGCAACACAAGTGTCCATTCACAGATGAATGGATAAAGAATATGCTTACACACACACACACACACAGGAATATTAGCCACAAAAAAAGGAATGAAACCTTGCCATTTGCAGCAACATGGATGGATTTAGGGTGTGTAATGCTAAGTGAAATAAATCAGAGAAATACAAATACCATATTATTTCATTCATATGTAGAATTTAAAAAACAAACAGAAAAAAGACAAAAAAATAAACTCAAGTACAGAGAACAACTTGGTGGTTAAGCGGGGAGGTGGGTTAGAGGAATGGGTGAAATAGGTGAAGGGGATTAAGAGTACACTTATCTAGATGAGCACTAAGTGATGTATAGAATTGTCAAATCATTATATTATATACCTGAAACCAATATGACACTAAATACATACATATATACATAAATGGTAATACTCTGTCTAACTAACACTATCTCAACCAGGTGATCAAAGTCAATATCAACAGTAATACATCAGGCTGATAGTATGTACCCTTGACACAAGGTGATGAAAATGGTACTTTATTTCACCAAAAAAAACTATATAACTCATGAGAAAAGCACTAGACAAATCCCAAATGAGGGACATTCTAAAAAATACCTGACCAGTGCTCCTTAAAACTGTTAAAGCCTTTGAAAACACGGAAAGTCAAAAAAAAAAAAAAAAAAAAAAAGAAAAGAAAAAAAAAACTCACAGTCAAGAAAAGCCTAAGCAGACATGACAACCAAGTGTAATGTGGTACCCTGGATGAGAGGTCAAAACAGAAAAGACATTAGGTAAAAGCAAAAGCACTCTCAACGAAGATGGACCTGAGTCAAAACTATGTATCAATACTGATTTTGGCAACCACACTATACTAATATAAGGTATTAATAATATGGGAAATTGTGAACTATATGAGAATTCTCTATACTATCTTTTCTGTAAAATCTAAAATTGTTTTCTGTAAATCTAAAACTGTTCTAAAATTTAAAAGTTTATTTTCTTTTCTTT
Source organism: Mustela erminea (assembly GCF_009829155.1). NCBI lineage: Eukaryota > Metazoa > Chordata > Mammalia > Carnivora > Mustelidae > Mustela > Mustela erminea. The sequence continues at coordinate 118,558,636 of NC_045619.1, forward strand.
AAAGATTTATTTATTTGAGAGCAAGAGAACATGCGTGCGCACCTTGGGGGCTCATGCTCACATGAGTAGGGGCAGGGGCAGAGGGAAAGAATCCTCAAGCAGACTCCCCACTGAGCACTGAGCATGGAGCCTGATGCTCAGGGCTCAATCCCAGGACCCATGAGATCATGACCTGAACTGAAAACCAACGGATGCTCAACTGACTAAGCTACTCAGGTGTTCCTAAAAAGTTTATTTTAAAAATTAGAATTGTGAACATGGCAAAAACTTGGTCAAATATATTATTATTGTGATTAGTTTTCATAACTTATGCTGAAAAAAGTCCCAAACCTATCTGTTAAAATTCAAGTAAGTGTAAATATTTTACAAATAAGTGGTAATATGGTTTCCGGTATTCTTTTCTCCCTGGATTCTGTGAAGATATCAAAGCAATTTTTGGCTTGAATTATCTAGATGATGATTTTACTATTCCAAGTTGCTTATATTTGTGAAAGTAGCCTATCTTTACAAAAATCCAAACAAGTAAGATAGCAGCACTGGTTCTGATCAGTAGAATAGTAAAGAAGGAACAGATACAGATCCCACTCAAAAAATAGAAAATAGAAAAAATACAGATCCCACTCAAAAAAAAAAATAGAATGATAAATATTTGTTTAAAACTGGTGATCTCTTGGGATGCTTGGATGACTCACTTGGTTAAGTGTCTGACTTTGGCTCAAGTCATGATCCCAGGGTCCTGAGATTGAGTCCCACATTGGGCTCCCTGCTCAGTGGGGAGAGCCTACGTGTCTTTCTGCTTGCTGTTCTCCCTCCTTGTGAGTGCTCTCTCTCTTTCTGACAAATAAATAAATAAATCTTCTTTTTAAAAACCTGATGATCTCTTTGAAAAATATACGGCCATTAGATTTTTCTCTTTGTAAAGCTTGATTTTTGTGCAGTATATTTACTTAAAGTAATGCATACTTCCACAAACAACAAATTATACAGTATATCTAATGGTATCAAACCAAAGATCACTCTAGTGAACAGGTGTCAGCCATTCTAGGAATAACCAGAAAGGCCACAGAGCTCTGGCCCCAATGATGCAAATGGCATCAGCCAGAAGGACAAATTTCAGCAATTTGACAGCAAATGATTACTCCATCACTTTCCCATGGAAACTAACAGTGTTGGGCCCTATCAGCTCAACAAGCTGAAGAGAAACAACCCATGGCATGAATTTAGCACTCTCTACCCCTCATCCTGAGCTAATAGCAAGATGGAAAAGTCAAGCAAAGAGCTGGAAGCAAAGAAAATTTTGAGTTCATAAACTCAGCATTACTACAAAGTAGACAAATCCCTAAACTGTGATTTTCTGTCTGTATCTTTCAGGGGCAACTTCCAATTTCCCTCACAGGAGAATTGAAAGCAAACCTTCCCTAGCAATGTGTTTTAATGTAAAAGAGGGAGCAAAGGGGTGTGGGAATGAATCTTGGTAGTTATTTCCAAAGGTCTAGCTTCCATGATCATGAACAAACCACTGATGACTTGTTATTTAAGAAATGTTTTTATATTTTAAATATTTACTAATATAAAAAAACCCACATTAGCTTTTCATAGGAATATACTAAATATGATATTTTTATGAAAGTTCTCAAGAAGACGTTTACTTAAGAATACTGAACATATTAAGGGGAAACTAGTAAATAAATTCACTATATGCAATATAGGGAAATTTTCTATTCCAAAATATTTTTAAAAACAAAATTATTCAATGGGGGTGTCGGGGTAGTGCTGTCGGTTAAGTGTCTAACTCTTGGTTTCAGCTCAGGTTGTGATCT